>NC_046333.1:138084911-138403565 GCF_000738735.6 Corvus cornix cornix | reverse complement strand
AAACACTGTTGTCTATACTGTATAGATGCATTATTTTATTCTCTGACTCTGAACGTTATATTATTGAGACTAAATTGAAGAGCTAGTTTTTATGTAGCGGGACAAGATCTTGCTCTCCTAATGGGAAGGTCTTTAAACTGGGCTTTTGTGGTTGGTTACCAAACCTTGCATGTTTATTGAGGAGCAGAGGATCAGGCAGAGTACACACAGAACATAGTGATGAGGGATTTCCTTGCGCTCTTTTTGGTGAAGTGGGGTGACCAAAACCAGCTCTCAAGTGTCTGTACACAAACAAATGTGGCATGGGAAGCCCAAGAATTGCAACTTCACATGCAATCAGAGATCAACAACATTTTTAAAATCACAGAGCCATAGCAAAACAGTTGGCACTGCTGGAGTCCTGTGATAGACATATACAGACTCTTCAAGAAAGGTGGGCAGGGAACAAAAGGACTAAATGTTTGTGCAAAGGAGGAAGCAGGGGGAGGTGGCATTGCCTATGGAGCTTCCTAAAGATATTTTTGCGCATATGGAATCTATTACTGTGCTCATTTGTGAGCTTCATAATCAGACTATAATACTACAGATTTTAAAACTGAGTTTAACTTTTTAAGGTGTTTTTCACTTTAGCCTGTATAGTTTCTATTCTGCTGCTTGTCCGTAGCACAGACAATGAAGAAACAGAATAAGAAATTAAATTGAACCTGGGGTGTTTTTATGAAAGCAATATAGAATGTGCAGAAAATTTAACTGTTTAGTTCACTATTAATATCTTGATAGATAAGATGATGTGGTACATTGTGTACCAGATTAAAGATTGATCTACCATGCAATCTCATTGAACTCTCAATGAAATCTATGAATTTGCATGTCCTATAAATCACTGATGATACTGCCTGTCTTTGATCACCTATTCTAATGAAATTTACAGTTCAATATTTATGTAACATTATTGTGAATATCACTGAAACCTACAAGAATAAGCAGAAAATTAAATGGAAAAAACTAGATAAATATATTTTCAAAATTTATTATAATAAATGAACAGTGAACAGCAAACCAGGAAGAAAATAAAAGATAAAATGTTGTGAAATCAGATTTCACCAGATTGTACACATGTACACATTTCACAATATTTTTTTTAATGGGTATTTAGTCATAAGATTGTAAAAGGAAAAAAAAAGAGAGAGAAAAGCTGCCTGTATCTCTGAACATAAATAGAAACAATCTATACCCACAAAAAGAAAAAAAAAACAAACCCCCAAACATTACTTTCATAATCATCACTCATCATAATATCAGTGATACTCCCTCTGCACAAGAGCCCTTATGCATATTCAAACAGAGATCTTAATTTGAATTCATAATACCTTGAAAAGCTTTTTTATGCCAAGTCCCCTCTTGCATATCGCTTTGAAAAGTCTTCCCCTTTCAGCATATGGTTAAGATCAGAGAAATATGTTAGGAAAATGACATCTTGGCAGTAAGTGTATTTTTTGCATTTATGCCTTCATATCACATTTGCAAGATTGTTATTGGATAAAATTTCCCAGTAGATGACCAAATCAATTTAATTTGAAAGTATGGAGTATGACTTTTAAAAGTAGGTTTTAAAAAAATATCAGTATTAGCTATGTATTTGTAATTGAACAATGTCAGATTCTATCAAGTCTTAACTGAAACATTGTCTTCTTACAATTCCTGTGAATGTTTTTTTTTTCATATTTGATAACTGGAAACTAAAAGGATGGGGACGCACCCAATTCTTTCAAGGCATTTAGGTGCTTAACCACTGTTTAGCTACTGCATTTTGATTGCAGTGATGCAGCACATACACATACAACTGAAACTGCTTCCTTAAACCCTCTTGATAACCAACAAACAGATAAATATATTCTCATTAACTACTATGTCCCATCCTTTCACAAACAGATATCATTTTACCGTTTCATGGACTTCATCCACCCCTCCAGATGTTCAAAAATAGACCATGATTTTGGATCCATTCATCAGGATGGGTGCTTAGGACAGGAGAAGCAGCACACTCGATCACTGGGCACCAACACTGGCCAGACCCAGGTCACTGCCATACTGTCCTTGCTCTTCCCCAAATTCACTCTTCATTGTTTCATGTCATTCCTGCTATTTTGCTCCCTGCAACATTAAACTTACACCACAAATTATTTTTCCCCCAAGGTTAAAGGTCCTTGAGGCACACATTGGGTTTCCCCATCCTACCACTTTAGCCACCAAGTATATCATGGTCCTTGAGCAAAGACAGTCCCATGAATGGGCTTGCCTTTTCCTATGGGGAAAGGGGGTTAGGCACTTAAAAGTCTTTGAGGACTCCTACCTTGGTGGTTTGTTGGAGGTAATTCAGAAAGTTACAGAAAGGCAGGGCAAGAGATTACTGTGGATCTATACGAAAATCACAGCAAAGTTTTCTCTCCTCTCTTTCTTCCTTGTTCACATGTCCTTATTGGGCTTGTTGCGTGTTGATGAAAGTCAGCCACTGTTACTCTTCCTAAATGTTTCCACACCAGTTATTCTATTTTCAACATTTCATAGCTGACATCGAAGAAATTATGCTGCTCCAATTGTGATAGAAACACAGGTGCTAAAATCAGGTTGCACAAGATACAATTACTACATTTTCTTTTATTTGTCAGGGTCTTGTGCACTATGAAGTTAGTGGTAGAAGTCCTATCAACAGTGTTTGTCAATTTACTTGAAGATCAAATCTTTTTTTACTCTGTCTTCTCAACTTAAGGCATCAAACATTTGCATGGGCATAATGTTTTTCAGTCTTCTCCCAGATGTGAGCTTTTACCTATGGGGATCTGATTGCAAGACTTGAACCAAGCAGATTATATTGTAGGTGGAGGAAAATAAGAACACAGTAGTGTAATTCTGTTATTTATTGTTCTAATGCTCGTTGCTTCTAATGCAATACATTAAGATGATATCCAGCATGCTTTTGGTTATACTTGCAACACTTAAATGTAGATAATATTAATTGTATTTGTAGCAAATTTGCTACATGAATCAGAATAAAAGCCATGAGGATTTGTTTGGTCCATTTTGTTGATGGTAGCAAAATCACACTTTGGCAAAAATCTCTAAGCAGCTGTGACTCAGAATAAAGGGCACACTCATTGACATTGTTTGTGTTTTTAAACAGTGCTGCACTAATATTTTTTAAGTTTTGGTAGACTATAGCAACATTTTTAGTAAATGGTTTATTTTGTTTCTAGGAACTAAGATATGTTTCTCCGTAATTCATTTGTGAAAAGAAAAGCATGAATTCTGCAATGCAGTAGGACAATTTGCTACTGTAAACTAGCAATTTAAAATTATTGTTCTGAATGTCCTTAATGCATGAAAACTTTTTATTTTTAATTCCTTTCACAATAAAGGACCAGAACTTGTGATGTGATGAGATTTCTAAGTTTTATTGTATTCATTGGATTCAAAGTGCTCTGGCTAATGAGTGAGATTAAATTTAATATATGTTTTTTGTTTGTTTTTTTTTTTAATCTGGCATGGCATAATTTAGCAGAATTTTTAAGAGATAATTTTACATTCCTAAACTGCTGAAATTAGGCGGCTTCCTATAGTCATGATTTTTTTTTTTTTCTGTTAAAAGTGAGCCAATATGTGTGTCAGAATTCTTTAAACTTTTTGTTCTGTGATCCTATACTCCTTAAAGCATTTTTTTTCCCATCCTTATCATTAATTTTTCATCAGTATTGACTGGGTTTTCAGACTCTGGGGCAAGTTTTATTCATGTTAGCACTCTAAGTGAGCAGAAACAAGAATTGCTTTTCAAATATGCTTCAAACATTTGGATAATAAACTGAATAAGTAATGCAATATGGTATTTCCATTCAAGTTATTTGAAAGGTATTTCCATTTTTGAAAAAAAAGCACTAGATTTCCAATCAATTTTATTAGCTCACAGAAATAATTTTAATATAAGATCCTCAAAAATAATTTTAGAGTTATTAGGCATATATACACTATTAATAAAGAAGATCCATAACATCAGCCATTTTAGAATTTTTTCATCATAGAATAAGTTCTTTTAGAACTGATTTTGTGAATATCTAATGTTTGCCTGGTTTATCCAGCATAAGATCACATGCTAAAAAATAGAGTATTTTTGGTTTCAGAGTCACCATAAAAAAAAAAAATCATTGTGATAATTGCTCAAATAATTTCACAGTTATTCATATGACATGAAAAATGTATTCCTATGATAAAATTGTAAATATTTGATCTATGAAAACTTATTAATCTTAATTGTGATAGCATCTTGCATCTGACATTAAGAAATCACTCATGAATGGCTTTGGTTTGAAAACTGATCAGCTGCTTGAAAATGAGAAAATGATTTTTCAAGAATAAAGCTAATCACTAGATGCTTACTAAAATAAAATAATACAATTGGCATATAATGGGTAAGATTCTCATGCTTCTTTTCTCAGTATAATGTGACTGCTGCACATTATGTGTCAGACTGTATATGATAGGGTTTGAACTCAACTTGATTTATGAAAACATTTTTGGTTAAAGCAAAAGAGGAAATAGTGTCATTTTTGCATGCTATTGTAAAGTGAGGGAAACAATGCTAATCCATATATATAATTATTAATAAACAGTAGATTATAAAAATATGTGCTGGCACAAGTATAATAATCTTTAAATAACTGAAATTTGAAGCAATTATTTTTTTAACACCTTAATTTTGGAGCAGCATTCCAAGTCAAACATGTTAAAAAGTCTTAAGCAATTGTTCACCTAAACAGTCATAAATTTCTATTCTCAGCAAGAAAGTGTACATTTTTTAAGGGGTGATTTTAATTTGTTTGGTTTTTTTGACAGCTGAAGATGCTTGTGGAGGAACTATGAGAGGATCAAGTGGAATCATCTCAAGCCCTAACTTTCCTAATGAATATCATAATAATGCAGACTGCACATGGACAATTGTGGCAGAGCCTGGTGATACTATCTCACTCATCTTTACAGATTTCCAAATGGAAGAAAAATATGATTATTTGGAAATAGAAGGTTCTGAACCACCTACAATAGGGTAAGTCAAATATCAAAATTCTAAAGTGATAAAACAGAAAAAGATGATGAAAAGTGAAATTACAACTTTTTGTTACTTTTCTTTTTGTGAGTATATAGTCTTGCTGAAAAACACCCCTCACAATAATAATTGTGACTATGACATAATGTTGATATTCCAATTGCAGCTGTAAAATGGTTTTTAAAATATTCCAAACATGTAGCATCAAGATGAAGGGCACTGTAGACTCATTTGCCTCATTGTCTGTGTGCCTTATCATTTAACCATTACTGTATTAAAAATGTATATATTTAGAAACAGAATGGAATGGACTGTTGTACTAGTAAGGACTGGTGAAGCTTTCAGAGAGTTTAATGATGTCAGAAAGTGAATGGCATGCAGGCCATTCAGCACAGAGCTAGGGGGAATTAGCATTGGCCCCACCTGTTGGTCACGGATTGTCTGTGGAGGATTTTCTGTACAGAGAACTGTATGCATGGTCTCTAAATAATGTGCTGTGATACACTTACCTAGAAATTTCCATCTTGATCTGTGAGATAAAACACCCTGAGCTGAGTAGTCACAATACTTTTTGGCTCTGGTTTTACTCCAAATATAGCACCTTTAAGAAGAGTTTATGACTGTTTGGTTTTTTGTTGACTTAGCAGTAGTAACTATATTTTTGCTAGTCTGACTTCTGCAATTCTTGATCTGAGTGTAGATGCATTATGTAGATGTTGTAAAACAACTACAAGAAATAAAATAGTAAATAACCTCTTTCAAGATCAAATTCAGTTAAATAGGAAAAATAAATTACACATTCTGTGGCTTTCCAGTCTGGTAGTTTTATGGTAACACAGCATCACACTACTCAAGAAACATGTCAATATGACAAATCCTTGTGTTTGTTTTATTGGTTTAAATATGCTGTTGATTCACAGAAAATAAGTTGTATACAAACTCATAAATCACAGTTATGGTCTCCAGTAAAATCTTGATCTCTTAACTGGCTCATAAAGCTTTATGGAGGTTCTGTAAGACAGACAGAGGCATGTGAACAACAGGTGATACAAGTTGTTGGCTAGACACATTGTAGTCAGTAGAGTCTTCTTTTCTTCATATTAGTATAAATCCTCCAAACATAACATAGACCAAATAAAATGCTCTTGATTTTATAATGAGGAAAGATCCAAAATTAGATAATTATATTGTTTTAAAAGCATCAGTCTTGGTTTCTGTAAGTGTTGCTTATAAGTAATATATTTTTACTGCTTCAGGGTGTAATAAAAGTCTTTAAGTCTAAGCTTTAGCAAATAGTGTTTTATAATTTGAGTTAATTCATACTGCCACCTACATAGTTAATTACCTGTATTAGAATATTAATTGATTGCCATTGAGTTTTTTCAGGCTCTTAAACTGAAATCTTTTGAACTAGCTGTCAGCTAAAATAAATTTTAAATAATAATTTATAATAATTAGTGAGGTAACACCAAGGACATACAGACATTGTGAATCACTTGAATAGCTGAATGTGCATTTGACTTTTCTTTTCATTATTCATTCATGAGCTTGAAACAATTATTTCATTTTTTGTTCTACAAAAGGCTTTGGCTGTATTCAAATGATATACTAAGATTACTTTATATATGGAAATTCCCATTATCTGTTTACAAAACATAAAAATTTACAATGCTAATTTAATAATTGTTCATGTAGAGAAGCAGACTGAGAGCATATTCTTTTTATAGCTTGTCATTTATATTCCCTAAATTATACTGATGTGTTCAATTATGGAAAAGTATCCCCCATATGTTGGGAAAAACGGATTTGGAAAGCTTAATTAACAACAATTTGTTAATTAGATTTAGAGTGGTGATACTGTATATGCCCTTAGACTATTGCTAATCCAAAACTAAACCCAGGTTCTTCATCTTTTCATTTTGGAAAAAAAAAATTACGTAATTTTAAAAATTACTAAAAACTTATTGATTGATCTGGGTAATAAGTATTATTATAATATAATTTCTTAGAACATTTGGTGCTTTATATGACTATTGCACCTAATGATTTAAAAAAAACCCCGCAAACTTTTCTTCTGCACATCTGCTGTGTAACAAAATATCCCTACTTTTTGTTTCTAAGTGAAATTAAGAGCCAGATTATGCATCAAGTAGATAGGCTGGGATTATCCATGAGACAAGACTTGGAATTCTTTATGAAGTGCTAACTTTCTGCAGTTTTCCAGTCAGTTACTATAATATTTCAGATACGACAGTCTTTCCTCTTAAGAAAATCTTGATAGGCCATTTTCATTTAAATAGTGGTGAAAAATTGTGTAGATGCCATTCAAGGTTCTTGTTTTGTTGTTTATTCTAATGTTTGCCAGGTTGAGTTGAATTATAGGATTGTTTACATTTTGGAAGTAAAAATGAAGGAAAATTATTAGTTTGAGGAAATTATTTTCTCTTTTTTTTTTTTTTTTTTGACAAAACAAAAAGCTGAACGTAAATAAGATATAGTGAAATGTTCCACTCTGTTCTCTCTGGATAAGAGTGCACTTCTGAGAAAACCTTTGTGTAGTGTTCTAATACTTGACCTACCACTGTCATGGTCATACAAAGTAGTAGGGCACCTAAGAACTCTGCTATCAAAAACAAATTTGAAACATGATACAATTGCTTCTTTTAAAATAAAATAATTCACCTAACTTCTCTCTTACTGTTACTATATTCCTGGATATTTAAAAGTAATTCCTAATATATTTTCCTAAAATGTAAGGGAAATGTAGAATTTTCTGTAATAAACTGAGGAATTGTCTAGACCATATGTCTGTGATTTTAGCCAAATTTTTTTCATATATAAATCTAGATAAAATGTACAGTGATATACACTGAATGAAATGTATGATGTTGAAACCATAGGCAATTTATTTCTCTTCTGAAATATATTTAAATATTTCATTTTTTGATACTGCATATTTTGTGCATCATCTTAATTGCATTAAAATAGAAAGCTGTTAGAGAACAATGGCTAACAAAACTAATTTCTCCTTTGCAACTGTGATTTTGTGCATTCTTTCCCCAATAAAAATACTCCTTTTGAATTAATTTTAAATATTCTGTGAAGAATGAAATTAGAATTTTTGGAAAAAGTCTTTCACTTAACTAAGATGGGCAGAACTCCATCCAGTTTCAAGAGGTTTTATCTGAGATATTTAAAACTTTTGATTTTTATAATGATCTTTTTCAAGATAGCCTGTTAGCTAAAGACTTCCTTACAGATAGTACAGATGAGAAAGGAAAAGAACACAAAAATGTGGGTCCTTCTTTGGGTTTCCAAATCAGAATTTATTCCAAGTAACTAATTACTTTTTATCACTTTGGGCCTATTTGACCAGGGAACAATATTAGGTTTGTGTGGCAAGGTTTTTGTAGCAGGGGGCTACAGGAATGGCTTCTGTGAGAAGCTGCTGGAAGCTTCCCCCATGTTCAGCAGAGGCAATGCCAGCCAGCTCCAACATGGACCCACTGCTGACCAAGGCTGGCCCATCAGCCATGGAGGTAGCGCCGCTGGGGTGATGTGCTTAAGAAAGGGTAAAAGAGCTACCCAATGCACTGCAGTTGCATCTGGAAAGAGGAGTGAGGGATACAACTCTCCAGACCAGGGTCTGTGAATCAGGAGGGGGAAGATGTACTTCAGACACCACAGCAAGGATTCTACCTCAGTCCTTGCTGCAGCCCGTGGTGAGGCAGCTGTCCCCGTATTGGTTCATGGCGGAACAGAGATCCGCCTGCAGCCTGGAAGGCCACACGCTGGAGCAGGAGTCCAACCTTTGACCAAACAAACATTATTTAGCTATTTGTTGTTAATTAGCATTTCGTGACTCTTAGTCTCATTTTACTAGTGCCATGAAAGAACAAAATGATAAACAGAAAGAAATATTAGAGAAGAAATATTAAGAAGAAATATTAGAGAAGAGTAAACTAACTAGTGATAATTAAAAGCAAAGTGAGGTTGAACAGGCAGACATTATCTATTATGAAAAAGGCTATTATTTGGGGTTGGGTTTTTTTGTGAGGAAAATGCAGTTATCCATGTTAAATATCTACATGGTAACTTTTATTGCCAGTTTGGTTACAACAGAAAGTAGCTTTTAGAAGGCATTTAAAAATTAAATGCACTGTTACAACAATTAAACCTAAAACAGATACATGCATTAATAAAACAGGTTCTCAATCAGATCTTTTTTAACAAGGTGGTTATTTTATTTATCCAGTGTCTGAATAAGTTAGATTTATTTTCAGTCAATGTACTTGGTTAAATAATGCTCATATCTAAGGCTACAGAGGAAAACCTCTGCCTGACATAAATGTGGCAGCACAGGGGTAGAAAATCACACCTCAATAGTACAAATACCAATGAAAATAATAATATGTTGAAGGAAAAAAAGCAAAACAGACAAAGCAAGAAGCAGAGGTTCTCATAAGAAGAGATTAAAACAGGAGGAAAAAAATCCCACCTCCGGCTCAGCATTTATTTTCTTGAAAAATTACTTCAAATTAGAAAGCGAGAAGAGTAGCAATCTCTTTTTTAGTAATGAAGACTGTTGACACTGCTTTAGATATTATTACTGTTTTCTCACTAATACAAATTTTTTAAATCTGTGTTTAATGCTCAGAGGAAGGACTCAGGAATGTAATGGTTATGAGTAATATGATTTTATTAAGGATGTTAAAAGCCCCAGATGAGAAAGTTTGTAATCTGATAACAGCTGAATTTAAAGAATAGTAGCAAAATTGATACTGCTTATCATCGAAAAAATGCTTTCAGAAGAATGTTGTTGTTGTAGCCAAATAGGTAGAAAAAATTATTCCATTAATAGAGCAAACAAAATGCAGTCATAAAAACCTCTTGTAATTAGCAAAGTATTTGTTTATTGATAGTGGATAGAATTATTTTTTGCTGGATTTAGTTGGGGAAAAAAAAATCACTGCAAAAAGCAGCCAAGTTTTGGAGGGCCTAAATCCTTCTCTCCTTCTGAAACAAGAAACAGAAAGTAACAGAGATAATGCTTCACTGTGGAACAGGGAGAGCAGAAAATCAGGAATAGGAGGAATACCAATGCTAAAAATATTATCTGGTTTGAGCCTTTGATAATCCATCCATTGAGTGTTATCATTTTTATCTTTTTTTGAAGGACTGAGAACAAAAAGGAAGTTCTTTGCTTTCTTGGAAACAAAAGCTTTCCATAGAAACCAGGCATTTCTGTCCTTTACTGTTTGCTTCTAGGGTTTAACTTTTTGCTTGGTGATTCAGCATTTCACCTGTGGCATTTTGATGAGGAATGGAATCCTCCAAGAAGCACAAGGCATTCTGTAATGTGTAGGGTTCAGGCACAATGATAGTGTTAGATGGGGAATTTGTTACTGTGACTGTGGAGGTTAACAGCATGTTTCTCATCATTCTATTGCATGATTCTATCTGGCAATTGTTATCTGAAAAGGACTTTGAAACTGGCTTTACATCTGGTACTCTCAAAATTCTTACTGAAAAATGAGAAGGATTTGAATCTAAGAGAGGAATCAGATATCAAATCATATGTTTAACAGTAAAGGCAGAGGCTTTTCTGTTATTTTGTACTACTTGTTCTTGTATGTTTCTGAAAAAATAGAAGGCCCTTCCGTAGTGAGTACCCTGTTTTGATGGGGTTTTCTGCAGTCATTTTTCATGTTGTAGTTCAAAGTGCAGTGACAAATGTGTCTCAAACTTTGCAGGCAAAATAGACACATATAAACATGAGTTACATGATGAAAATCTGTCATTTAACAGTAGACCTTGAAGTCTATGCTTCCAATAAGAGTAACTTTGTGGCATTTAGATTCAGTGCTTAGTAAAAGGAGAATCTGACTTTAAGAAATTGTCATATCCATGGAAATACAAATCAACCTACGGTGTAAATCCAGAGTTTAATCCCAGAATTCAGTATGTTATGTATGCGTCCACATAACCAGGTTGCAAGGAAACACAAGACAGAATGACAAAAGCTTATAAGCAGGATAGTTCAGCATGGAAGGGAGCTCAGAATCTGACTAGTCCAGTCTACTAGTGAAAGCAGACTCAGCTCTCAGGTGAGGCAAGGTTGCTCAGGCCTTTATCCAGACTGTCTTAAGAACCTCCAAAGATGGAGTCTTGACAACCTATGTGGACAACTTTCTTAATTTCCTGACTGTCCTCATGGGAGGAAAAGATTTTTCATTTTTTCCTCATTTAGAAAGCATTGCTTTCAGACAGAATCAACACACAAGAATTTATTATTACCAAATATCTGTTTGAGGTACAAACATCTCCTGAGCTCTCTTTCTTCTTTATGGATAAGCAGTGGTATGACCTTTCTCCTGAGCAGGTTGGCTGATACAGCCAATCCTAGCTCATGAGTTGAAGATTTTCCTTCCTCAGGCTCCAGTTGTCCCATTCATCTTCCAGGGATATGTACATGACCAGAGATATGATTCGTCCTGTCTTTCTCTAGAATACTAAATGCTAAAGCTTATCTGGCACGTGTGATTTATAACTATGTAATGGATTTAAGCCTCAGTGAGAAAACTATCTGTTAAACTCCAGTGTATACTTGCATCAGGCAGGGAGTCAGATGCAGGCACAAAATCCCCTTGGCTCATTGTGGTACAAATGAACACTTTATATGACCATTGTGATGCTGCTTCTGAAAAAAAATATGTTCCCACTTCTATTTTTGACTCATCCCCTATCTTGTGTTGGCTCAGGCATTTACCCAGTCACAAAGGAACTGCACCAGGAAGTGATACAAGTGAAAACCAAGCTTTTTTTTCCCTCTTAGTGAGCAGGAAACACAAGAGTTGAAGAGAACAGCAAGGTACATAGGGAGTGGCATATTGTTTCTTCAAGGAATAGAACAACTTTATTGTCAAAATAAAGCCTGATCTGTTGTCTTCTCAGGTACTTGTATGTTGAATAACAGTACCCATGCAAAGATCTACTTTTTTTCCCTTCTTACAGTATGTGCAGAGGCTTCACAGAGTTATTTGATTTCCTTTATATTTTTTATGCTGTATCCTTAATTTAATGCATTCTTATGATGGTATGAAATATTTTATTTTGATTGGTGTAGTCAATGTCAGGAAGACAGCATTTCATTGTTGCTGTAGCAAATAAATGAACTTCTTTTGAGGAAACCTTTCTGAAGCTGCTCTTAATTTCTTACTTTTCCTATGCTCAGGAGTATTGCAAAAGGAAACATTTGTAAGCCTTTTCTGAAGTTGCATGTTTTCATTATTCTGATAGTACTTCTTAATATGCATAAAGTTATTCTCATCTGGAGTCAAACGGATATTCACCAGCAGTTATCAAATAAGCAGTTATACATTGGATGGGCTTTTTATGTATATTCTCTACAGAGATAGGATTATATTATTTCACAAAGTCTTATCAACATTCCGAAACAAATTGAAAAACAGTTCTCTTGAATCTTTATATGCAAGAACTGTACTCTGGTTTTCCCACCATCCCTCTTAGACAAAGATTTACTGACTACTGTTTTTGTGCTTCCATGGGTCTCTTTAATCCTCCTTTGATGAAACAACCCAGAGTGCTTCCAGTGTGGCTTATTTGTAACTCTGCTTTGAAGAAACCAGGTAAATAATAGTGTAGACCTGGGGGATTTTCTAATGAATACTTAAAAAGTGTAATAAAAAGTAACAAAAGTAACAAAGAAAACCAGAAGTCTCTTACAGCAGTTTCGGGGAAAAAAATAGAAGTAGGAAGATGGCTTGATGATTTAACAGGGAGCACTTTCAGTGTGCTTACTCCAGCAGAATACTGCATTGTTTTGATGTGGTCATTTGCTATAGTCTCAGGATGGCAATTGTTGGAGTAGTGAAGGAGACTGATTACTCTTGTCCTGACTGAAACATCAGTGACTGAACTTACAAGTGAGTTTTATGCTGCCTGAGCTGTATGGTGGGGGAAAGTGTATTAGAATAGCATAAAGCTCAAGACAAGGCAAGGAAAAAACACCACAACCAACCCAAACCCCAAAGAATAACTAAACCAGAAAACATACAATTGCTTCATTTGTCATCCTAGAGTAATTAAAACTTCACATTTTCTTTTCATATGTTCTGAGTCCTTGCCATGTTTACTTCATTCAGCAAAGTAAGTGGCATGTTGTGGGAGAACAGTGATCCCTGAAGAGATAATCCCAAATCACTCTCATTTCTAGATTCTAAATTTAAAATTTTAGTTTGTTTTGTACATTGGGAAAAATATGTGCATTCATAATTCCATCTTTTATGTCTCAGGCTAAAACAGCAAAAAGTATAATATTTTGAATACATGAATGAAATCCTTTGCATTTATTAATAAATTCTGACAAGATAAAATATTATTTATATGGGCCCTACAAGCTAATCAGAACTTCACAAACTCATGCTTCTTTTTGTGATTGTCCATCTGTTTTGCCTGTGAATATCACATTAGGATATTTAGGGTGCAAATTCACTTGTGAAATGAATCAGTGACTAAAACAAACAATTAAACATCCTTTGAACATGCTAATGCAGTTCCATTATATTAAGGACCAACACAATGTCAAACTAGTGTCAGAACAATTTTTTATTATTATGTACCATCCAGTTTGCAGGTGACCAGTGACAACCCACAACGGTCAATAAGAAATGAAAATAAACTAGTTATGTACATTTACTGTATGTTTATTTGTGCTGCATATAGTAGATCATGCAAAATTTCACTGTTAGGGTGGTCATGCTTTGGAATAGATTGCCCAGGGAGGTGGTGGAACCACCATCCCTGTCGCTGTTTAAGAGGTGTCTGGATCTGGCACTGGGTGATATCATTTCGTGGTTTGGGGATTAGAGTGGTAGTGCTGGGTTGATGGTTGGACTTGATCATCTTAAAGGTCTCTTCCAACCTTGATGATTCTATGATTAGGTGATTTCACCTGACATTTTCTAATGTTTAATCACAATGAATGATAATATGTAAACCATACTTTTAATGGCAGTTTTATTTGGTTGTTTTGTGAGGCTTTTTTGTAGCCAACTACTTTTCTATCCTGTACTAAAAAGCTTATTATGAAGATACATCTTGATTAAGTGAACTCCATTCCTCTTTCTTTGCTAAGTAGACTTTTTGGATATTTATGTAAGAGCCCACAAGTAAGTTGGTGGCAGCTTCACATCTCTCCATCAGCCTTTTTGATATCCAGACTTGTGTCTTTGAAACTGCAGAAAAATTACCTACTGCGCAGTACATACTCTTTCTTCCTGAAGCGTATAACACGGGTTTTGACATCTTTCATGTGGATATATTGCACTGCTGCAGAAATTCTTCTCCCCATTATTTATTATGTCAGAGGACAAACTTTAACCATCATCTCTATTTTCTGAGCAAGAATGGGCTGTCCTGAATGTCCTAAAGGAAGTTAAGTGTAAGTTGAAGGACTGTTTGAATAAGGTTTATTTTCTGTTTAGTAATTGACACTATGTCTTTCAAGAAAAATAATAAAACCAATTCTGAACTGAAATTTCCAACTTTTTAACAAAACTTTCCAATCCTGTATAACCTGTAGAATCTGAGATTCAATCCCAAGATGCATGCATCTTTGCTTGTTTGTGTTTTGGTTATTTTTGAGGAGCATGTTTTCCAGAGAGTTAATTATAAAAGGGGATTTGTGTAATAAGGTGGAATTAAGGAAGTGCTACAGTGTTGAATGCAATTTAAAGCAGAGTTCAGCTCCTGTGGGAGAGAAATGAGAGATGATTATGACAGAAGCAAAGGCTAACAGTCCTGAGAGTATTATTTTTTCATTTAGCTTTGAATTACAAATGAATCTACTAGCAAGACCTTCCACCAATTGTTAATGGATTTAAAATAGGTACATGAAAGCTAAATTTATACTGAAAATTTCACTAACAATGAAGCTATAGCTTCGCTAGATGTGCTGGAAAAAATTTTTATTACTGTAGTCTGTGCACCAGACATATATAGGCATAAACTGGAGTGTTACAGAAATGTTGCCATTTGGTTTTGGTGATTTTGGACACATGGTCCCAAAACTGTGAAGTAGAGCAGCACATTGTATTGCAATTTCAAGTATGTGTTGCTGTTTAAAAGTGATGCAAATTGAATTAAATAAAAGCCTGATCTATTTAATATAACTTTTCCTCTTAGTTTCTGCAAAGCTTGCTACTGATGCAGGAAAAGGGTAAAAGATGAACCTGGTGGTTTCAATAGCCTAGTTCAGTTTACACAGTGGAGTCCAGATTACTTTGCAACATATCCTGTATTACTGGCCTCTGATTTTCCTTTGGCTTCACCTGGAAACATGGGACATAGATTTAAACTTTAGCGGCTTAGAATTCATGGCAGAAGTATTTGTTGTGGTCCTCAGATTGAAAACCATTTGATACAACAAACTGGGTCATTCAAGAGAATGTACATATGTGTTTTCCATTAAAAAAAAGATCTAGGAACAAACACTGTGAACTGAAGTCTGCAACTAAACCTGAATCAGAGTTCAGAGTAGGATGCAGCTGGGGAGAATAACGTTCAGCCAGCTAAATAATAGGGGGGTTTTTGATACTAAATCAAATAGACAGAAAGGAAGGTACTATTTAAACAGGTATATATATTTCTTGGCATTGAGATAAGCAAAAATAAAAATGATACAACATATCTTTGGTATTATATTTTAATATATATCTGAATTGAAAAGAAAAGGAAAAGACTAGTTCTGCCACCAATGAATGTTTAAGTAGAAGAGCAAGGTGTTCTTTGCATTCTGAAAGATTGGAAAATAGATACATATAAAAGACTATTTCATAAAAAGAAGGATTTAATTTATCTGGAAATCAATTGAAAGAGCAGAATGGCATTTTATAGGTACACTTAAGTTTTTAGAAATAAGATTTTTGTTTCTTTTTTATGCAAAAAAAAGTATTTGTCTAAAAATATGCAGGATTAAGGCAATTTCAAGGGAATTTTATTATTGTTTATGGGTAAATAGACATCAATACTAAGGAAAAGAACATCAGACATTACAAGACCTACCAAAACAACTTCAAAAGAGAAGGGGTTAACATAATCCACAGGAGATCTGGCTCTAAGTGGAAGTGAATGTATCAAGTACATAATAACAGGCTATCCTATTTCCAAAGAAAGATATAAATCATAATAAGAGACCTTTAAAACTCCTGGTGCAGTCATAAAGATACACAGAGCAGAAAGAAATTTTTCAAAAGGTGAGAAAAGAACCACATGACTAATGAATAAAAGCTTAAATACTAAGAAGCCTTGAGAATACAGTAAGAAAGGCAATCACAGTTGCTGAATTACAATTACCAAAGGATATAAAAGAAAATGATGGAGAGACCTTGTAACTACATTACAAGTAAAGAGAAAACAAGAAAAATTGGTTCCTCACTGAAAAGAAAATAACAGAGAGCAAAGGACAGGGACACCTAGGAAGTTGTAATAGAGACAGTTAGCTCTGAACCCTGGAAAAATAATGGACTAAATGATGACAAATTATTCAATGAAAAAATATAATTCTTTTAGTAACCCATTTTTTTATTACAAACTAGCCGAAAAAAGACTTGTTGATGCCTCTAAATATGTGGTGTACTTAATTGGGAAAAGGCACACAAAGAATAGTTACTGGTTACTCTAAGTCAGGTTGTGTTGCATCTAAAATGGATTAGGTCTGGGCCCAGTAATGATAAATATTTTTTCAATATCTTGGATAGTGGAAGAAGAATTATGCACAAATATCATTAATGGAACTGAACTGTGGAGGGTTACAGGCTTTTTAAAGGACAGCAATATACTTCAAAGTAATGCTGATAAATCAAAATTAACTTGAACATGTGAAATTTACTTCAGAGAAGTATAAAAAGCTGTAGACTAAATAAGGCATAGGAGTAAAATCAAATAAGGAATAAGTACCCAGTCAGAGGACTAATTCTGATTAAATACATCAAGAAAACACAAAACAAATAAATATTCATAAGAAAAATTATTGAACAATGTGTCCTTGTGTGCGCATGCTTTTATGTTTGCAAAAGTAAGTTGTTGTTATAGTATATGCCCTGCATTTATGCAGGCACACAACCTTCGTAAGTTGCAGATAGGGTTAATAAAGATGCTGGAAAGGGTTGAATTCTTAATGAGCTGAAAAAAATGTGCATTGATGTTCATTTACAAATGTAAATGATATTTTATATTTATATAGACTTTAAAACTGCATTAACAGTTAACACAAGTCTTTTCGTGTTTCCTAATCAGGTATTTCCTAGTATATCTTGATAAAATAAATCAAAAAACCATTTGAAACCATCTTAAATCATCAGCTGGCATTGTAGCTCAGTAGGCCCAACATTTGTTCAGTGTGTCATGCTAGGATGGGTATTAAGGGTTGGGACTAAAGCATACTGGCACAGCTGTGGAGCCTAAGCTTGCTTTCACCTGCCCATGTCTGGTTATCTTTCTAATAATTAGATTCTTATAAGTTAATACTTTAAAGGTCAGTCTTAATGTGTAGCATGTGAATTAGTGACCTATTACATTTTATCAGTTACTAGATCTGAGTATGTGCAAACTTTTCAACTGAGATTTTTCAGGAAAGTCATTCAGAGTGCTCAGATAACATTATCTCATTACCACTAATCAGTAAAAGCATCATATAAGAATTTAATAGATAATAGATTCTGATACAAGGTATTTTAAAACTGATATTTTTGTCTTTTTACTGCATAATTTAGAATATATCACTTTCCAGTCAAATGTCATGAGCAAAGGTTTCTTTTGGCAACTTCAGTTTTTGCAGTAGTACTTTATTTATATGGTAAAGTAAATAAAAATCATTATTCCAAGGAACGCTTACTTAAAATCTGCTCCAGTCTGGGAAATCTGCATAACGAGCTAGCTGTTCAACTAGACCACCAGAATTTCCTTGAGTATAAGATATTTTATCCTAAAACCACAGAATATTGGTATATTTTCTAAACTTTGTTCTCTAGCAGAGCTTTCATATTGTTAGTCAATATATTAAGTAATTCCATTAATTTTACTAAAAATAAATATGATAATAAATATTTTATGTTGCATATAAAAGCCAGCATTATTAAGCAGGTCTACTTTTTTCATTTTTGGTGGCAGAGGGAGAGGCAAAGACATGAAGATTAAGAACAAATTACATTTGCTTATATGACAAGGAAAAGATTGCTTTTACATTCTAAGGCACAAACATTTATTTAAAATGTTTTTTGTCTCTTTCAGCTTTAAATTGAAGACTTTTGAATCCAAGGTGTTTTTCAAGTAACCCAGATTGATATACCAAAATCAATTTGAATTATTTTGAATTATCAATCACCTTTTGTTTTTTAATAATATTAATTATCCACAATTAAAAGTAGACTATGGGATTTTACAGTATTGTGGAGAATCTTACACATTCTTTTTATTTCATAATTTCTCGTTGTATCATAGTTTTAGACATTTATTGCTCTTTAAATCTTCGGTACAGCCTCTGTTAATGGAGAGTGTGATGTCTTTTTTGGAAAAGTTAAATAAAAAATATTCATTTCAGACACATGGTGTCAAATCATGGGGAGGTGAAAATGCTGTGTCATGGCTTGCTCACTGGCTGATTTACTGGAGACAGCAGGTGGCTAGCAGTTAGATCCATGCAGTATCCCAAAGCATATTCTCATCTCTGAGAGCAGCATTTACTTTTAGAAAAAAATAAATTATATTAATTGTGATTTTACACACACCTGTGTATTAAGAATTGACATAAATAATTTTTACACTTATACTTACTTATGCTTCAAATTAAGAAACAAAAATTCCAGGTCTCATTTTCCATAAGATTTGACACAAATGTTGCTTTTTAAAATTCTTTGTATAATATTTCTTTTTCTAAAATATATTAAACACACTGAAAGACTATGTCCTTGCTTTTTCTGGATATCCTAGCATATGTAAACTCAATAATCAATATATTGAGTCAGCAAACTGTAGAATACTTTACAACATGATCTCTTGTCAGTCAGTAGAGTTTGGCCCAGACTCTCTTTACACACACATTAGTTCATGTTTATCTACAGGGTTGAGTTCAGTGTCACACCAGCCTAGGTCTAGAATTGGAAGCAGTAAAGTTGCAAGAATAGGAAACCTTGCTCAGTGCAATCATTCGTGCTTTTGAGTGCATGAGTATGTCTGAATGTTTTTTCAGTTTGAAACACAGGAGTGTTTTAACTCCAGCAAGTTAGCTATGTGGCACAAAGGGGAAGGACTGTGGGGCTCATTCATTCGGTATCTGATGTCCACATTGCATGCTCTCCAGTGGTTCAAACTGTAAAGCAGATGTGTGACGTTCAGAACTCAGATTTAATGAGATGCTTGGTGCTAACTTGAATATCTCAGAGGTGTTGCTCTTGATTGCCTAGCCATGCCAGTAATCTACAGAATATACACAGAACAGAAGAGGTCATTGATTCTGAGTAAAGAACAAAAGAGAGAACTTTAGTCACTAGTCTTGGGGGTCAGTAACAAAGGCATTGTTTTTGGATGAGAAAAGTAACTCTTCTAATTTTTAAAATTCAATATGTGTTTCATAGATACAGGATTTAGTGCCAGAAAGAACTAGTGGATAATCTAGTGCCCCCTCCTGTAAAAGAGAGGCTTGTGCATTTCATTTGCTTTTCTGTGCTAATTTAATAAAAAAACAAACAAAAAAACAACAACCTGTCTCTCTTAAAAGTCCTAAGTGATAAAATACCCAACTCTTCTTCTCCTTTTTTTTTTTTTTTTTTCAAATCTGCTCTGATAGTTACTCACCATTGTTGCAAAAATAGAGGAAAAAATGCACTTTGTATGTCTTTATTGTTGACTTCAGCTGCTGGTATTTTCATGTCTTTGTCAGGTTAGAGAAAGAGATCTTCAGTGTTTTTACACTAGTTTTCTGAGAACAGCTTCCCTCACCATTGTCTTCACCACAAGCTGCAGGAGAAATTTCTCCAACACCCAAGGCACCAGCTCTCTCTTCAGTGCCTTGGTGTCTGCAGAGCTGTTTTGCTCACATATTCTCACTCCTCTCTTCCAGCTGCGATTGTGCAGCAGTCTTTCCGTCTTCTAAATACTTTATCCCAGAGGTGTTACCACTGCCACTGGTGGGCTTGTCCTCAGCCTGCAGTGGATCCATCTTGCAGCCAACAGGCATATGTGCTGTTGGACATAGGGCAAGCTCCTAGCAGCTTCTCACAGAAGCCACCTCTGTAGCCACTCCATCTACCAAAACCTTGCTACTAAAACCCAGTGCATTCCTCCAAGTTTCACAGTTTCTGTTACAAGAGCCTCCTTTGACAAGGTCCGCAAGGGGAAAAAATTTAGATTTTTAAATCTCACCTAGTCATATAAATAGAAACAGATCATGTGTTCTTAATTGTTTACTTTGGAGTTTTTTTATTAGGAACCATCAAACTAGGAATTAGAGTCTAAAATCTTGTAAAGCGTAAAAGTAATTTCTCTCAAAATGAGGTGTTGTGCATGCATGCTGATAATACTTGCCCAATTCCCTTCTCTCTTTTTAATTCTTATCTAATAGGGCTAAATGTGAACTGTCCTGTCCCTTATTACTCAGATAATTTCAAAGGCTTGGTCCTTTGTTTTAAAAGCATTTTATTCCTTACATGTCTGTGAAGTAAAAGTGATGGTTGTACAATATCCACATTTAATTTTATCATAACATCTTAAAAATTCTCCAAACAAAAAATGTTAGAAACGTTTCCCTAAATGCAGTCAGAGAACATTTGGATATGAATGTTACAACTACAGTAAAGAGAAGTATGATCAAGTACACAGAACAACAATAAATTCATAATGTTGTTTAAAGGAGATCAATTGTTATAGAAAGCAGTTTTAATGACTAGACCAGTTTAATTGGGAGATTTGAAGTCTATTTCTGTCTAGGTTTAACAGGAGCAAGGTGGGAACAACTGGGAGCCAAGGGGCCACATTTCCTATTCACTCACCTGTGGTATGCAGTCCTCCAGCAGCTGAACACAGGTGTCACAGCCAGGGACTTAAAAGTCAATTGATAGCCTTCAATGTGGTAAGTGATAAACCAGGCCCCAGATCCCTCCAGGAGCCCAGTCAAACAAAGACGACCAAGAACAGAACTGGAGCAGTCTTAGGCTGAGCTGGAATGGGGTTCCTGGGTCCAAGGCAGAGGCATAACAGAGTCCCCAGGTAGGGCTAGTCAGGGTCAAGAAGGTGCCCTTACAGCCCAGGCAGTTTCTGATTTTTTCTTAGATTTTTGTGGTTGAGAACAAAATATTGTCTATGTGTTGGAATTTTTTTAAATGATTATTTTTATTATATAAAAGATGGTACAGTTTCTTGGTATTTGTCAAATACTTTGAAATGAAAGTTGTATAAAATCAGTGAGTAAGAAATTTATTATCTTACAGATATATTGAAGAAGGGGGAAAAATCACTACAGATAAATGCAATCAATTAAAACAATTAAATGTCTAATGTTATAAATCCAGTAGAATTAGAAGGAGGCACAATGTTGGGAATATAGAAGAAAGTTCTTGCACAATATATAACTGAGCAAAATATTAATCCACCTTCCATATAAGGTGGAAAGTAAGGTGAATGGCTCTGTGAGTAATCTGCGTGGATTCCTTGACTACAATTATATTTAAATTATGCAGTAAAATGAGCCTTTTTTGGCAGATTTCAGTATCTACCTTGATACATTTTCAAAGGGAAGAAACAAGAAGAAGTGAAGTCTCAGAAAAAGATCACCTGTAGTTTGAATTGAACTGTTTAATGTTTATCCTCTTACTTTGTATTGATGAGTTGTTCTTTAAAGGCATTTCAGGACTGTCTTATTATCACTCTTAAAAGATGAAATAGCATAACTGACTCAGACTTAAAATGACAGGATTTAGAATTTTTATTCTAATAAGGAACAACTCTTTTAAGATGTATTTGCATTTTGATTTAATATCTGAATATGAGTAACTACAGTGGCAGATACTCAGGAAAACTCAGATTCTAAAAGTACTTTTTCTTATAAGACCCATGGGGTTCTTAATTTTGCTGCAGAGTGGGAGTAATTTGACTTATATTTTAAACTTTATCACCATCCAGAGCTGCATGCCAATTTCCTTTCATGCAGTACAGAAAATACAATTAGAGTCTTTTACCAGTTTGACTACTGCATACCTATATGAGGTTTTCATTTTAACTAGTTACATGAAACACTAAGGATTAGGGAAAGAAGTTAAATGAGATATAGCTTCATGGAGAAGTACTCTTTGCTCCCTATTTCTAGTGCCTCCAAGTTTCTTTAGTGTGAATCTGCCCATACTGATAGCAACGGATAAGTCAGTAAATATGACTTTTGCCTGATTACTGGGAAGCGGCCACAGGCCTTGTATCACCACGTATTGATCTGACAGCTGGATTCTCTTAGGACTCTTCTGAAGTGTCTTGACCTGAGCTGTTTTTATCTTGTCTTTGTCTACTGGTCAAATGACTATATGACTATCATGTGTACCAAAGGTTTGACAACCCTAAGCAGTTGCTGTGCAACACACATTGGGCCTCTGTGTTAATTGGGTCTTGAGAAGGCTGGGAACCAATGAGAAAAAAAAAGATTCTGTTTAAGAAGCATCAGATAGCCCAAGTATGATTCAAGACTGAGGAAGGAGAGATGTATCATGATAATCTCAGGATACTGGTCATAGAATTATAGAATGTTGTGGGTTGGAAGGACCCTAAAGATGATCTAGTCCCAACCCCTCTGCTCTGGGCAGGGACACCATCCTCTAGACCAGGGTACTTGGAGCCCTATCCAGCCTGGCCATGAACACTCCCAGGGATGGGGTATCCACAGCTTCTGGCAACATGGTCCACCGCTTCACCATCCTTATAGCAAAAAATTTCTTCCTAATATCTGATCTAAACCCACTCTCTTTTAGTTTAACACCATTTTCCTTGTCCTACATGCCCTTGTCAAAGTTCCTTTCAAACTTTTTTGTAGGCTCCCCTCAGGTACTGAAAGGCCACAGTTAAGTCACCTGGGAGTCTTTCCTTCTCCAGGCTGAGAAGTCCCAATTCTCTCAGCCATTCCTCATCCCTCTAATCATTTTCATGGATCCCCTCTGTACTCCAACAGGCTTATGTCCTTCTTGTGCTGGGCACTCCAGAGCTGGATGCAGTATTCTGGGTGAGGCCTCACCAGAGCATACTAGAGGGGCAGAATGACTCACAATATTTTTTTTTCCTTTCTATTTGGGAAAGAATGAAGTGCTGACCTCAGGATGCTGAGGGACACTGAAAATTTGAACTTAACACTAGAGAAAAGGGATAGATATTAGAAAAATTTCTTTAATTGAAGAATTTACTGGTAGTATAAGACTTGTAACTATTTAGACTGTTAGTCTGTTAAAGCATTAATTTGACTCATAATAATTTTGACATGGGGCTATTCTTTTGCGTCCCAACAAGATTTTGTGTGTAACAAGTACTATCACAGAACAACAAATTGTAGTGCAAGTGTAATATTTTTAAGTTTTTAGTTTGGTTCATTTAATAACACTTACCAGAAGGGCTCAAGAACAAGCTTCCTTCCTCTATTCAGGCAATACTTGTAGGTATAACAATTTGTTATATAGAATTGAAAAGATACAGGCTGGTTCAGAAACTGAATATGGCAACATTTTAAGAGAGGTAAACTATATAAGCCTCTCACAGGTAATGGTCCCAGTTATTCAGCTTGACTGTTACCCAAAGAAGTATTGGTAAGTGTAGTGGTTTGGTTCAAAATATCCATTACTTACTTATTTTCCTTCTGTGAGATACGAATTAGGAGAAAGCAAAGCAGGCACAAAACTTAAAAGAATATAAAGAAGTTTATTAACAGACCTAAAAGAAAGAAGAAAAAAGTCAGACTAAACCTGCAGAACACCTCTCCTACCACCACCTTTCTCCCTTCTCCCACTGACAATGTCAAAAAACAACCCTAGAGATTTTTTCAGTCAGTATGCCACCTCTATAATAATCTTTTTCAGTTCACTTAGGGAGAGGAGTCTCTCTTGCTCATGCTATGGAGGCATCTCCACAAGAAACAGTTCTCTCGTGGCTTCAATGTCACAGCGAGACAGCTGCCCAGGTTGGTTCTCTGCTCGCATGTGAAAGTCCCTTCCCTCGATTCACAGCTTTCCCCACAACTGTTTTCAAGGGTCCAATCTTGAGCTACTGGGGTACCATTTTAAGGTTGAGCTGCTCAGAAACAAAGGTTCTCTTCACCTATCTCCGGGAGCATCTTCAGCTCCAGAAACAGAGGTCCTCCTCCTCCCCTGGGAGCAAGGGTCTTCATCACTTTCATCTTTCTCTGTTCAAGCTTCTCATCAATATCACAGCTACTTCAACATTTGCTTACTTCAGCACAGGTACTTTTGCTCACAATTGCAGTTTGAACGCTCCACCCCCATGCTTTCATGAAATTACAATGGGTACTCTGATGTATCAAAGTCCATCACCATAGCTTTACAACAGAATTTCAGCTTCTAGACTTGCAGCATCTCCTCTTTCTCCTCCCTCAGGGTTTCAGCTCTTCCTTCTTCACTGACTTTGGTGTCTTTATGGTGTTTTCTTCATGTGGCTTCACCTTTCCTTCTCCTTTGACTTGGGAGAGGATTGATGTCTGCAGGCTTCATCTGCTCTGGAGGAATTTTATAGCACTAAAAGCGTTAATCTCACTTGGGCCCTGCAGCTGGAATTCGCCTCTCACTGTTGGTGACATGATCTTTGTTGGGCAGTGGTCTCGGATGAATTTTCAGCTGCACGGGGTGGGGGGCTGGCCTGGCCGAGCTGCGCTGCAGGGCTGCTTGCATGAAGCACGGCTGCGGGGGGACTGGCCCACACTGAGGGGGCTGGGCCCGGTGTCCAGCGAGCAGAAGTGGGCTGAGATCTTCTGCCAAGATGCGCTATGGCCGACCCGGCCGGGTTGCACCGAGCAGGGCCCGCCACGACTCCTCAGTTACCTGTCCGAAAGCCGGAAGCAAGAGAGCTTTCCCGGGGTTTGTCCATTCTTAAATGTGGATCACAGAGGCGTGCCAAGCTTCTTAAGTGGCTTAAAAAAGTTGCCAATATTCAAACTAGCCAGTTGATTGGTTCTGTTTGGTCATAGAGGAAGCTGTAAGCACCTCTTTGCAAGAGAATGACTTTCGTGCCTGAAGCCCTCTTTACTAAAAAACTACCTCTTTACTAAAAACCCAAACTATACTAAACCATGAATACAAGTTGTATTCAATTTAGTTTTATTTAGATTAGTTGTTAAAGTAAGGGGAAGAAGTGTGCAGGGTTCCATGGGAAATGCTCAGATAATCACATTCATCTTTATACTTGTCCAGGGTCCTCCACTCTCCAGCCAAGGCCCTCAGATTTGGGATTCTTGAAAGAGACAGTTTGCTTTAAGATTTGCAGGAAAAAAACATCCTAGGACAGCTATTGGTGTCCACCTTATCATAGCTTCTGGGCCAGCAGGATCAGTGTCTTTGTGGGAGGCCTAAACTGCACAGCCTGCACCAGCTGGGCCTGTATCTTCTCAGTGGGGCATTAAGACTCATCTGCCTCTGCTCTTTGTTGACTGCCCTGAGCTTGGTCTCATCAATTACATCAAGGAGCTGTGTGTGCAACTTGCCACAGCTTGTGTGGTAGAAAGGTCTATGCGTTAACCACCATGTGCAGCCCAGGTGAAGTTAATATGTATTTATATTCCTTCCAAGACCCGCTCAGGGAAATTGAGTTGTAAGTGTGAGGTCACTTTGTGTGTATTTGAATCACATTTATGAAAAATTACTCCTTCTAAGGCCCTGACATTTATATGAAAATCAGCAGCTTGTAGTAGGCCTGCATGCAATCAGGACACAACACTGTTCATCAGCGTTATTTACTTATGTCACAAAGACAAGACTACATGTGTCATAGGCTAGCAGTTGTGGGTTTAGAAGGCTCCTTTCCTCATACTTTATTATTCTGTCAAATCAAGAGATTATTTGGAAAACTTTGACATAGGAACATCTGGCTTTATAGGGTGCAATCAACTTCTGAAGTTAAAAAGTATTTCTTAATCTTGGCACTTTTCAACATTTCGTATGTCCAGTACTACAAACTTTCATTAATCATCACTTGGACTTTTATTCAGTCCTTAATGATCATACACAGGCTTCTCATAGAGTTGCTTTATATGACAGTTACTTTACTCCAGAATTGAACTTTTTCCAGCATTGCAAAGGCAAGACAAAGCTTCCACATATTTCAACACTGGTATTTTTAAAACACTTTTTTTTGGTCTTTCAGACATCATCATGTACTTGACAAAAAGAGTCAAAGGGTGAATTATTTTTATCCCTCTAGATGAATAACTTTAAAATTAATCAATATATTATTAAAGTACTTTACAGAACAAGTATTTTTTTCAAGGTTAAATAATGTAGAACTTTTTTTCCTCTTCTTCCCAAACACTCGCTTATTTAAGTTTTCATTTTTTGTTTTATAAATCAGAAATAAGTGTTTGCAGTGAGGTTTCAACCTAAACCCTTAGTTTAGTTCTAAATAGCTCATGAGGTTAAATTTGAAGAGTGATAATTTAATGTTCTAAAAACAAAAACCAGCTTTTTGTCGTTCATTTGGCTGCAGTTCTGAGATATGGAAACAACAATTAATATAGTTTCAAATTTCTGAGTGTCCTCATTCTCAGATACATAAAATGCTCAGTCCTGCTATAAATATTGCAGGGACTGACCATAGGAATTAGGTCTTTTGCTAACTTCATAACCACTTAAAACTTGGGTTATACATTAACCTCAAACTGCTAGTAGAGTGTTAGATTTAAGACACTTTTCTTTTGGACATTTTTCCTTTACTTTTCTAATTAATATTTATCATTGAGAAGGCGCTTGTTTTAGGAAGAGAAGACTTTTTCTTCTTTCCTCTTTAAAGACTGAATTATTGCCCTTAAAATTCTCCTTGGAATGATGTGTTCTGCCTATGACTGGACATTGAACTATGGCAATGAAGAAGAATAACCCAATCCTCTTCTTTTGTTTTCTTTATTTATATGCTTGTTTTATTTCCAAGGTAATCTTTCTCTTCCTGTGTTATTTCTTGTTTTCATGATTTGAAGACTCATCTAGAAAACTGCTTAGTTTGATATTGTAATTACCTTTCAAGTTAGTCTCTTTTCTGAAGCCAGTCTGTTATCTCACAAAATGGACAATTCCTTAATCATCCAGGGAATTAATGACTTGAGTGTACTGACTGCACACACAAGAGCAGCCCTGAGGCAACCCACCTGCAGTTTGAGTTTCATGCATACAATTAAATGAAAAACTCAACTTGCATAAAAGTTCTATAGCTTCTGTCACAGAGACGTCTCATTTAGTCTTTTTCTGTAATACAGATATACCAATACTATACATGTTAATACTGCATAAATGTAAGATGCAATTAAAATTCTAGGGAAACCACATGTCTTAAAATACTTACTTTATATTGGAAATGCTTCACAGAAGCAAAATTTACAGCCAATTTTCCATTTTGTTGACCTTTGTTGTTATCCAAAGATAACTGAAAATGCCTATTAGCATTTAATATTTATTTGATATCTTAAAAAATTCAAATCTTGAGTTCTCAGACAGCAACAGATTTTGTAAGAAATACAAGAAGTTGGTGGAGCTTTTTTTTTCTTTTTGACAATATAGGTCAGAGCAGTATCCTTGCTTCAAAATGATTTAATATAATTTGGATAGAACATTTCCACGAAAAAAAAAAACAGTACCCAAAGCTGTCATGCAACAGACATTCACATCTATAATGACTGCCATTAAGACCCATTAATCTCTCATCACTGAAATTGGAAACATAAAAAATATTGATATGCCTAGTCATACAAAATACTTACTATTACCGCAGGCCTGGTTCCTACGGTATATCACCGTGTCCCGCAGCCATAGGGAGGAGGAGGAGGAGAAATCCAGCAGGCAGGAATTGTGCAGCAAGATTGATTTATTTAATTATTTTACAAACTCTTTTATAGACTTTTTTCTTCATAGTCTAATTGGATAAAGGACCAGTCACCCCTTGGGGGTGATTGGCTAAAATCCTAAAACATCCATTGTCAAAATATTTTTCTACTATACCATAAACAAGACTTTCCAAGGTTGCAGGTGGCTTGGTTGTTTACATTCCCTGCTAACTCTTCTGTGAGAGAGAAAAATCTCTCACGGACTTAGAAAATAGCAAGAAAATCCTCGCTAGCAGCATTTTTGTACCTACAACTTACTCTTTTAGTGCTTGACCAAAGGATGAAGTTAGGTTAGTGTCTGAACTTCATTGTAAACATCATACAAACTGGGTTAATGGAACAGGGGGGATATGTTAACTTAATCATTAAATCCCTCAGGATCTTCCAAATCAAGTAATGTATTAAATATTCAGTTGGCATCAGGTTTGCTTCTCTAGTGTGCAACTGGTTGTTTCTAAACAGATCTGGATTTATTAAATGAGAGATCTGAGTTTTAATCTTGTGCCCTTTAATCTGCATTGTGGGGTGGATTCTTTGCAAAAGAGGTTTATTATGAAGCTTGCTACAGGAGTTGTTGCTTTATGGGATCGAGGCAGTCATGGGGAACAAAGGAATGGATGCCAGACATCTTTGCTAATGTGTATATGTTGTATACACAGGAGACACAATAATCTGCAAGTGGTTGATACTTCAAATTTATATTTAATACAAGTACTGCCTAATTTAACAAAAATTTAATCAAACCTGATAGGTCATTGATCAGGTACTGTTCTTTTGGGCATGTCTTTCCTCTCTTTTCAGAGCTACTCTCCTTTGTAGTGTATTATGCTGTGTAAGTATTAAGCCCCAGTAGCACATACATGAACATGCATAGGCCTTATCAAAATGTGTGATAATTTGCCCTTTTTTAATCAAAGCTTTTTTATGCAGTAGTTTTATTTCAACATGCAAATAATACCAATGAGAAAGAAACCACACAGCTGCAGTTTGCATCAAAACAAGCACTTAGGATTTTGTAGTGCATGTATATGAGTAATGAGATCTAGGTATGCACTTAGTCATGCTAAGATGTAAGTCTTTGTTATCCTAAGGCTTTGGTAGTATTACAGTGGGTTTCAGCACTGTTTATAGATGTGGTAACAACCTCAATTTTTTTTTTTCCTATTAATTCCACTTCTGTGAATCTCCTAGCATGTGAGGAAGCATAGAAAATATATGCTTAATTTAAAAGTTTTAGGAAAAAACTTTGCTGTTTATTAAAAAGAAAAGCAAAACGTTTTATCTGTTTGGAATATATTTGGACATACTGAATGCCTAAATTAAGGCCTGCATTACATCATAATAATCAGTGTATTGACAATTGTGACAATCAGTGATAATATGTTTGTAAGAACTGTAGTTTTAGATGATTTTTAGAAATTAAAGTTGGTTTGGTACATGAACAAGACAGGAATGTTTAAAGTACTTGTCAAGATTATAGCTATCTGACTGTACATTTCAAATATCAAAGTAAATGTATAGTGTTCCTTCTCTGGAAGAAATAGAGGACGTGCACTATGATATTAAAAAAAGAAAACACACCAAACCTGAATTCCACCACTTAAGGTGGCAATTATGTGTTAGAATTTTGAGGGCAAATGAAATAATAATTGACTTCACTGGATCAGAATTAGCCTAAAGCAGATTTTTTTTTTTTTTTTAATTACTACCTAAATAATGTATAAAGGAAGGGAAAGGAGGCATGCTGTTGTAATGAAGTGCAAGAAGAATGAAATTTTGATTCTCAAAAATGTTAGTCCCCTATTGTTGGGGTCCCTCCCCCTGCCATGGAGCCCTGGGAGAGGGGCCCTGGGGGGAGACACGGGGTTTCCCTGCCCCTGCTCAGTCTCATTTCCCATTGGTTGGTTTGTGTTCCCTGGTGTGGCCAAGGACCCTCGGTCCCGTGACTGGGGAGTTCCTGAGCAGAGCCCCGGCCATGCGGCTGGAGAAATAAACATCTCTGAAACATCTACCACGAATCTGTCCATATATACTTTGTTTCCACGGGACTCCTGGTTTGAAATATGCTTGTTGCAGTAATCCCCGCTGCAACAAACTGGTGGAGGAATGCCGGCAAGACACCGATCCCTGAGGAAGATTCGTGAGTAAAATAACCACTCTAGACCTCTCTCTTCTCATCTTGGTTTGGATATTCTCTCTGGACTATGGAAGAATCGTGGGAAATGGGGCTCTCTGAGCCACAGAAAGAAATGTACCTAGAAGTTAAAGGAATCCTTGAACAACAAAACAAGAAAGTAATGGAACCGGGAGATCTAGAACTTTTTTTTAACTGGCTTTTCAAAAATTTCTCCTATATTTCTCGAGACTTACTTTTTGATATCGAACCTCCTGGATCTTGTCAGGGGTGTTTTTGGGACGAGATCTTGTGGGAGATGAAAGATCAAACAGAACATGCTATGATTGAACCCTTGCGTGGATCCCTCGTGGTCAGTGAAGCTATTCAGGAGCATTTATATGGTCCTATTACCCCTAAAGCAAAGGATGGCCATATCCCCCGCGGCGAGGCCGCGTGGCCGCCATCCCCGGGAGCAACATGACTGCAGCCCGTGCCACAATGGAGGTGCCTGCCGCTGGGATGCGCCGGCCCCCTCGGGAGCGGCCGCGCCTTATGGCGGACCCCATCCCTGTCTTTCGGGGTCCCCTGCCACACGGCCACGAGTGAGGGAGCGATTGCCGCAGGCGCCGCGGGGTTGCCGTTGGCCACGAGCAGCCAGGAACCAGGCATTCGGCGTGGCAGGCTGCTCTGAGCGGACTGGCTCGGAGAGCCCCTGTGGATGTGAGAAGCGGCGGTCTCCACAGCGACATGAGAAGCCGCACAGCGCAGCGCTGAGCCGAAACGGGGCCGCACTCAAAGCAGCGTGGAGTTGGCCGAGCGGAACCGCTCACAGGGCACGGAGCCAGCGGCGATGGCAACGCGGGCCGCACAGAGCCCAGACACGCGCCGGCAGCAGCGCCGCTCGGAGAGCGCGGAGCAGCCGCAACGCGGGGGGCCCGGCCGAGACGTCAGAGTCGGCGAGGCGGTGGCCACGCAGGACAAGCAGCCACGACGAACACGCAAGCATGTGATAGGAGGAGTTGTAGCAACTAAAATCACAGGAACTGTGAAATGGTACAGTGTAAAAAACAACTATGGATTTATAACACGAGATGATACAGGGGAAGATCTATTAATCCATAGAAACTGCCCATTTAAAGGAATAACCCTAAAAATTACCTGCAAAGTGTAGGAGATGGAGAAGTTGTACAATTTGATATAGTGCAAGGAAAGAAGGGTTTACAAGCAGCAAATGTTACTGGGCCTGGGGGTATTCCCGTCAAAGGCAGCCGTTATGCACAAAATTATAAACAATATCCATCCCAGCAATTTCCCTACCCACAACCTACTTCCCCCTTTTATCCTATACCCAATATGAACCCTTTCCTAAGTTTACCCTATCCCCAGTTTATTCCTAATCCATTTTTCACCCCATGGCTTCCCTATACAATTCCATTTCCCTACAATTCCTCTCCGATGCTGAGGGGGGCATGAAAAGAGGGAAGGAAGAAATTAAACCCTCTCCTGCCTCAGTTTCCCCACAAAGCATGCCCGGAGAGTTCTGTCTCCCTTCTGTCAGCCCTATGTTGTTCCAGAGAATCTGTTTGGACATTTAAAGACACAGGAGGGTGGCTTGTTTTGTCTTGAAACTGTTCTTGTTATGTTTATCCAGTTGTTTTCATTCTCCTTTTATTAAAATAAAATGGGTGAGATGCTGGGGTCCCTCCCCCTGCCATGGAGCCCTGGGAGAGGGGCCCTGGGGGGAGACACGGGGTTTCCCTGCCCCTGGTCAGCCTCGTTCCCCATTGGTTGGTTTGTGTTCCTGGTGTGGCCAAGGACCCTCGGTCCCGTGACTGCGGAGTTCCGGAGCTGAGCCCCGGCCATGCGGCTGGAGAAATAAACATCTCTGAAACATCTACCACGAATCTGTCCATATATACTTCGTTTCCACGGGACTCCTGGTTTGAAATATGCTTGTTGCAGTAATCCCCGCTGCAACACCCTATTTCTTCCATAAACTGTGGTTTACACACAAAGCAAATAAAGTGCATAGATGGGAATTTCACTGGCATATCTACATGCACAGTCTTACACTTCTACAAATCCCTTGTTTAGCAACAAATGTGCATTGTTTCAGTAAGCGCTTCTTTTTTCAAATACATTTTGCAGTAGGTAAAAGTCAATGCTGTTGGCTACACATAATGGTAAGATACTTTAAATCTCTGGTTCACAGCCAAGATTCTCCATGAACATTTTTAAGAGTTTATGAAAGACAGCTGCAGAAGGGAAGCCTACTCGCTGTTGACTGAAGTTTACTATGCAGGATTCTGTGCAGCTTGAGAGTGAGCTACATCTTCTGAAATATAAAAGAGCATGAGACAGCTGCATTTCCTTTATGGAAGATAGAGTGTTTTACTTTGAATTTTAGGAAAATATTGTAGATGATGCAGCATAACTATGCTTGGAATAGCAGCTGACACAGAAGTAGGTTGGGCTGCCAGTGGGTCACTGTAATGGTGAACAGCTTTATAATTTGCTGAGAAGATAAACTGATATTAGAAAAGGGGCAGTTATATCAACAGAATAAATTTTGTCCACTAACAAATCTACTTTCTGGGGAGAATGCCATAGAAACAATGAACTGTAAAAAATCAGATTGTAGAAATTGTGAATTTAATTAGAGGTTAGCATAGATCTAAGGATAGATGTGTTAATAAATACCTAATTTGATAGGTAAAATAGATTTTTAGCTATTTTAGAAACAAAATTATTCTTTTACTGTGAGCTTATTTAAATGTCTAGGGTGACATTTTCTCATGCCTCGGAAAATAAACTCGCAATTTATTTTTCACATGGTTTTGTGATTATTAAAGAGAAACCTTCTTATAGGCATAATATATATGAGTCAAAATAGGTGTTAAGAAATGTGTTTTACAGCCTTATTTTATTACAATTGTTTAGTAAGACACCTTCCAGTAAAATGTTTATTCTAAAATATGCAAGCAGTGAAAGGTTGTTGCCTCTCTCTCTGTATTGCCTAACAATTATTTATAGAGTGAGAATTTAAACAAAAGAACTATTTCCTCTTGCGTCATTAGGTAATATTATTGTACAGAGAAATAGCTGTGCCAAAAAGGATACCTAAACCTCTACCTTCCAGAAAACAAGCCTCAAATTAAAGTATACTTCTTACATTTGCAACAAGAAATTTGTAGCAACTAAAGCCACTTTATGGCTGTTAGGAAGTGTGTTTCATTCTAAAATTCATCATGAAAATGCAGAAATATTTGATGTTTTCTAAATGAAAGGTGTAGACTTCTGCCTCTTACATTTTATACATATTCTAGATCAGTTCTGACTTTAATCGGTACAGAGCATTCACCACATCCTATTGCAATCTAATAGCACTGGGGGTTTTTTTTGTTTGTTTGCTTGGGTTTTTTGTTTAAATTCATCATCAGGATTGCTTGGATCTAGGATTTGAAGTCAATTTCATAAGCTTAAAAAATTTAGATTCCATGTGTCATTCAACCGAAATGAATTGGATAACTAATGTGTTTCCACAGTATAAAAACATTCTTTTGCAAGTATTTAAAGGAGTTTTAATAGACTGTGGTGTCAGTCGAGCCTTTTGTCATTTATATAAGTGCCTGAGGGAACAAGGGTGCTAGTACAGTTTCAGAAATTTGGAAAGTGATCTTAAACATGTTTTGTTTTGAGGTAGAGTGGGTGGGAAAAGATGAAAAGAACACTAACTCTAAACTGTTATTTCAGAAGTCTTCCTCACAGAATGGTACCTATACAAGCTTATTAGTTATTTATTTAAGTAAGGTTTGGGGTTTTATTCCACTTAAAAAATTCACTTCAGAATTACTTGATTTATTATGAATAGAGTTTTTCTCAAAATAAAATAGGAATCCTTGATGTCTGAACATAAAATGGCACAGTTGTTGGCTAGTATTTTATTTTAACTACAGGAAGAGTTCTTTTTATAACTAAATGGAAGGACTAAATGGTATGTTGACATCCTGAAGATGTGACTTATCTTTCTGGTTTTGGTGAGAAATAGATCTTGTATTATTGGCTTGATGGAAGATTTTTCTATCTAAACTTTATTCACCTTCTTTATAACATGGCATCTCATCTAAAAATAAAATAAAAAAAGAAAACCCCCACAAAAACCCCCAAACAAAAAAAGAACTTAAATTCAGACTTCCTTAATGAGCAAGTCAAGATGAAAGACTACTATAATTGGAGCAATATCCTGAAGCTAAAAACCAAACAGAAAACCAAAACAATAAAAAATCCAGGTAATTTTGTATACCGGGTCTAATGGCTCGTAGTTAGTTTTTTCATAGAAGCCCATAAGGTGCTGTAGTTTGGATTTGTGATTAAACCGGAGTTGATAGCCCAACTATATATTGGGTACTTCTGAGCCGTTGTTGCACAGCATCAAGACTTTATTTTCCCCCTCCTCTGTCCCCACAGTGAGTAGACCAGGCATAGGCAGGATACTGGGAAGGAAAAAAAACTAGACAACAAACCCAGATTGACCAAAAGGATATTTCATGCCACGTAACTAATGGTAACCAATAAAAAAATTAGAGGGGCTGAAAGAGAGCTGCTAATCATTGCTTGGAGACCATTTTGATTGATCCATTTGTGGAATATGGTGAATGATTGCTTTTGTATCACTTCCTTTTTTCTCAACTCTTCACTTATTAAGCTGTCTTTTGAAGAGTCTTTCTTGCTTTTGCTCTTCCTGTTCTTTCCCCTTACGATTGCTGGGGGCAGGGAAGGGAGGGAGAGAGCAGCTGTGTGGTGCTTCGCTGCTAGCTGGGGTCAATCCACTAGAATTCCCTACTCTTCTAGTACATCTAATAACTAAATTTCAAATGCACACAAGTGATGGAATATTTCTTTCTTCTTTATACCCTGAATATAGAAAATTACTTACTCTTGAAAAGTAGATGTCTGTTTTATCATTTTAGATAGTAGTTTGCATTATCTAAGCTCTCTTCTTCCATATCTTGAATGTGAAAGTCACAGGGTACAAAACTTTCCCTGGTGCCCAGAGCAATGTTCTGTATAGCCCGTTATCTGACCTGTATAGACACAAATTCTTTCTATCCTGAGTACCATGTACTTCCATCCTGACAGTGCTGTGCCTGACCAATAACATGATTGTGTAGTTTCTAGCTTAGCACTGATTTGTATCCCATCACTTGGTCAGGCATAGTGTACAATTTTGTCTGTTCATGCTTGTTAGAATGCTACTAATTGATAAATAAAAAGCCCCACAGAGGGCATGTCAGTGAACGTTATGTTGAATATAAAAGTTTTCCTGATAATTTTGAAATCTTTTATTAATATCTTTTTATTTATTTGTTTTAATTCAGGCTCTCTGGAATGAATATACCTCCTCCAGTTATAAGCAACAAAAACTGGCTCAGACTACATTTTGTAACAGACAGCAACCACCGATACCGTGGATTTAGTGCTCACTACCAAGGTACATTTAAAGAAATACATTATTAGTTGTGGCTGTATTTGCTAGGAAAAATAGTGCCTGAAGTTGTAGGAAAAGGGAAGGGCCACTTAAAAAAAGCCCTTATAAGTATAGCCTGTTTTTCAACTTGCTATATCAAATTACAGTACATTAGATTATGGGCAGTGTATTATCTAGTGTATCTAAATTCAGTTACCAAAAAAAATTGCAGGAGATATCTGCTTTACTTGAACCTGCACAAGTACTTAGCACAGGTCCTAATATTCTGAAAGATACTGGTTAACAGTAACAGAAATAATGTCTTTATCATTAAATTATGGAATTGAATCTATAGTTGTATTAGTCATGTTTGTAAAGCAGTGAGTAAGTTTCTGTTTACTAATGTAGCATTTAATCTCTTTTACTTTTTACTATGTTTTGGAAGGCTTTGCGTTATTAAGGGTTTAATTAACCAGAAAGATTCTTACACACTGTTTTTATGAGCAAGCATTTATTTTGAGTAAGAGTAAAAGCATCTGAAGCATAATTTTGGGAATGTCACTGTTTGGAACAAGGTCCTTCTGATGATGAAGTGCCAATGAAAACTGAATGTCATTAGTGTATGGTAATACTGTAAATAATATTTTTCAATATCCACAGTGTATCAATGGATCTTCAGGGAACAGTAATCCTTTTTTGTGTTTTGTGCTTTTTCCATTTATCTGATGAAAAAACTAATCATGGCATTCCTATCAAGATTTAATTCAGGAATTTCTTTTGCAGTTTCTTATAGAAAATTTAGCATAGGAAGAGATTACTTACATAAAATTTTGTAGAATCTGATAAAATTAGTCAAGTAATGTAAAAATTGCAATTAAGAAAAGCCTATGACTAATGTTTTTAAGTTGATCTTTGATAACAGCAAATTTTACAACTCTGTGTTGTAAAATGCCTCAGATAGCATATTCCATACAAGAACAGAAAAAATTGATTACTATTTTCAGCAAGTAATGTATATCTTGATTTGGACTTCCTGAGTTTATAGGTGTTCTTGAATGTGTATTCTGAGTGAATTTACATGAAAGAAAATTTCTTACTGTAGCTTCAGGGCTGCTATAATGATTTATAAAAAGCACTGACTCATTTTTTGCATGATATTTTTCATACCACATATGATAAACCACACTCTTTAATAGGAAGCTGCTAGCTTATGGAACTGTTAAAAAGATAGAAAGTAGGACTTCTCTCTATTGAATCTACCCCACATTTGAGAAACCATGTGATAACTATTTTGGTGGTTTAAGTGAAGTAATTTGGAGTATTGAACTGTTTCCTTTGAACTAGTGAGAAAAGAAGAACAAACCGTGTCTCATGGTACACATACATGCATTTCTGCCAAAAATGTGAGGTAATAGCTAATGAAAGGGAACAGGCTTATGTTTACTTTCAAAAATATGTTTTATGCAGGACACATAAAATATGTGAGTTGGTAGGTGTAGGAGATTTGAATATGCTGTGTGTCTTCTAGTTTTCTTTACTGCCTAATAATGTAGTGACTAAGTAATGGGGTTTTTACTATATTTGTTTGCTCATTTAATTTTTAATGGTGTATTGCTGAAGGTATGTTAAACTGTACTCAACACTAAGCTGTCAAATGCTACAGTAACCCACCATACCTAAAATGAAGAAAATGTCTTCTGCAACTCTAAAATAAATGTAGGGAGTAAAAAAATTCAGCATGTAAAGGAATTAAATGTGCATACTCAAGCCTATATGATCAATAAAAAATAACCTTGATAGTAGAAAAATAGTAAAAATACATGGTCAGATAATAGGGGATGAGTAGTTTCTGGTAGGTTAATGGTAGACTAAAGGAGAGAGCATGAAGAAATTAAATAAATATTATAGAATTGTAGAATGGTTTAGGTTGAAAGGGACCTTAAAGATCATCTAGTTCCACCCTCTGTGCCATGACCAGGGAACCTTCCACTAGACCAGGTTGCTCAAACCCTGCCATGAACACTTCTATGGATGGGATATATTAAAAACCTTTCATACATTTAGAAAATAAACAAAAATATATGACACAAATTTTTCAGTTTTTTGAGAACTGTAACTGTCACTGTTATCCCCAGAGAATGGCAAAATCATGACATGAATCCAGGTCAGATGATATGGCCGATGCAACCTTGTTTAATCACCCATACCTTTTATAGCATGGTTTGCAAAAGAGAAATTACATGATTGGCCTATTGGCCCACCACCTCTCAAGGTGATAGATTGAGCAGTAAGACACCCATTTCCAAATATTATTCTTAGAGAAGGAAAATAATTTTCACAGTTCTCAAAACAACTTGCAGGTGTAGAAATGGTTTATAGTCTCTTGAACTGTTGTCCATCCAGTTCGCATGAGAACAAAAGCTTTCACAGAGAAGCTGTGAGAAGCTGGATTTCTCTAACTGCTCTCTCATGAGAAAGAAAAGTTTCACAGGAAAATTCCTCTGCTCCTGCCTTTTAGCATCCACATGTAACCTTATTCTTTTTCAGTTAGAGATAACATTAAGCCTTTTTGTAATGACAATTTTCAAACTTTAATTTCACTGATGTTCTGACATGAGTTTTCTGAAAACCAGATGACTGAATAAAAATTTTAAAAGTGTTGCACAAAGCCATGTAGTACAAGTGCTTGTTTTTCTTTTCAAGAGTTTATTTCTGCATTACTTTTGAGAGGGCATCTGTTAATTCTTTCAATAGCTTGTATTATCAGAGTGCTACATAGTAATAACTGTGTTAAAATCTTGCTCCTTCCCCTGCTTAATTAATGTAGATTGTCTGTAGCTTCTTTCTGAGTTTCCTCTTTGAAACATAATATTTGCTACATAGTACCACTATGACCAGAATTATTAATTTCTTAGTACTTCCTCTAGTTTTATTTTCTTTAGCCCATTGTTACATATTTTGAAGGACCTGGACTCCAAATTCTGAACTTCAGAATACTGCATAATTTTAGTCTGTCATTGTGTGGCACTTTTCAGCTAATCACTCCCTTGGCTTACTGATTTTGTTTGCACAAATGTGCATTTTGTGCTAGTGTATTTGGGTGACGGTTTAACCCTGAGTAGAAATGAAGCCCTCTCACCACCACCCATTCACTCCATCCTCACAGTACAACAGGGCAGAAAATAGGAAGAACAAGAGTGAAAAGTTTCATGGTTGAAATGAAGATGTGGCAAATCACTCATCAGCTACTCTCCTGGACAAAATGTCCTTATTTACTCTCCTCTTTGGACAGCTTATCTTCATTCCAAATACTTCCCCTTCCTCTATTCCACTACAGATTACCCTTTGTCTCTTTGGTGAGGTAGCCAGTGCAGGAGGTTCAGGTCAAAGTGTAAGAGTTAATTTCTGCTACTCCTCATTTCTCACTCTTTTCCTCTGCCATTTCTTCCCTCTTACTCATTTCTTCTGCCTTGATGTACATTGACCATGGGCCATAGCCTCTTAGTGGAAGAACCTGCTCCAGTGTGAGTTACCCATGGATTCCAATCCCTTTGAGGGTATTACTAGCTCTGGAATGGAGCACTCATTCTCTGACCTTGTTCATTTCCCTCAGTGTTTATTGCCTTATCTTATATACATCTTCATAGAGTTGTCACAAATTCTACTGATGGACTCTGTTTTGTCCTGTGGTGGGTCCATTTTGGAGCCAGATGTGGCCAGTTGTGACTAGCATGGGACAGCTCAATGCCTCCTGAATGCAGAGGTCACATGTTCAGCCCTACACCCCTCTGCTACCAAATCCCTGGCCTTTATACTAATTATAGTCTTATTCCCTTCTGTTCTCTTGATTTTATGAAAACTGGGTTTTAAGATTCTTTTTCATAAGGCAGCCTCGCATGGCCGAGCTTCAGTGTAATACCTAAAGCTATTTTGGCCTAGACATTTGAAAAGAATAAAAGTGATGCACTGGAAAATCAAAATACAGTTGCATATGGAAAAAAAAACCCCACAGCAACAAAAAAATAGAAAACCTAGGGTATTATGTAATTTTTTGTAAACAGACTTTTAATGTAATTAAATATATTTTCCTAATTTTCTGTTTAAGACCTTGCAAACAGGCAAAGAACTTTAAAGCATTTAAAAATTTTTTTAATTGGCTTATACAGAAAAAATGAAATCTGCTGAGGTAGATGAAACTGTGGAAAGATCTCAGTTTCTCTCAGTACATAGTCATGTGAGTTATGTGTATTACTTTCTTTAATAGGCAATTTTATTAATGAAAGGTATTAATTTATACAATATTTAAAAGACATTGGTAAACAATAACCAATAGAAGAGAAATTTCAATAAGAAATTTCAATTAGAGGAGAATCAAAATGTTTCCCTACCTAGGTTGTGGTGTCATAACCCACTTATTCTTGCTTGCCTGGTCATCTGTGTTTCAGCACTTCTTTCTATTCACTGAGAGTTCCTTGTCTTGATGTTTTCTCTTCTTGTTGCTTTGTTGAAACTCCCTTTGAATCAGAAACTGTTGGCTGAAGTAGAACAAAAGCTTCTTTGGATCTTTTTGAAGCAGCTCCTTCCTTGGCACCAGTAATCCTCTTTTCCTGTTTCTAAAATTAGTTGTGCTTTTATACTCCTTCCATTTGCAGTTCCTTTTGGTTGCTGCTTTCTGTTGGTTACTTTTTGTACTCTTATCATTTATGTATGAATCTATAATATTATCTAAGTGGACAGAGGGGTTAAGTTAGCTTCCCAGCATCTGGTCTTACTGAATGGCATACACAAACTTCAATCTTCTTTATATCAAGCAAACCCAGATTCAGAAAAGGCTTTCAGAAAAAGAAAAAAATCTTCATTTTCTGATAGGCATTACTTTAAGCATCTATAACTTTTCTTTTTAGATTCAGCATCCTTTTCCTCTCACTCTCTACCTTCGTCCTCCCTTAAAGCTCTGGAAGGTTTCAACAGTAGCCCTACAATTTCTATTCATTTCACTTGCGAAATCCATTTCTTAACTGATTTTGTTTCCTTCCCCTGTTTGTTTACCTCTGTTTAAGACATGTGCAAACTCATGTTTCCACTTTGAGCAAAATAGTATCAAATATGTAAACTGAGTGCAAAACACATTTGCCATCCATTAACAATCTTTGCTTATACGAAAATACAGATGAAGCTATGAAATATATCCATGAACTTTTCAAGATAGAATAAAATTTAGTTGTCCTGCTCATATGCAAATAGTTAATCTCCTTCATACTTGACAACCAACTATGTGGAGCTGAGGTTGGATAAATGTGAGAACCTTGAATGTGGGATGAAATATGAAGAAAAAGATATTGAAAATTTCTTCTTGCTCTGCTTGATTTTCTATTGTTACTTTGTTTTTCCTTCTGTCACTTTTTTTATGAATAGAAATGTATCTTCATTCATAAATTATTTATGGAGTTATCTTTTCTTAAATTTTTTAGTTTGCTTTGCTTTCAGACAGAATGTAAAGCAATTGCCAATCAGGTAAAGAACAATAGTACTAAGCTGCCTTACAACATCATGGCTAGACTTGCGAGAAGGGGAAAACTGTCTATCACTTTTTCACAACATTTGAAAATTAAATCTGATTTTGTCATTCATTCCTTATTTCAAAAGCTATTGCAACAAACAGTATACTGTACTAGTGCTGAAAGACCAGCAGTTGTAACAGAGACATAGGTAAGATTTTTGTTTAGACATCTATAGGTGTCTATATACAGATTAAAGCTGGAGAGCTGTGAAGCACTGTACCTGTATATCTGTGCACTGATGGATCACTGAAATCACCCAGGGTACCCAAGATATTTCTGTGGCAGAAGTGCAGAAGCTCTTTGGCAGACAAGCCAAGGTGTTACCAAGACATATGTTATGACGTTACAAAATTTCTGCAACTCAAATTATGTATGGGTAACTGAGCTTTCTCGATACCTTGCTAATCCTGCCAGTGTGGGTTGCAGAGTGATTCAGCTGACCACATGGTAGGTGTTGGGTAGAGGTGCTCTAGAGTAGAAGAGACATCTACATGGTGTTGGCAAGTTAGAACTTACAGATCACATGGTGTGTTTAGCATGTCTGACACCTAAACACTATGCAGATATTTGCTCCCAGCGAGACAGTAGAGAGACTCAGAAAAAAGGTAAAACTCATGGATTGGGATAAAGTCAATTTAACAGGACAGAAGAGGATGGGAAAGTAGTAATAATCACTAAAGAATATGCAAAACTAGTGATGCACAAAGCAACTCACCACCTGCCAGCCAATTTCCTTCCAGTCCCTGAGCACCTCCCAGACAAGTTCCCTCATCCCCTGTTTGGCATGATGCCATATGGTATGGAATAGTCCTTTGGCCAGTTGGGGTCAGCTCTCCCAGCTGTGTTCGTTTTCAGCTTCTTGTGCACCCTCAGCCTCATTGCTGTCAGAGCAGCATGAGAAGCTGAAAAGTCCTTGACTCATGGTGAGCCCTGCTCAGCAAGAACTAAAACATCAGTGTGTTATTCTCATCCTAAATCCAAAACATGGCACTATAACAGCAACTAAGAAGAAAATTCACTCTATCCTAGCAAAAACCAGGACACCATGCAATTCTGGCATAGAAACTGAAAGACAGGAAGGAAGAAACAGCATATAGGCACCTGTTATATCCTGTCTTAGATGTGTGCTTTAAAATTAATTAAAACACTACATTCCACTGACTACAATGACTAGATTTCCATTTATTGTAATAGTTTGTATGCATAGTACAATTACAGACACACTGATGTAGATATTAATCTCAGTTTACATTTACTACTCACTTACTGAAATGGTTTTTTAATACCAGAATATTCAAGGGCTTGAGATTCCGTAGGAGAAAGAAAGGTACTCATCACTTGAGTCACATTTGTAGAGGTCTGCTACTTAGAAAAGGGATGTATTTTCTGCTTAGGCCAGTGAAAATAAGTTGCTGCTTTCACTGATATTATATTTGACAGATGACAGATTTTTACTTTTTTTTTTTTTTAAGACAGATACTTAGTTATCAGAGTTGTGAATCTGTGACTTTTAAGACCTTGAACTTATTTTGTCAAAACAGCCCAGATGGCTACCTGATTCTGCAGTGGAGAGAGGAGAGAGGAATCCTCTCTTCATAGACTGAAATTACCAGAGTTTCTCAGAAGTTTGTTTTTTTTATTCACCTCCAGGCATAACAAGAGCTTAAATTGCATACATTGTCACATTAGTAAATGTTTTTAGTGGATTCTCATACTCCTGGGTCTGTCAGCTACACTTTATCTCATACTGAGATATATTTTCTAAACACATTATTTTTCACCTTTTTACCCTTCAGATGTCTTTTATTCACAACTATACACCCACACAATTACAGTGCACAGAATGACATTGATTTTGTTGTAGTCAAGTTGTAGAGGAGAAAAAATGTTGCATTTTGTTGACCATCCCCAAATTTAAACAACTTATTTTTAGAATTCTCACAATGATAGGTTTTAATAACACAACTATTGGCAGTTAGTTCTGATACTGTGTATGGATCCAGAGAGATCTAATTTTAAAATTTTAATTCAACTTTTTTATTTCAAGTTAGATCATATTTCATTTTAAAAAAGTCAGTAGAACTAACGTTAAATATTAAGACATGATAGTCTGTGCTAATGTTTAATTTATAGATTATGTATATATATATTTTATACATCTACTGAAAATATTTCATCTAAGAAAATCCACCAAAATTCAAGGAAAATTAACTAGGAAAATAAATTTTCTATGGCAGTTGAAATCTTCTATTAATAGTACATAAACTCTAGAGTGTATAGGAACTTCAAAATACTTCATTTTTATAAGGTCAAATCATTAATTTGTTAACCTACACATCTGTATGCTTCATAGCTACCAAACAGCTTAATATGTTAATCTGTTCTTAATATGACAATCTGTTCATGTCAGAATGACAAAACAACTGAAAGAAAGACCTGGAATAAAACACTTGTTCACATTCAGAATATTTAGTGGTATTAAGATTAAATGTTGGAACATTTTGTTTCCTCTTGGAAAATTGTTGACATGGAAATGTTCTCATAATATACTTGGGCTTTTTTATTAAATTATTTGTATTTTACTGCTGTGAAAATCCTTTCACAATAATTGAATGCAATTAGCCATTCAAGTTAGATTATTAATAGTTTTGACCATTATAAAGTTTACTGTACATTAAAGGAAACAAACCTGATGTGGTCTAACTTTAGAAAGTAGATTTTAAATGTTAAAACTAATAGTGTCACTGACATCAGATGCATTGGATTTATTGCTGCCGGAAGATTTATTCCCATTTCCTTCTCTCCCTCTTCCCTCACTCAGCATTTTCAACTTTTTTTTTAGTTCTAGGAGGTAATTTTACATTTCAGAGGGGTGATTTTCTACCATTAGAAAACACAAGGAAAGAAATAATTTTGGTAAGAAAACAACAGGCAGAGGAAGAGAACTAGATAATGAAGTAACTAAATATGGCAGTTTTTGTCTACCCTCACACTCAAATTTTCCCATGTACTTTCTAATCAACCTGCATAAATTATTATGCAGAAATATATTTTCTTTCTGTCTATCTTTATTCTCTTTAACTGAAATTGGGAATTGTTCATTATTTAGTTACTGAGAACACTTGCATTTGTGAGAGAAAGCATATCCTCATGGCCTTGAGGTTATAAACGCAGAGTAGTTATTTAATTTTAATTTTAACGTTAATTTTATGAACTGGCTAGGTATATGTTCAGGCATAAAATATGTGAAATACAGCTGCTGTGGTCTTTAAATGTTTCTCCCTGGTCTATTATTTGTAAAAACTAACCACACCATATGCATGAAGACTGAATAACATGCTGGATAACCTCCTGCCTAAAGATAGGAAAGTTATTATTTTTATAATAGAAAAAATAAATCCAAAATTCTGCTTTGGAATATGAATATGCAAGTGACCCATGCAAGATGTTGTGTCAGAAGTTATTTCTTAGTGTTAAATGAGATGATACCGTTTTTACTCATTCCCAGTATAGATAAGGTTCGGGACGTTTGGCATTACTCTTTAAAATTAAGTCCAAGATTATCTAATTTGAGAAGTAAAAATACCTTTTGCAAAGTATCCCCCAGTAAATAAGGAGTCAAGTCTATTTAATGAAAAGTTAATCTTCTAATGATTCTTCAAGTAAGAAATATTAAATTTTCTGAACTACCTTTTTAATTCCCAGTTACACTTTCTCCACTTTAGTTCCAGTGAATGGATCTCTTTATACTTTAAAACATTGATTGCTTTATTTGTGTACTGTATCAGTAGCAGTATGAGAAAGCTGAAAGAATTTTTTTTTTTCCCCATTCACAAGCACCAGGAAATGATTAAAAATATATCTCTGTTCAACAAAAGGTTTTCACTTAAATGCAGCTGAGGCAATACACCTTGCATACTAGGGAATATTATTCTGTGGAATTTGTTAATGTGCAAAATCACTAATTAGTACCAAAGAGATTCTCAGTTATGTAATTTCTTTAGATCTTTATTATGGGAAATTTCAGTACCATTCATATTTAAAAGAAAACTTCATAAAAGTGCCCTGAGAACCATGGTGTTCAAACCTTCAAAGTCTGTCTGAAAATTGTCAGAGCAAACGTAGAATAGCAGTGTGAATACTGAAGTGTTTCTAGCATTGATATATGTTGTATTGTGAGTTTCTTTCTAATGTACTTACTTGCTTTGTTTTATAGATGTCAAAATGCATTTTTTTTTTTGTCTGGATCCAGTCAATATGAACATTGAATGAAATTTTCTGAATATGTAGAAGAAACACAGAGAGGAAAGTAAAGTAGTTAGAGTGGAGAGCGAGGGATTGTGAGAGAAGGATTTAGCTGACAAGATGGGCAGTAATAAGGAGATTGAACCTGGAGAGATTCTCTTGAATAATTCTGACTTCTTGTATGATACATACCCCGGTTGGAATCTAGTCTGTGCTAGTTGGATTGAACAGTCAGCCAGGACAAATTTCTTTCCCAGGCTGAACAGTCTGAATTCTCTCAGCTTTCCTGCATAGGAGAGGTGCTCCATCCATCTATTTATCTTCACGGCCCTGCTCTGGACCTTCTGTAACAGGTCTATGTTCTTCCTGTGTTGACGCCTCCAGATCTGGACTCAGCACTCCAGATGGGATCTCACAAGGGCAGAGAAGAGGAGCAAAATTGCCTCCCTGGCCCTGCTGCCCACACTGCTTTTGATGCAGCCCTGGATACAACTGGCCTTCAGGGCTGCAAGAGCACATTGTTGGGTCATGTCCAGTCTCTCATGCATCAACACCGCCAGGTCCTTGGCAGAGCTGCTCTCAATCCATTCATCTTCCAGGCTGTATTGATGCCAGGGGTTGCCCTGAGCCCGGTACAGCACCTTGCACTTGGCCTTGTTCAATTTAACGACCTTCTCATAGGCCATTCCTCAGGCTTGTCCAGGTCTCTGTGAATGGTATCCTATCCCTCTGATGTGTCAGCCACAGCACTTTGCTTCTTGCAGTCTTCAAACTGGCTGAGGGTGCATTCAATGCCTCAGTTTATATCATTGATGAAGACGCTAAATAATACTGATCCCAATATGGACCCCCGAGGGAAACCACCTTTCCACAATGTCTGTCAGAACACTAAACTATTGACCATTACCCTCTGGACACAACTGAACAAGCAATTTGTCATCCATTGAACAGTTCACCCATAGAATCCATTTCTCTTCACTTTAGACAGAGGGGTGTTGTGAAGGATCCCATCCAAGGCTTTGCATAAGTCCAAATAGATGACATATGTGGCCCTTTGTTGATTGATGCAGTTGGTCCACCACTAGGTTGATTAGAGAGGACTTGCCCTTGGTGAAGCTGTGCTACTGCTCCAAATCACCTCCCTGTCATCCATGTGGCTTAGCACAGCTTCTAGGAGGATTCAGTTCGATGGTTTTCCCAGGCACAGAGGTGATGCTGACAAGTTCATAGTTCCCAGAATCCTCCTTTCTACCCTTTCTAAAGATAGGTAAAATGTTTCCCCTTTTCCAGTCACGTGGGACTTTGCCTGACTGCCATGACTTTTCAAGTATCATGGACAGTGGCTTGGCAATTACATCAGCAAATTCCCTCAGGAATCTGGGACGCAGCTCATCAGGTCCCATAGACTTCTTTATGTTCTGGAGGTCATGAACCTGAACTTCTCTGACAGTGTAAGGGACTTTGGTCTTCCAGTCCCTGTCTTGAAGTCCGTCCACATGAGGGGTGTGTGCCAGCGAAGACTGAGGCAAAAAAGATTGGAAATAAAATTATGAGATCTGTTGTTCATTTATATTGTCAGTAATATCAGCGAGCTCTTATGCTCTAATTTAGTCAGTATACTAAGAGCACTCCACAGTCCTCAGGTCCATACTTAGAATGCTTAAAAAGCACACCTTAGTGCTTTTCAACCTAAATATTAGGGAAAGAATAGAGGACAGCGCGAAAAACATGCTGCTGTATAAATCAACCTTCACCTTGACTCCAGCTGTTGCTCTGGCCTCTCAGTATTTCCAAAGAATAGAGCAAAGTTGAAGAAAGTTCAGAGAAAGCAAAGGTAGCAAACACATATCCATGTGTTTCTGATTGAAAGTGATTGATCTGTGTCGTAACCTGCAGTTCAAAAAATGAATATATCTGTGGGAGGAGGCGAGATACACAGACAGTAAAGTTATGAATCACCATTGGAAATATTTATTAGATCTCTTTTGGATGTCAGAGTTGAGGCACATACTTTATAGTGATTTACCCAAAGTTACCAGAATGTTACCAGTGGAATAGGGCACCAGGTCTTTTGAGCCCTAATCCAGGGCAGTTGGAAGCTAGGTAACACTAACCCTTCCACTTCTCACAAAGCTAGCTGAATTGCTTAGATAATGCTGGTTTAGTTTATAGTACTGCCTTGGTACACTATGATATATGAAAATATTTGTGAAGAGAATCTTTGACTTGAAGGACATATATTCAAATTAAATCAGGCTGACTCAAATTCTAAAGGGAAGAGGGATATTGACTTTGTGAAAGTAAAACAAACTGCTGCTTTTTGTATTTTTCTTCACCTGTGACTCCTTTTCCTTCTCAGTTAATAGTAAACTTGGGATTAAAAGCCATACCTTTTAATTCCTAATATATATGTCTAGTGTATATGTGTAACAGGCAGATAACGAACACAGATTTGTAATTGAAGATAAAAGAAGAAATGATTCTTCATTTGTTTGGTGGGTAGTTTGGCTTTTCATGAAAGATGTATAAGGCTTGCATGCTTAAATAAAATTTTTCCCTAGAAAGTTCTCAAACCTATATAATTTAAACAAATTAATGATAGAAACATTACAGTTTTGAAAGAAATTTCAATTATAATAAATTAACCATCTGTTTGTTGAAGCCATTGGAGCACACTCTTTTGATACTTAGAGCAAACCAGTCAGTAGTACTTAAGCCAAGAATCATTCAAATTCCCAGTGACTGTAGTGGGAAATTATGAATATTAACCAACCTGAAAGAAATTGACAGAATCACAGAATGGATATCATAGAATCATGGAGTCATAGAATGGTTTGGGTTTGAAGGGACCTTAAAGCTCATCTTGTTTCAAACTCCTGTCATGGGCAGAGACACCTTTCATTAGACCAGGTTGCTCAGAGCCCCATCCAGCTTGGCCATAGTAATGTTGGAAGCGACTACAGTGGAGTCATCTGGCCCAACTCCCTGCACAAGCAAGATCATCCTAGAGCACATTGCAGAGGATTGTGTCCAGATGGTTCTTGAATATCATATATTCATCCTTATACCACTTATGGAGGCTATCACAGTCATTTTTGTGTGCATAATTAATATTTCAATATCCCATGGTCTTTGTACAGAGGCAAAATGTCTCTTTTTTTACTCTGTACTCACTTTTCCTAGAATTAATGTGATGTGGGGTTTTATTTGTTTATTTGTTTGGTTTTGAGGGGGTTTTAATTTATTATTTCCTCAGGGAACAAATTTACTGCTGAAAACTCTCATTCACTGCTATCCAGCAACTTTTTCTTACGTGAAAGAAGTTACTTTGGAACTCTGTAGAATCTCTAAGAAACTCTCACCTCTGTAGAGATAGTCATACCATTTAATTTAGGTAAAGTAAATATCAAGCAATGACCATAAAACTGCTGACAGTTGTGAAAGTGGCTAAATTCTAAGATGCCTTTCAACCTCAACCATTCTGATGAAGTCTGAAATGTTCAGATATGGTGAGAAACCAGCTGTCTCAAAATTTGACATTTTTTAGTTCTATCATCCAAGAAGTGTAAGAAGTATCCAAAACCTGCTGCTGTTTCTGAAAAATCACAGAATCACAGAATTGTAAGGGTTGGAAGGGACCTCTGGAGATCATCCAGTCCAACCCTTCTGCCAAGGCAGGGTCACTTAGAGCAGGTTACCCAGGCGAATGTCCAGGTGGGTTTTGTGCGTCTCCAGATGCAGGCTCCCTGGGCAGCCTGTTCCAGTGCTCTTCCACCCTCAGTGTAAAGTTCTTCCTCCTGTTGAGGTGAAACTTCTTGTGTTTAAGTTTATGGCCATTGGTCCTTGTCCTTTCACTGGGTACCACTGAAAAGAGTCTGGCACCAACTTCTTGACACCTGCCTTTGAGATGTTTATATGTATTGATGAGATTCCCTCTCAGTCTTCTCTAAACTAAACAGTTCCAGGTCCTGCAGTTGCTCCTAATAAGAGAAATGCTCCAGACCCCTCATCCTCTTTTTTGCCATCCACTGCACCCTCTTCAGTAGCTCCTTGTCTTTCCTGTACTGAGGAGCCCAGAACTGCGCACAGCACTCCAGATATAGCTGCACTAGGGCCGAGTAGAAGGGGAGGATCACCTCCCTTGATCTGCTAATCACACTCTTCCTGTTGAATGGCAGCACAGCCTTCAGGTGTATCAGTCACTCCCCCCAGTTTCATATCATCAGCAAACTTGCTGAGGGTGCATTCAATTCCTTCATCCAGGTCATTGATAAACAAGTTGCATAAGATTGGACCCAGTACTGATCCCTGGGGATCATCACTGAGTACAGGCCTCCAACTGGATTCTACTCTTCTGATCACAACCCTCTGAGCTCTGCCATTCAGCCTATTCTTGATCCACCTCACTGCCCATTTATCTAACACACATTTCGTGAGTTTACCGACTAGGATGTTACATAAGACAGTGTCAAATTACCCTGTTTTTAGATATGCCAGTGTATCATTTTCTTGTGGAAGTTGTCTTTGTGAGCATTTCTCTGGGCAACATAAAGGTGAAGAAAGGTGCAGTAACTGAGCTATTTTGGATATTAGGAACCATTTTGGCTATTGAACAAGAACATTATCATTGTTATCATTGTATCGCAGTGCAAAATTGCCTGAAATGCTCACTAAGGCAATGCATATGTAATTCTTACAATGATTTTGAAATTTTAGTGTGTAAGCATTTACCTTAGGACATCTTGAAATTGTTGGCCAATGGATCACTGGGGTCATCTCACAGGGAAGATTTTCCTCAGGCGAAGCTCTTGTTTTGCACTGGATGCCAATTCATAGCTTAAAAGTTCACTAACTGCCCACTTGATGCTGACAGCACACAGTGTTCAGCAGGTAATAGCTTTATCTCTGTAAACTCTAGGTGGATTTTGAATCGGTTTTTATACCAAAGAAACATTCTTCCTTGCCAGAGAATTGTTTTCATCCCACTTAGGACCTGACCTTTCTTTAAAAGTATTATTTTTCAGTCTGTCCTGACCTTTTAGATAAAACCAAAAAATAAAAGACAGTAGTTTCATTTATAAATCATTCAACTTTGCTTTATAATTAACATTTATTCTGCTTAGAGATTAACTTTATTTATTCTGAGTGAGAAATAAGGGGAAAATAACACTTCTTGTTAAATGTAATGCTATGCTTTGCTCATAGGCACTGTATGAATATGAGACAAGCACAGGCCAACAGCTTCCTGAAGGCTTGAGAGCTCGGGGATCAGGATTGAGACTGGCAGTGCAGGGCTTTTCAGCCAGTGTTGGTCCCCCTGCTGCAGGGAGCAGAGGAGGCTGCATCTGGAGGCAGACCAAACCTTGGGCTTTGGGCATCTCCATGGAAAACAGGACAGGCCAAGGCCAGGCAGGGACATTACCCCCATGGCTAGGTAGAACAGGAATGTGGGAAGAGGGGGACAAACACTGCTGTGGCATCACTGGGACAGGGAGTCACGGCTTCAGCCTTGAGGCCATGGACCCATAGGCATGGGTGGTGGGAGGCCCCAGGAAGGCTGGGCAGTCCTGTTTTGGCCCATTAGAGCCCTCAGAGTCCTGACAGTCATTGGAGAGCACTTCAGTGGTGTAAGATACATAGAGAAAATAGTGTATGTTTGGCATACAAAACTTACAGACCAAAAGTTAGTTGGGTTGTAATGGACTTACATAATATAACGTTTGCCACATAATCTTGTTATCACCAAAGGGAACACAATTTATTGTTATTCTAATTAATGTTTTAATGGTCTGATAGTCTAAATTATCTAATATAGAAAAGCATCAATAATAACAATAATGCATTTATAAAAGTTAAGAATTGCCTGTCTACTCTCCTCTGTATTTCTTTTGTCTTATTTTCACCCTTTTCTTTGTGTCCCTGGGTGGGGATTACAACGAATTGAAAGCATCCAAAGATCTGTTAGGAGGAGTTTGACACTCCTGGACATGAAGAAATGAACTTCCTCTTCATTCTTGGAGTTCAATTATTCATTTTTTTGGTATATTTTCTTAACATAGTCTGCTTCTTTCTCATTGTTCTTTACTAAAATATGAAAGTTGCACATTAGTCTCTCTCAGCCTCACTAAGTATGTTGCTTGCTATGCAGGGCTTATGTAGCTTTATCACATCATTACTGTATGCAGTATTATCAGAGCACAACATTCCTGAAATGCCATTAGGTCAAGAAATATTCACTTGACACCTATGAATTATCAAAAATAGTGAAAACAACCTCAGGCCAAGGCAAGCCCACATACAGAATTTATGTGTCAATGTAAATTCTGTGGCCTTGTATTACTAATGGCAAAATTGTACTTACTAGTCTGCAGTCTCTGTTAATTTTGTGAGACATAGGTAAGGTAAACAATGAAAAATACATGCTTAAGTATTAAGATTTGTATTCAAGATACCTTTTCTGCAACCTTGTCTACCATTTGGCAAGTAAATGAACAAACTTTCTAAGGAGTTTACATTATTTCTAACAAGTACTAATCTGTTTAAAAACATGTAATAATTTTAAAAATATATTAAATATATTAGCTATTAAAATAATCTTCCCCGTAGTGAAGATTACTATATTGGATAATTTATCTTAAATTAGTTTAGCAATCTTCTGTAATAAGTTTAAGTCAAATAGCTTCTTGATGCCTAATACTGGATTTAGAATCAAAAGTTTGGGCATTTAGCCTGCTTAGGGCAAATATTAGTTAGACACTCAAGAGCAATGGTACAAACATTTTTTGCTGTTAATAATAAGTGAAAGAGATTATTACTGGGTTCAAGATTCATTATTTTCTCATGTATCTGAACTTCATTGAAAATATTAAAAAAAGGAGTGTCAGAGTCATATCAATATATAGTTCAAGGTTTAGCAAGTATTGTTCTGTCTGAAACTGTATATTTGATTTTAAAAAGCCACTTTGCTTGCTTATAACATTGAACAGATATTAGGCAACTAATACTAATATTCCTCTGGGAGTAAGAGGAAAGTGAGAATTTAATTTTATTGAAAAGAAATGAGAGCACTACAATATGATGGCGTATCCATGGTGATACAAGAAACAGAATTAGAAGTCAGAACCTTTAAATTTTAAGTGTATCTTTTTGTTAAATGGTTGCTATATAAATTTTAATGTACATAGTCTTTATAGTAATCATTCTTTTGGATTTGCTTATTTGATGTTATCCTATCCTTAAAAAGGGGAAATAACACTCCTGCACTATGATTCACAAAACTTTCAAAATTAGAAAGAAAATAAATATGTAAGACAATATTGGCAAGGCTTTTTACTTGACAAATACAATAAAGGTATTCTTTTTAAGGCCAAGAGATGTGAATACTTTCCTTTCCCAGCATTATATCATTCATTTCATTAATTTTTGTAATATTATTGAGAGTCTTGAAGAATTTTTAAGTAGTATTTTCTGGATTTTTTTGTATGTTTATGTTTGATTACACAGATTTATGTTACATTGATGCATATGTCTTTTGAAAAAAAAGAAAAGTATGACTATATGAAAATAATTATTTTGTATTTCAAATCACTCCTTTCTCATTTACTAACATTCGTGTTAAGTTTTGGTTTTGTTTTTTGTTTTTTTCTTAAAAGTAACAGGCCTTTCAGAAAGTACTTTCTCACTTTAAGTAAACCAACTGAAAGAACATTATCCATATGTGCACATATGTTGGGCATTTTCATATTTGCTTCTATTGAAAAACCATATATTGCTGCAATAAAAAAAAAAATGGTAGCACTCTGTCTATGTCCTGATTTTAGTAGTAAGAAAACAAATCATGTTAGAGCTGTTTGGCAATTTGTCTGAATTTCAGATTTCCAAATGTAATCAGTTTGCTAAAATTAAGATTCATAAATTTACCATATTTTTGGTATCTACTTAAAAAAGGTGATCTTAAGTTCACTGAGAGAGGCATATGGAAGATCACAGAGATATGCATTTGTCTATACTGAAGTATGACATATCCCCTGCATCACTGAAAATTTCTGGTTGTTGCTTAATTGTCACTTTCAGACTGTTTTGGTATGTCTTACTGCAGCAATTTATTTACGTGTAAAAGTTTACACAAAAAATAGAGAAAAAGAGAAGAAAGAGGTAACAATAAAGAGGTTGAAAAAAAGAGAGCAGAAAAAGGCAAGTTTAAAAAATTCATAAGACAATGCAGTAATGCAAAAAGGCAAGTTCTAGTACCAAAAGGAAATAAAAATGAAATTCTGAATCAACTCTCACAATTGTGGACAACACGAAAACAAAAGGAACCAGAAGGACTTTTTTAAAATTCTGGCTAGACAGCTTTTGGAGTCTTTGCTATTTATAGAAGTTCAGGAATCATTGCCTGTTTGAACTAAAGTCTAGAAATTTGCTTTGAACTGTATCTTTTTCAGTCATGCGTTTCTTTAAAACTACAGTTTTATTTCTTTTCTGAATAGCTGGAAGTTGAAAATAGATTTTGTCAGATGAGTATTTTATGGCAGCCCTTAATACTGATTTTATGTTCTAAAATATGTGTTTTATGTTATGTTTATGTATCTGTTTCTTTTCTATTACAATTTGATCCTAAGAACAGGTAAAAATACTAGAAATGTATGAATAATAAACAAAGTGATTTTTTAAAATAATAAGTCTGGAATGACATATGTTAAAAGAGTCAAATAAGCTGTTATGTCTACGCAAACTTGAAAATTCCTTTAACAGATACAGAATATATTCTTCTAATTAGGTTTCTAACTTTATTGGAAATTTTTTGCAAGCATCAGATACTTAACGACAGAGAACATCAAAGAGAACAGTTAATTAAGATAGGGAAAAAAAAAAAGCATCTTTTTAATAGAATGCACGGGTCACTCCAAAATTAGTTAAGTATAGGAAGTTTTAAGTAAGGCAGCTAAATAAGCCTTGACTAAAAGTCCTTGAACATTTGAAAGAAGAATGAAGATACAGTTATTATTCTTTTTAAAAATTCTATTTATAATTGTAACTACCTCTTTTTCTCTTTAATGAAGTATGCATTTATTTTTTTGCTTGACTGTCTACACTTCTTTCCCAATTACCCATTGCAAAATGATAGACTGGCTTCTTGCTAATAAGATAGACAGGAAAAGTCCCAGGCTGACCTCATGACAGTCACCTTATTAGCACCTTCCTGTAGTCTGAGTCCCGTTTAGGGTCATCTGCATTAATGACCTTTAGCCTTGTTTGGGAAGTCTGTGGCTGGATCATATGTGTCACAAGAACTAATAAAGTCCTGTACCTTTATTCATCCTGAATAAACAGGACAGTGAATATTTCTATTTGCTTTCACATTTTGACTCAACATGGTTCTTAGGAGCTAATCAGCAAAACAAACTCTAATGAATTAGAATAGCTGTTGGACAGTAGCCTTAGATCCCATTTGGTCTTATGAACAATTTGCTTGTTTTTATCTGTTCTTCAAACACTGAAATAAAGAAAAATTAAATTTAGAATATAGTCATAAATGGGCCAGACTTTCTACCTAGAGTGCAGTAACAAGTGGTATACTACAGATGTCTATTCTGATACAAGTTCTCTTCAATGTGTTTATCAATGAGCTTCAATCAATGACAGAGAGCAGTCTCACTGGATTTGCAGATGACACCAAAATATCAGTCATTATAGTCAAGGACCAACAGTCAATATAGTCGAGGACAGGCTTGCCATAGGGACACAGACAAGTTGGAAGAATGAGCCAACAGAAATCCAGTGAAAATCAGCAAGGGTCAGTGTAAAGTCCTGTATTTGGGTAGGAAGAAACCTTGGCAACAGGACTGTCTGATAGCTATGACCTCTGCTGAATAGAGCCTGTGTGTTGTGGCAGACAGCAGGCTGAGCAAGACAGCAGTGTGCCCTGGAAAGAAAGAAGGCCAAAAGCATCCTGAGTTATATTAATAAGAATGTCATCAGTAGATTTAAAGGGAAGGATTTTTGTCCTTGTCTCAACACTTCTGTGACCATAGCTAGAATAGTACATTAAGATTTGGGCTTCATGACAGGGAAGATGAGTTTTTCAGTGAAGCAAGTTCAGTGGAGGGTCACCAAGATGGTTGAGAGCTGGAGCACTTACCCTGTGAGGGAAGGAAGGCTGAGCAAACTGAGCTTTTTCAACCTAGAGAAGAGGGGACAACTTACAGGAAAGCTTTCCCAAGTCATAGTCCTCTAAAACAAAAAATAAAAGGTCATTTTCAACAAGGATTTTCACTCTGTTAGATACCGTTTTCTGCCTTATTTTTGTTTCTGGTGAATGCTTCTCAGAGTGGGCAAAGGTATTTATTATCTCCCTAGATTGTGCCCTCAGGAATCACTCATAAAAAGTTAGTCCATTAGATTAATTGCTAATTGAACTTTCACTATGAGTTTATCTGGGGTAAATTTCCTTTGGTATCATGTTTACAACAGGAACCCTGTGTATACTTGTAGCATATTGCATATGCAAAGTGTGTGCATCTAGCACAGATTCATAATCTATTTTTGGAACTTTGTTTCAGGCAAATGTCAAAGGCTCTTGCCTCTTTTCTTTACTAAAAATGATCCTGGAATCAAGAACAACTTCCACTTCTTTATAAATAGAAAGGCTTATGGGTCTCCCATATGTTTGCATTATACTAAGTTTTAACAGTAGCAACACTTTTGAGTAGTGTCTTGTTAAGACTAGTTTTCTGAACGGAATTTCTCTGTAGATCATCAGCTTGATCTCTTTTCACTTCTACATAGCTCTAAGTTTTTATGAGTAAATACTACTTCCAATCTTTCCTTGTGTAAGGAGGCTAATTTGACACATGAAAGGTCCTCAGTTTTACTGGTTTTTGTCTGTTCTCCTTCCACAGAGACTCGCTTAGAGAAATGCTGGTCCAGTCTAGTAGGTCTCAGACTGTTTTGAGTGGGTTGGTTGGGTTCTCTTTCTTTGTGACGCCATGCCCTAAACAACAATTACTCTTTTTAACCACTGTCCTCACTGCTTCCTCATATGATTCAGCCTAGCAGTTCCTCAAACTACACATCTTTTCTGGCTGATTGTGAATTCAAAGTGATTCTCTGCCTCTGAGTTGACTTCAGTAGACTGCAAAATTTTGGTTTAAGCTTTTCCCAAAAAGCAGAGATCAATCTTCCTTTCTTCCGTTTTGTGCCATTTATCATTAAAAGCTTTTCGTTCCTTTTTTTTCTTTTTCTTTTAAACCAGAGTATTAAAGTAAAACAATATAGGAGTATTTCTTTATTACATAGAAAAATACAATATTTAAAATAACCTCTTTGACAAACTGAAATGTCAGATGTTACTGGACAACACTGAAGTGGAGAGTATGGATTTAAAATGCCCATGCAACAAAGGTGCTTCAATTAGTCTAAGACTGTTTTCCCAAAATAAAGACCCCAAAATTCATACTTTTGCAGATTAAAAATTATATATACGGAAACATTGATGGATCTTTTCTGTGCAGTAGCTGATACTTACAAGATTGCTTATACATAACATTATTTTTTTCTCAAAATCTTCCATGTAAATCAAGCCATGTTGTTTAACTTTACTGATCTTCTGCATGAGTTCTTCAGTGTAAATGAATGTGAAAGCCTAACAAGTTAGGTGTTCTGTTTGAAAATTGCCTCTGTGTCAAAGCAGTACTTTTCAATGTGTAAGCTTTGTAGCTTTAAGTAAGTTTAATTTTTCTTGCTTTTTTCTTTTGAGATGAACTCTCCTTTAAGTTTTTCTCATTTAAAGTGCTGTGCCTATTTAAATAAATAGGATAGACCATGACATTTGATTGAGATTCTGAATATAGTTTTGCTTTGACCTTGATATTGGAAGCAGATGAATGCCTGTTCTTGTACATTTGCTTGCATGATAGAGATATGTTCACATAGATTTTGTTTTAATAGTAGTGATTATGTAACATACATTAAGTTTTCTTTGTTTTAAACAACATTTTTCTGTTCCAAAATATCTCTTGGCCATGCATTTGTATTTTCTGTGTTTTAAACTTGATACCAGTCTGTCAAAATTTATTGTATACTGAATCATAAGTAGTCTAGATTTTGATATTATGCACTGTTGTGACAATTTTCTTCTTTTATTATGAAATAAAGAATAAAAAATGTCTAGATCTATTTTAGTTACTTATATCACTGTCATCATAGGACAGTAAGTAGTTTTGGGTTTGGTCTCTGACACATAAACCTGGAGCTTACATGGTACTACTCAGGTTTTTTAGTTTTGCAGGGGAAACCACCACTATGATTTAGAAGTGCTGTATTACACAACTGATGTTAGGACATTGAATGTCAGATAGCAAAAATAGTATTTACCCACATCAGCTTTATTTGTTTTCTTTATAAAGCTAACATATCCTGTTATGTTAGTATTTTTAATAGTATGATAAAATAAACCATTTTTAGCCTAAAATTTCTGCAGTAATCAAAAGAGACTATTAGCAAGACTGAGTATTTTTGATATGAGAATCTCTTCCATTAATTTATACAGAACATTTGAGAACTCTGTCAAGAGATGTGATATACCTTGTGCATTAAATATACTATATAATGCTTAGTTAAGACTCCTCTGGGAGTCTCATTTCCATTTTCTAGTGGACAGGTTTTTCTAAAAGTGTGAAAACTCTCGTTGCTTTCCATCCTGACATCACCCACTACATTTAAAGGACAAGTCTCAAAGTATGAGAAGAGAGCGCAGAACCAAAAAGAGAAGTATGGAATATTATTGTTTGAATGACTGTTCAAGGGGCCCTAATCATTATTATGAAATAAAAAAGCCATGTTTTAAAGATACTAGTAAAATATAGTACAGTTTGTGCTACATCAGCTTTGTTCGACTATGTTTTTATGGTGAATTTTGTTATGCATTGCCCAGTCAATTATTCGTTCCAGTCAAGATGGAGTTTCTACTCTATTAAGATATTCTAAATGCTTACAGGTGAGAGACTTGGCTTCCAAACATTTGCAGCCAAATGTGGGGGATGGGGAAGAAAGAAAATGTTAACAAAATATGGAAAAATTGGCCCTATATTTTGAATAGTAGGAACCTTAAAAATGCTAACAATATTTTCACAAGCAGTGCATGGACAATTTTTTTAGCTTATTGAAACATTTTATATGTGAGGGTTTTTAGTAAAATAATCTGGTCTATTACAGAATTTAGAGTGCAAAAAGAGAATTACATATGAAGCCTTTTTACAATGTTAAGTATAAATAATACTGCTGACAAGTTTTGTTTAAATGTGTACCTTTTATTATTCATCTACACCTGGTCTCATGTCAAGTCTAAATGAGCTTTTAGACCCCTCTCAAGGGATCTTTGATGAAAATAATGAGCATATCTGAGAGCCTTATTAGCAACTGGAGTATGGCAGATTTTTCTGCTACTTAGGTTAGTATATAATGCTGCCATTTCACTCCTCAATAGGATGGTTTCCTAGTAGGGGCCCTATTAATGATATAGCTGTATATTTTGCTCTAGCCATGCTCATTTCTGAATGTGCAGGGCTGGAAATTATGTGCTGTCATTAAGACTGGTAAAAAAGTTTAAGTTTTGAGGACATTTAAATCTTAACATGTAATATCACTATTATTACAAAATGTTCACTAGCATTAAACAATGTTCTGATTGCTTCAATTTTTTAAATAAAGCCTTTTGACTTTCCTCTTTTCATGTCAGTTGTCTTTACTATGTTAAACAGAGGGAAATTTAATTTTTTAGATTGATCAAGAAAACACAGTTCAAAAGAAAAAGTTAGCATCCAGTACTACTGTGTGTCCTACAGGTTCTTCTACTTTCATCAAAACTGCCTCCACTGGTGAGTTAGAGGAGCATATTGCGGCCACTACTGGTGCCATTACTGTTGCTAGCACATCTGCTGATGTTGCTGTATCCAGTGCAGTGACCACCTGTAGACAATCTGCTGAAGAACAACGAGTACAAGCTATGAATACAAGAAAACCAATTCTGGAGTTGGCTGCTTACAAGGAAGCACTCTCTCTTCCTCAAGCAAATTTACAAAGCACAAGAAGACGACCAAGAAATGCTGAACAGATAGAAAGAGCTAAAGAACTTGCAGTTGTTACTCATAGAGGTATTGGATATTATTTTACTTGTGCACATGTAGTTATGAAAAAATATTTTGTATAAATTAAAAATGAAAGTTCAGGTATCCATTCAGGAAGTGTAATTGAACCAAATGGGAAAGGGATTAAATCTGCCTAAATTTGAGTTCTAGTAGGTCATTCAGATGGAAAAATGAAATTAGTAGTAATATTGTCTTCATTATTTAAATTGTTTTGATTTCTAAAAAGACAAAATGTACATATAAGGAATTTTCTTTTCATGTGGCTTTATAGTTTCTAGCATTATATTTCACAATAAAGCTTAGTGTAAGAGACATCTGATGGAAGTTTTGAGAATTGAGATTAGAATACTCATCTATTCTGCATATTTGATTAGACATAATTAACCATAGCATTAAAAATGTACTTTATAAATAGCTGCTGTTCTAAACCAGTAGGTGATGCAGTTGTATTCGTCTCCCTCCTGCTTAAATCTTCAGCAATATTTTGTTTTTTAAAACATCTGTACATTTTTATTCTATCAAACATGAAATCAATGATCAAAGCAACATTTAGAACACTAGGGAATTCAGCAAATATTAAAGTGCTAAAGCTAAAGATTTTATATATTTCTATATTGAGATGATCTAATCTGCATGCTAAAGTATTAATAATGAACAACATTTGGAGTATAAAACAAGCATTGTTTGCTGCGTTAAAAAGTAAATGTTGATATCTGAAACATGAAGGTGACAAAAAGTAATGCTGGAATGTCTTAAGTTAACCAACAGATATTCAGAAAAAAATTGCATGTTGGTGTGTTTTTAGACATACACAATTTCAGAAAAGGATCAGCTTAATTTTGCAGGCTAATGTTGTTGAATACCATTTATTATACATTTTGAATTTTTATTGTGTGCTTCATGTTAATCAATTGTACATGAAAAATTCATAAACACAAATATATTGATGAGAAGCACCTTTTATAGCACAAGACATTTGTAGAAATCTCATTATATGTTTGATGATTTGTAAAGAAGTTTTATTTGGAATCTGTTGTCTTACTGGATAGTCACCTAGTATAAGTTATTGTAGCTTCATTTACTAACACCTTTTGAAACAAGAGCTGCAGTTCTCCAGAATTTTAAAATATATAATTTAAATAGAGTAACTGAAAAACAAACACTGTATTTGGTTTGCATATGAAATAGAAATAATTAAACAGATGTTTATGTTTCATTTGCATTAATTTCAGTGGAAATCTGAAGTATTTTCTGGTTATTGACTGGTATAAATTAATCAACAGTTTGGTTTGTACTGGTTGTGTGGCTATGCATTAATTTCAAAATGTCTTTGGTCAAGTTTAAAAAAACAGGCTTGTTTTCAGTTATAAGGGAGTTTATGAGGATCTGTATTAATATCTTCTAATTTAAAGATGTAAGAATGTACTACTTCGGCAGCTAAATATGGCAGTAATTGTGATACACATATAGTTTTTTCCCATTTCCTGTTTGGAATCATTACACTACAGTGTCCTCCCCGCTGTTTTCTCAATGTTCCTTTCTTCTCTGACCTATTCTTTAATATAAGATACAGGTATGGCACATAATTCTAAATTATTTTATCATATTGAAGTGCTAAACATTAGATTATGAAAAAAAGGAGAATAATTTAGACACCAAGATACTGCTAAAATAATGTTATGGTGTTTATTTTTCACAAATTAAAATAGTACTACAGGTACGAAACATACAAGTGAAATCAGACTTGTATGGACCTCAGTGGAGAAGAAAGCCCATATCTAGTTCTGTGTGCATTTTATTCCCTCATGCAACATTGAAAGTCTTGATTTTGCTAGCATTCATTATACTAAATATTTAAATTTTTTTCCTGTGTCTGTGACTCACAGAACAGTATATGTGTTCATGCTGTTAAAGGGATATTCCTATACTGAGTAAAAATTTACCATTTTTACTCAGCAAACATTTTGATAACAGCCATTAAAACATATCAAATGACCTTCAATAAATAACCTATAATTTTCTTCCACAAAATATTCCTTGCTAAAAAGACACAGACGTATTTTGAAGGAATTTTTGTCAATGTGAGATAGCTGTTAATTGACTTGAAGAAATTTCCATTACGGAGGAACGTTCCAGAGGTATTTATATAGAGTTTCCTGTAGGTTACTACTTAAGTATTTTAATCTCTCTTTGAAAATGTATTATGCACAGAAGTCTAAAAACTCTGCATATTAAATAACTATGGAATTATATCTACTTAAGAATTTTATATTAAAACCTTCTAAAATTATTTCTCTGTTTAATAGATATTAAAAATTAGTTTTTACATTGGAAATGCATTTTTTGTAGTGCTCTAGATTGTAATTTAAGAATTACACTCCCAAATTATGCAAATTAATTCATAATTGAGAAGACAAAATTTTATATACTAAATATAATTACTAAAATTTACTGTTTCATATACACACTATGTATGTGTGAATATTTGAAATTGTAAAAATTTATTGTACATATAGATGTAACTGTAGGCTTTTCTGAGAATATTGCTAGTAAGACCAGAATAGTGCAGTTTTATGATACATTAGCATTGATGCAAAATCATAACTGCAGAAAAAGAGTAGTACTGTTGGCTTCCATGCGATTGTTCTGTGGATAAGGTCTTTCAGAATGAGTAGACAATAGCAACACTGTTTTGTTTTGCAAAAATTTTTTTGAAGTTTATGCATGAACGAGATGTATAGAGAGAACTAGAAGTCTATATGTACCCAAAATTCTACTGCTAGGTGTAAATTACCGTACTAGATACACTACCTGGACCTCAACAATAATTTAAATTGTGTCAAAGGCTGGCTGATGAATATCTTCTCTAAGCTTATTAGCTGGATAAAGAAACCCTAGGTGCATTTGGTGAAATATTTTCCTTATAGGTAGGGAAGTACAAGTATCATTTTATAAGAAAGTAGTGAGATCTCTTGAGGAATACTGTACATGATTATAGTTTCTTCATCAACAAGAATTCAGACTGAATCAGATAAATAAAGGTAATGTAATGGTGTAACATTTTCCTGATCATCCCACCTTACAAAATACCGTGTAAGACAGGATGAAAGCATAAATTTTGAAGTAAATGTCAGTATGTACAGAACTTAAATAAGGACAAGTTAGTACATAATATATAAAAATTTTTATTTGGGAGATGAGCAAGAAGAGTTCTTGTTGTTGCAACAATGAAGCCTTGTAGAAGGAGGGAGTAACTAAGGATGAGAGGCTTACTTTCAAGATGCACCTTGATAGGCTAAAGAAAAATATATTTAGATAGGATAGCTGATAGTGAAACACAGCACCTTTTGGGTCCTCAGTTCTAACAAAACCAAGTGGTCAAATTCAGAAAAGTTTATCTCTTCTGTTCAGAAGAAGGGGGGGAAAAAAGGAGATCCCTAAACCCTTCCACTCAGCTAAACCAAGGAACTTCGAATTCCCAGATTTTAGTAGAAATTCTTTCCTATCGTACAGTCACAGTTTCTAGTATGGTCCATATTTTTCAGATGTGAAAACAAGAAGGCAATTAAACATGATAGACACAAGATAGAAACATGATATTTCCTTGTTTTTTTCTTTTTTCTTTTTTTTTCCTGTTAAATATTTAGGAATTGTTGGCTTCATCATGACTAAAGTAATAGAGGATAATCTGACATTTTTGTTTTCTACTATTTGTGTTTCATACAGTTTAGTAATGCTGTTAGTCCTTTTGAATTGTTCTATAATTTATATCAACTACATACTTTACTTATTAAGGCTCTAGAATTTTTATTTGTGTATATGCATTCACCATGAGAGAGATTTTAGAACATTTTCTTGTGAGGGCTTATATAGCATACTTTTACTGTCTAAAGATATGTTAAGAGGCATATGGCCAAAAGCTAAAAGGCATTTGTACAGTATGCTTAATAATATGACTTAAATTTTGGTCAGCCCTGAAGTGGTCAGGCAGTTGACTATTGATTGTCATTGGTCCCTTCCAACTATTCTGTTTTTTCTATTCTATTCTGTTCTATTCTGTTCTCAATGTTCATTTTAATATGGAAATACACATACATAGTAATTAAATGGCCCGAGAAACAAATGAGTACCAGGTGCAAACAATGCAAAAAGACCTCTAGTACAGTTCGTAAGTCATAAATTAAATTTAGAAAAAAAAACCAGTCTGAAAAAGAGATACAGTAGTTGAAGAAAAAAAATTGCTTAGCAGACTCAGGCTCAAATAGTGCCAGGAAGTCTTAATGGATGACTCCAGTCATCATCTAGCAGTTCAAAAGTGTCTCAGTGCTTTCTTTAGGAAAATTATTTTCAAGAGACCTCTGGATTCCAAAAAATTTCATGACTCCAAACTTCTCTTTTCAAAGAGCAGAAATGTCACTAAGTATTTGCAAATTTTTAACCATATATTCTCAGTTTGAGGAAATACATATGTTTTGATAATTTTACTTAACTGTTTCTTTACAAAATCTTATTAATTTTACTGATATCTCCATTCTCTTTCTCTGTGTTTTCAGCTCTATTTTTTTATTACTTTCCTGTAAGCTTTTATAATTTCTCTGTCCTTTCCCCTTTCTTCTTTAAGAAGAGTTGTCTATCCCAGCTTGCCTTATGCTTTTTGATATCTGGCCTTATATAGCATCTTAGTAATGGCCAGGACAAAATGAATCAGGGAGAAAAAATCTTGCTACTGGGTGTTCCCTATTAAAACAGCATTTCTTTTTCCTTCTGTCTTACAGGAGAATTTATGATGGTAGAAGGAAAGAAGATTTTAAGATTTGTTATAGGAAAATAAATAATTTGCTAATAAAACTTTTGAGAACAAAAGCATGTTAAGAGAAACTTATCTTGATTTTTTTTTCTTTTCTTTGAAAGATTATAATGAAAGTGTATGATAGATCATTACATTGGGATTATTCAATATAAAACTTTTAAGGATTTGTTAGAAAATATGTATTCACATATCCTAATTTTTTGAGGTACTTAGAAGGAGCAAGAGGAAAGGAGGAGTAGGGACAGAGAGGTTTTTTGAACAGCTGTTAAATATTTTTAAGTCTAGTAGGTAATCAATGTGCATATGTCCTCAGGGTTTTTTTTTTCTTTGTTTTTGTAAGTGAAACCCAGAACTAAAAAGATGAGGGTTGAAGAAAGTAAATGTATTTGGCAGTAAGATTATTGCATTCTACATTTCTAAGATTATTTGTATATAAGAAGATTTGTATATAAGAAGTTTTCTTCTTGGAAAATTTTAAAAGTTTCAAGAAATAAGCATAACACAAACATAATCTAACACTCAAACACTTAATCCCTGAATTATATTTGTTTAATATTTCGTAATACTTTTGGAAATACCCACTTAACATGTGCAACAAATCACATAGATACATTCTGTTTGTTGGATGAACTTTATAATGGATGGTTTGTTAATGTTGAGATTTTTATTAGAGAAAAATTGACAATAATGTCCTAAACTTCTTGGTGTCTTTGCACTTGGAAGTAGGAAAGGAGATAATTTGTCATCCAAAAGTCAAGTCTGGAGTGGTTAGAAGGGAAGAAAGGGAAAAAGAAAATCAGCCATACTGATTTCAAAAAATTAATTGTGTTAATGTTTTAATTGAATTTTTGCCTTTTATACTTCCCTGTCAATTTTCTTCTATGAACTTGTTTTTCCTATTCATGTTTTTTTCAGTTCCTGCAGCTCTTAACTGTTCTTCATTACGCTATTCATGTTTACTTCTATAATTGATATTTGTCTGATGTGTTGTGGCATTACTTTCCCTCGGTATTTCCAGTTTTCTTCTTTTGTCCACAAATTGCTGGTATAAATCAGATGTATTTTAGTTAGAATGTAAAAACCAAATTATCAGTAGTGCAATTATAAATTAATATTAAAATACACATATTAACCATACTTCCTTCATTTTAAATAATTATTTTTTTCAAATTAGAGAAATTGATATACATAAAATATAGAAAATACTAGAAAAACTGTAATTTAGATCATTTTATATTAGTAATACAGTGCAGTAGTTCAATGTAGTAATGCAGTAGTTGCAGTAATTTGAAATATAAATCTTCTATACAATTTGATTTGACCAGGGGACTTTAGAGGTTAAAGGGGCAGAGGATATGGGGAAAAGGGTGGAGGGTGTGGGTAGTAAATGAAAAACTAAGATCAGCTCATGTAAAAAGTGAAAAATTTATTAGTATGAAAAGTGGATGTTTTCACCACTTTGTAGTCTGTTCATCTTCTGTATGGCTCTTCATATTTAAGAAATTGTTAACCCATGAAGTTCATGCTGTACTACAAAAACTGATGAAAATCCATGTTCTCTAATGCTGACTTTCAAGGTGCAGAAAGGTTGTAGAAGATAGTGCTACATTAGTTGGTGTGTTGGGTTACAGTGAAGTTTATTTGGGTAATCACTAGATTTAGAGATTTTTCACGTAAATTTCTAAAGCCTGAAGTGCCATCATATAAAAATTAAATAAGTTTCTATCTCTTTCCTCCCATGCCCACCCCATCTGTGCAATCTCTTAAAGTGGTGATCTCTAAGATACTTGGATATTCAATACTTGCATTGTTAGAATTTGGAAATGCTGGATAATTAGTTGTATCACATGTGTAGTCAATATGATGTGAATATAAAGAAAACAAAAAAGGAACTGACTTTCATGAGAGTAGTAAGTTCAGTGCATTCAGGCAGCAGATGTACTTCTAGAGGAAATACAATGAAATAGACATATGCCAAAGAGGAACTGGAAGTATCATGCATAATGTATCTGGCATATTTGCACATGCACAGATAATGCTGGGGTCCAAAGTATATGATGCATTTGTTTCTGTCACTAGAAATAGCAGTTGTTGTGAGTAAAATCTGCCATCATCATGTATCGAAGATTTTAAATAATCAGTGAATTACTGGTTCTGCACAAGTCAAAATCAGTTCTACGCTGTATTCCAAACAAATTTTTTTGGTCACTTCAGAAAGCAGATGATGAGTTAATTACTCTTTATTTCTCAGATAACTCATTTTCCAATAGTATGATATTTTTGCAGATGTAATTTAAGTAGGGATGTACATACAAACTTGAAATAATGGCTTTGCTGTTATCATATTGTTCTCCATCTCTGTTAGCTGAGTGATAGTGAATATCAAGTAAGAGTAGTTCTGGAGAAGGAAAGGACTTTTTCCATTGTTCTGTATAGTTACTTGAAGTAATGCACCCTGAGTGCCTGCTTTGTATAAAACAGTGGTGGTTTAGCCCTCAGCATTTTAAATATTGTTTATATTTGATTTGAAAATTTACAAAGTATAGAAATGATGAGAGGGACACTTCCTTTACATAAATGCTGTTGCATAACCAAAACAAAGACGCGAATTTACAGGTTGACAGTGTTTTAAATAAATATCCTTCACTTGGCTATATACCCTGATGCTTCTATATTGTAGAATCAAATTTTTCTTGAAATTGATTTCTCGTTTGGCTCTCAGGACACACTTTTTCAATGAAGTCAGAACTGTGTCAACTGAACAATCTTCATTCAAAATGAATTTTTTTTCTAGTGTTTGAGAGCTTGCTGTACTTAAGGTTGTTATTCAGATTTTACATCTAAGTGGGGGTTTTTACGATATATATACTTAAAACTTATTTACATGAGGCCCTTTTTTAATGCAGTACCTATCCTGAAGTATAAAATGCTGGAATTGTCAGACTTAGTCCTCTCTTACAAGTGTTTGTATGTAGCATGTCTGTATACATGCAAATATGAATTTGCAGAAATATACACAATTACACAACCTTTTTATTAAAGAAAAAAAAGACAATATTTTAATTTTTATGTGTGCCTAAAATTTTCCCTGTAAGTGTTAGAATCTTCATTATCTTACATGGGAGACAATTTTTGGTGAAAAACTTCAAGAAAATAATTCTGAACACATTTCACTTTTAATTGGCTGCTTGAAAAGTGTACGTGTCTCTCATTTGTCTATTGACTGAATGTTAGTTCACACATCTGTAACGCAAAAGTTCTTACCTGGACTTCCTTCGTTACTGGGACTGTTCATATCCTTCCCTCCTTAGTACAGCATTCAGTTCCATTTTCCTTATTTACAGAAAATATTGCGCCTTCTAGCCTTAGAAAAAGTTACAGAGAAAGAGTGTGAGAGAGAGAAAGGTGGGGCTGTTCAGTGTGAAGAAGTGAAGGCTTTGTGGAGACTTTGGAGCACCTTCAATTACTTGAAGAGGACCTACGAGAGAGCTGGAGGGGGGCTTTTTATATGGGCATGTAGCGATAGAGCAACAGGGGATGGCTTTAAGCTGAAAAAGGGTAGGTTTATATTAGATATTAAAAAGTTCTTTACTATGAGGGTGATGAGGTACTTGAACAGGTTTCCCAGAGAAGCTGTGGATGCCCCATTCCTGGAAGTGTTCAAGGCCAGGCTGGATGGGGCTTTCATCAAGGTGTTATATTGGAAGGTGTCCCTGCCCACAGCAGGGGACTTGGCACTAGATGATCCTTAGGTCCCTTCCAACCCAAACCATTATATAATTCTATAATAATAATTCTGTATTTTTATTAAAGTGACTTGAACTACGAATAAAGCGTGAGCAGTGTTGAGCAGAAATCCCAAGATGGATGCTTAAATTATTTTCAGGGTTTTGACATAATCTCTGATTTGGTTTCACAGAGTTCCAATGCTACTTGTTATGCTTCATCCAGTCATGTGATCAAAAATAGATTCAGGATTGACAGAGATTTATTTGGGTAGATGTTCACCAGTGTTCCTTCTCCTCCAAAAATAAACAGCGCAAATAAACACACCTGCTGTCCTTATCTATAAATTTAAAACAAACCAACCAACCAAGCTAGAAGCCACATGTATTTAAAGCATTATTAAAAAAAATTTAAGCGTCTCCTTGCATTATAACACTGAACAATGGTTATGTCATATAGGGTTTTATAAATTTAGATTATTTTTTAAATATACTAATGTCTTATCACTGCCTTCCTATTATATTGGTATGTCTCCCCAGGAGTATCCTACTTTGTTGGTGTAATCTATTTTCTTGGCTCTTGGCTGTTCAAAAATATGAGAACATACTAGTCTAACCATATTTAAAAATTTGTAGCATTGTTACATCTGAACTCTTTTTCTTGAGAGAAATGGGCATATAAACTCATCTCATGCAAAAGTAGGTATCTTAAGACCTGATGAACTGAACTCTTAATGTGTTTTTCTTTGTGGATGGGCTTAGATGCATACAACTACACAGTTTGCTGTCATGAATCCATCCTCTGAGACTTCTGGAAAGTGAAATCCACTTTCAGTACTTACTGTCATGTGTTTGACATGCAAAATAAGCACTATTTTGCCAAGTATAAAGTAATCTATTTATTGGGTAGGGGATGTTTTTTGTGATGGTGGGGTTGTTTTTATGTACATGCACTTGCAGCCCAACATATAGCTTAGTAGTGGCATGTTTGCCATACAAATATCTATAAATTCTCCTTCACAGTGTACTCAGAAACTACTGTTCAGTAAATCAAAATACAAACCCCAGTTAAGAGTAAAATTCTTCTCTTGTAAAGGTGCTTTAGAAAACTGGAATTGCTTGCTTACCTAATGATATTTAATAGCCTCAGCAAAGTGATGCAATGGATTATAAAAGTCTTTGACTGATTTCAGTGCAGTCACCAAGACACTCTTTTAACTATTTTCTGTTCCACCTTACATCTTGTGAACTCTTCTTGTGTACATAAACTAGGAATATGCCATTTAGGTGTTTCAGAACGAGTACAAACAAATGAACAAAAGTACAGGACAGTCTTCCTGCTTTAGTATGTTGTTGTGATGACTTCTGAAAATAAAGGACAAACATGTCTCTAATGAGAGCATTTAAACCCATTCCAGCACCTGAGATCACATATTCAAGACCACTCCCATTTTGCTTAGGTGCTGGAAGAATAACTAAGCCTGTCTTCTGATTCATGAGGAGTTATTTTAGACTGATCCTCAAAGAAAGACAAAAGAGGGTCAGAGCTATAGTACAACATTCCTATTTACGTAGAAATAACATTTTAGAAAGCTCAGATAATGACAAGAAAGCATTACTGTTATTCCAGTATTGCTCTACTGTATGAAGGTAGAGTTGTTGGATCTATGATTTCCACTGAGGTTAGAATTGTTTATGGACTTCTTTTAGTTTGGAGAGGGGATGGGGCTTCTCCTATTAAGGGTAAAAAAACCCCAAAATCTTGTACTTTGTGGCAACATATATTTCACTTCTGCAAATAATGTATTTCCCAGAACCATTATCATATAATATATGACATTATTGCTGGGAAATTATCACATATATATATATATATATATACACCATCAATGTTTATAAGTTACGTTGTAATAACACACAAGTAAATTTGCATTTTGCCTTTTGAGATAATAGTGATTTTGTATTTATAAGAAAATATGGTCTCCAATCAGAAGTGTAAAAAAAATTTATTAACATATCCTGTACCTATCCTATAAATTGTCTTCCTTAGTAGTACCCTCTTTCTTCTGAATCTGGTTCTGCTCTTGTGATTAGTAATAATACTTTTATTTATAAAAAGATAACAACAGTATTTAGCTACTCTGTTATTTATACCTAATGTAAAGGTTCTTTGAATATCCATTGATTTTCTGTAAGACGTAATGGGTATGAAAAATTCTTTGACAACATACAGTCTATCTTCTTATGTTAAGTTCTCCTAGATGTAGTTCCTTTAATCTATTCTGTCTTCATCAGCAGTATTTGCTTGTAGCCAAGATAAAACATAATCTTCCATATAGCTTTTTAAAAATATATAGTTGCTATAGTGGCTATAAAGCCACTTAAGTAATAAATTATATATATATAAAGCCACCTAAAATCAATTTATACTCAACATTTAGAAGTGTTTAAGAAGGTCCATTTTAATTTATAATTCACTGCTCACATGCCAAGCATATTAGAGACGAGGCACTTAGTTTAATGACTGAGAAGGAAAGTTTCTTGTAGTGTTTTTGCTTATTCTTGCTTACATTTTTTATATATGTTAAGTTTTGGATTTATTCTCTTTTTATTAGTTTTTTCTTTCAAAGATATTTTGAGGCCACAAGGTTGGCCTGGATTAACTGTGTATATCATAAAGCCAGTCCACAAGAAGGACTTTTACAGAAACAAATGAGCTGTAGGCTTAGGGGAGAGGTGGGAGATAGCTACCTTCCATATCACATTTTGGAAATAACAGTTTTCAAGCTAGAAAGACCAGCTGCAGAACCAACAGCAGGACAGCAGACTGTATTTTATTTTCTATATTCAAATATCTTTTTTCTTCTTTTTGGTTCCCAACACAGAAGAAACAGCTATTTTAGAGCAAACATATTTATAATCCTTTTCATTTTCCAAGTTCCATAAGTGTGTGACAATGTTTTACACAATTATGTGGTGCATGGAAATAAAATCTTTTGGCCATACTTTTTTAAACTGGTTATGCAGGAGAACAATTAACTTGCAAATATCACTCCTTTCCTTTGTCAGGTATACAAATTGGTCTCAATATTTATTTTTGTAAATTGTTTCACACCAAAGGTATAAAATCTGAACTTGTGAGGTAGCCAGTACTCTAATTTGTATATACTACCATGATAAAATTTGTCAAATGAAATATTTTAGATTGTATTTCCTGATACATGTTTTTGTTTTTGTTTTTTTAACTAGTGAAAAAGGCCATAGATTTTAAATCTAGAGGATTTAAATTGTTTCCAGGGAAAGACAACAGCAACAAGTTTTCTATCTGTGAGTGTATTCCTTTTTTGTTACTTTTTTCTAGTGCAAGAGTGAACTTTGTGGTGTATTGTTTGTGTGTAATTATCTATGTATTTCTTATAATAGAACTGGTTTCTCCAGTCTGCATGGTGAATTTTTAAGCATGGTTCTACTCTAAAGACAGACTTTCTATAAATATGGCATTGTAGAAGGACACATTATTTTGTCGATAATTTCACAGTAAATTTACAGTATTTGGAAGGAAATAAATACTCAGCCTCCTAGGTGTCAGCTGTAAATTCAGCTGTGAATAGATCTATTACTTTAATTGAACTCTAGTAGTAGCATCAAATGCTGTGCAAACTAAAGTATATCCTCATTTACAAGTGCACAACAACATATGAGGTCACTTTTTGACTTTTTTTTTTATTCATTAAGTTTGACATTTTAACTGATTAACTAGGTGTAGCTTTAAAAATTCTGGAGATGCTTGGTGCCTTCAATTTTAATTACAGAAATTAGAAACTGAAAGTGCTTGACGTCTCAGTGGACGATGTCCTGATTAAATTGTAAGGAGGAGTCAGGCAACTTTCTAGCACAAATTAAATAGGTGTGTCTCTAAATATATTAAAAGGATACTTTTGAAAAAGAATGTGCCATTTTTATAGAGGCCTTTTTGGAATAGAACCACATTGTAAATATTTTAGAAGTAAATAAAATAGACTAAATATTTAACATACGTTGGATTATACTACATTTCATTATTCTTCACAGGACTGAAAGGACTTGCTTTTGAAGCTCCCTAGGTTGGACATGTTTGCACTAATTATTTGTTTAAAGTATCAATGATGGATTCAGTTTGCAGAATTTAGCGGGATACATTAGCATACATTTTAACTTTCGGTGTTAGATTTTAAACTGTCAAGGTATTAGATATGATTTCTTTTTTTCAGAGAAAGATGTCTTTAAGAAGAAAGACTCTTTAACATTTACCAAGTCAGAAAAATAAAGCAAAGCACACTTCTGTTCAATTTTTGTAATGTCATGTATTGCCATATTCAACTTCCCTGTCAACTGCATCACCTAAATAGTTCTGTAAGACATTTCTGGTTTTTTTGAAAACTTTGTATCAAGACATTTAAAAACAAATATTCTTCTTATACCTATTGGGTGAATGGAAAACAGACTGATTATGCAAAAGAAATAACACTAAGATAATTACAGTAGTGTTTATAAAGTACATCACTTAGATCTCTGTCTGACGGCCCATCTGTGATTCTGTAGTTACAAATAGTAATACAATAATAATACAATGGATGATAAAAGAGATTGCTTATTTTGCACCAGTCATTACATTTTCAATTATATCAACTCTAACAGGAACTCCATATTTATAATGAAGTGCCAGATACTCATTATATCCAAAGCTGATTATTATTAAATAAGCGATGAAATTTATCAACATATTTTTGAAGGTCTTTAGATAATTTCATATGTTATGATATTCTATATGAAGCTGGAAACTTTATCTTTTAAACTCTTCATCTTTTTTGTTGTTGATTATGCAGAATAGATTATCTATATGAGTCAATAATAAGTGAAGGTGAAAACCTTGGTGATTTGTACTTCTAGTGATCATAATCTTGTCATAAATAGATAACTAAGGTTTCATATTGTAATCTAGCATTTGATTCTCAAGTCACTTTGGTAGCTGAGGATGTTGGAGAGATAGTATTTTGTAAGAAGCTTATGTATTTGGCTGTTGACTAGATAATTTTCTCAGTATGGCCTCAACTGGGTCTGTACTTTCATTACAAAGGCAGATAGGGTCCTTTAAAAAACAATGACCAACATTCAACTCTTAGTGAAAATAATGATAAGTGAATATCTATTTTACATTATGCCTTGTATTAGCAATGCCTTTAGAAATTTTCATCTAGCATTCTCATCTGTATGTCCTTTCATTATTTTACATCTTTTTTTTAATTATTTTTTTTAAGTTGTACAACATTCAATGCTAATGCACACGTGATTTGCACAGAGCAAAGCCAGAATGGTGATATTTGATATGATGATTCACTTTGAAACAAGTATGCATCAGCTTCAGTTTAGAAGTGTTGACCCTAACAAATGAATTAATTGGCAGACCTAATTCAATCTGAATTAGAACTCTGAAGTTTCTTGATACCAGTTTCATGACCAGACTATGAATGAATGCTTTCCCTAGATGCATTTAATTTACTACAGGAAACCCTTTAAATTGCTTATTGTCATATGAGCATCTAGGGTGTAAAACAAAAATATATTGACAATTATCTGTGGAATTACATAGGGCTGGAGACTGAAAATTCAGGCATTATGTCTATAAAAGTTACATGAATACAAAAATCCTAAAATGTGAAATTACTTTTCACTAGGTACTTAACAGAATGGGTTTAAGATTGTGCAAATGCACTTTGCAATTTGGATCAAATCAGAAATCAATATTTACCTCTTTTTCTTTTGTATTTTTACTGCAGTATATGTATGAATTATTTTTAAAATTAATTATTTTATTGATTTTCTTTAAAACTAGCCTTTATATTTTTATTTATGAATATTGTTAATTCCATAAATTTAAAATTCTATTTTGTAGAGTATTTCTAGGAAGGAGACTTTATACAGAAGGTGTTGAAAACTAATAGGATTTTCAAGCTTCTATTTCTAGAAGAAATCAAGCTGGTAGAAATCGAAGTGTATAATAGTTCTTCTGTCTTGCAATCCAGTAGAATGTTCTTTTTATGTGAATATTTGCTCTATTACCTGTGTATGGGGAGACATAATGTACAAAACCAAAATAAGTATTTGAAATATTAAAACATGAATTATAATAAATAGAAATAATATTGTTTAAACACTATTTCTATTTTTTACAGTAAAAATATCTTCTGTGTGCATTGATATACAATGCATGGCCAAATGGCACCATTATAATTTCTATAATATTATTTTCAGACATCATGAATAATTTTTTAACTATAGGTTTAATATATATCTAATATTTGAAAAGTTTCAATGTCTTCTATATATATGTAGGCTACTTTTGATGATTCTGAGTTTCTCATGTCTCATAATGAAGCACCCAGATGTTTCAAAGAGAGAGTTAGTTCCAAATGCTTATCCAACAAGATGGCCTTGTTAAATGTAGTCTATGGAATTGCAGTTGTCAGAGAAAGATATATATTCCAACACTAGCATTAACATGGGTTTCTGTAGCAAGTATGCTTTCATCACATGTGCACCTCTTGGAGGAGGAAAAGACTGAAATCTGAAACCAGGAGGAAGACTCCTCCTGGCCCAAAAGTCCCCTAACATGGAAATCCAGAGGAACAGAGATTGCCTTGGTTTGCTTTTAGAGCAACCTTTGACATATTACAGGTGTTTTGGGATGGAGGAGAGAAAATACTGTGGTTCCAGCTGACAAGTGCTGAGCTTGGTAGGTTTTTGGAGCAGTGTGCCACGTTGAGCTGTTTTCTGTTTAAGCCTCTACAACATTTGCATTTGGCCTTTGGCTTCTTCAGGGATGCAAAACTAATTCTTCCCTTTCTGTGTGTGCAAGAAGACAAATTTCAAGGAAGAGAAACCTCCAAGTATTCTGAATTATATTCCTCTTCATTAAAAGCTGAAATTTAATCAACACCCTTTAGAAATATAGTTAAAATACACTTTTTTTTTTTTAATCCAGTAGTAGGATTACCCTGATTGCATGAAAACCTCTTCCTTAAAGGGAAGTAAAATTCTAGTACTGCAAATCCACTGGTCTAGTTCATCAGTAACAAAGATGAATAAAGGTTAATGAAAATTACTTGGCTTCACGTCAACTTGTTTTTTTTTTTTAATATTTTTCCGTCAAGTCATGAATTCGTCAAATAGCCTAGTAACTTCCTTTGCTAATTTTTCAGTTTTGTGCATAGGTGGTTGAATATGCTGAGGGTTAGATTGTTACATACAAATTTCTGGAAAAAATACGGAGAATGGTTCACAGGAAGTTTCTCTCTGAAACCATTTTAGTTTATTGAAAGACAAATTTATGCAAATCAAACTGGCATTTTGAGTTTTCCTTCAGATCACCATATTTTGGGAATATATACATTTTCAATACTGATTAAAGACAATTCTCTCAGCAGAAGCTTATGCATTCAAGTTTTATTATAATTCAAGGAGAAAAGGTCAGCTCTTAGTGGAGATGACATTTGTTAGCGTATGTTCAGAATAAAATCTTACAGCCCTAAACCTGATGAACACTCCTTTAAATGTTAATGTTTCTAGAGAAATAAAAATAACATTTCCATTCAGATTCAATAATATTGCAAACAAACAAAATAGCTGATTAATACATCTGATAAAAAACTTGTGTTACTTTTTTGGAAAAAAAATCAGAAAATGCATGCTTTTTTTATTATAGTGAGGAAAAATGTATGTATTGAAACCAGAGTTTATAAGGGTGATCATATTCTGTAGAAATTCTGTTTTAAAAGATCCAAAATGGAAAGAATATACTCTTTCATATATATATAATTGCTTACCTCTGTGTTTTCTAAAAACTTCATTATTTTATCTCTTCTTTTTTTTGTTATTTTATTTTATTTTGTTGTTTTGTTTTTGTTTTTTTTCCAGTAAATGAGGGAGGTATTAAACAGGCGTCCAATTTGTGTCCAGATCCTGGAGAACCAGAAAATGGAAAACGGATAGGCTCAGATTTTAGGTAAAATATAAATTCTACCATTGTATCATTTCTCTAATACTGAACTTGGAAAATGAATATGTTAAAAATATATTACTGTTGCTGAGTACTCTTTCAAAACTGACTTTCTTAGTAAAAAGTGCGTTAGAATTCTGTACAAAATTATGTAATGTAATATAGCATGTACTTAGTATGCAAAAAGATAAAATACCTACTTAAAAGAGATCATGTATCTCTGAAAATCTGGCAAAATTTGGATTGAAGGTAAGTTTACGTTATTTTATCTTGTAATTACTGTGTTAGATTTATAAATATTGAGCATACATGTTGTACTGGAGGTTTTTGCAAAGGACAAAGCAAAACTGACTAGAAGACAAGAAGAACAATAAAACCTTAGAGAAGAAATTTTACATCTTACAGAAATATTCATTGGACTCAAAAAGAGAATACTGCATTTCCTGCAGTATGTTTATCAGGAACCCAGAAGTTTGATACATGCAGACGTATTTCCCTAATAGTCCTCACATTGGTTTAGCACTCTTATTACAGACTATTTTTTAAATTATTTTTTATGTATCCTCTTCTATTTGCAGATATCTTTCAAAGTCCTTATCTTGTAAGATAACATAGGCTTTCAATACTCTTTCAAAACATTCCCATGTTTCCTCAGTGAACATGACTCCTAATTTCAGTATCACCAGTGGTTGATGAGTAGAGACATATACATAATGAATTTTTGAGAATGTTTTGGATTAATTTTAATCTCTTTTCTGGGTTTCTAATTTTTTTCCTTTTCGATTGTTGAACATTTATTTTAAAGGGTTAATATGCATATTATTTTATATTTGACATATAAAGACAAGACTATAAAAAAATTAATCTAAAGCTATGTTCTTGTTTCACATCACATGCTAATTTCATATTATGTTTACAAAACCCTTCAACACACCTCAATGATGAAAGAAAAACAACAAAAGAAGTAGAAGGGAAATAATTTTAAAACTAATTGGTTTTATTACCTTCAGGTTTGTTTGCTACATCTTTTATATTGTACGTATCCCACAACACACTTCTAAGCATTTGAAGATAACTCTTAGAGTAATCTGGATGTACAAAGATCTTACAAAATTACGATACGTCATTCTTTTACATATCTTCTTGTGCATTTTTGTGTGAGTGTTTTGTCTTTTCTCCTTGTAATCAAACAGAAGACAGGACTGACAATTACATCCTAAGTAAATGTACTAGCTAGAAAACAGTTATAATTTCTCAATTAGTCATAATAGTCTCCCTATTTCTCTAGTTTTGAAAAAAGCAAAAGTTCAATGTGCATTAGAGAAAGCTTTACAATTAATTTTAGAAAAATGTAATTTCTAATGCTAGCTGGCAAAAAAAAGTTGATATTTTCAAAGAAATAAAAAAAAATTAGCTGTATTTAACTGTCACACTTTCTAGAATCATTACTTTGGCTGGTGTATTGTATTTTAACTTCAAAAATATGGCTTGAGAGCAACAGCCTTTGACAGACAACCTGCCAGTTCTTTTCTAGTGTTATCTCTGCAAGTGATCATGAAAAGACCTACTTGCAAAGATTGTTCTAGTTAAACTTATGCGAGGGCAGTATCTCAAAGAAGATATGATGATGATCATGCCCTCATCTTTCTTTTTGGACCAAAATATAAGGATTTCAGTTAGCATTATATTTCACTGTACACTGGGATGATGTATCAGGCTTTCCTATTTCAAATGCATTTATGAGAAAATGAAAGGAGAAGACATTCAAATTACTGAACAATAGTATACAAGATATACAAGTAGAAGAGTCAATATATTTTCCAGTGATTTTTTTCTCTAATTTCTCACTAATCTCAGTGATTTTTTTTTCTCTTAAAAAATAGAAAAGAATCCCCAAATTATCTGTTGGGATTTATACTAGTAAAGAATAGCACTGGTGCACATTAGTAAAACATACATTTGTCTCAAGCTGAACACTTCATACATTGATAAAGGTCTTATGGGGAACAAAAGCAGACTAAAAATTTTCAGCACTTAATAAAATTCCTTTTTGAGTTAACCTGGTTTTAGTTCTTGCCATTATCATAATGGTTGTTCAATTGCTTCATAAGCTTCCAAAGTAAGAAGGTTACAAATTATTTTAAATAAATAAGTTAGACATTTACATTTAGTTAAAAACATCCAGTACTATGGAAAATCTTTTCCAGGCTGTCTTATACCTGGCAGACAGAAAAATAGCACACTTTTGCCTTTCCCTTCTTGAAGTCACTCTCTCTGTAATGAAGGAAATAGCTTTACTTTAAGCTTGTCTCTTTTTTTCCTTTCTGAAAAGAAAGTGACAATTCCAATTACAATGCCTTCATTTGAAAACATAGTATTTTGAAGAAGGGTTTAGTTCTATCTCTATTAATTTAATTTCTGTAAAATTTAATATATTTTAGAGAAGAACATGCTCTTGTCACATCTCCTCAGCTTTCTTCAAATGTGAAGGTGCAGGTTTGGAAACATTGTATTGCAGTTTTACTTCTCTTCTCATTTCAACACTACCTGCTCTCAGCACATTCATTTCCTCTTACATGGTTCTTACACAGGGTTAGAAAATCTGTAATGCAAGCTCTAAGACAAACTGGAGTACTCCACGACATTATTTGGGGCCTGTAATTTCATGTTTACCCTTTTGGATATTTTTTCTAATGTGAAAATTCCGCACAGCTGTCTTTTGGAGTATTAAAGGCGTTGCTTCTGATGCTAGATGCCTATTTGAGCATACAAGATTTTACATGTTGAAATAAAGTCAAGGAGACTTACTTATAGCTGCCAGCTTTTCCTGTACTGAGAAAGAAAACTTCCCTTCCCCAGGAGTTTCTTAAAATTTTAGAATCAATAGTGATTATTCTGCTGAAATTTCAGATTTTACTTTACTTGTCACCTAGTAAAATAAACATATTTTCCACGTGTCCAGTTTTAGAATCAATGCCACTCTGTAAAATATAATATGTAATAGATAAAAAGTTTTCACGGGGTCTTGTTTTTATTTTTCTTTGTTTCTATGGGAATAAATATATCCAGATGACTTATTTGAACAGGTGTTTTATTGTGAGGCAACCGTGTTCTTCCACCACCATCTCAAAGTTCTGTCTTCATGATATGGATGAATGAGCGCTTCTCTATCCCTCTACCTCTGTAGTGTGGTCCAACTAGGATTTAAAGATGAGATTCTGATCAAACTTGTATCACAACAAAGCAGTGAATACTGTTGGACAAAAATGCTCGTGTAGTCTTAAAAATACATATTATACTAAGAGAAGGAAAAATATGAAGTTTATGATAAGGACAATTTATTTTACCAACGGGTGACTTAAATGATAATATATTCTTTCATTTTATATTATAAATTAATTTATAGTTATTTTCTTTGGAAGAATGAAGTTCAACATTAATTGACTAGATTGACTAGAAGTTTCACTCTTGATTTTCCCTAAATCTTCTCTGAATCACCTATCATTCTCTGCAGATATGCAGTGTGAGCTTCCAGACTCTGAAACTTGAAGCGAAACATCCTGAAAAATTAACAAAACTTGATTTGCAGTGTGCAATATGAGGCTAGTTTATACGGGATCTGTGCACCTATCACTTTTTAACAGTTAAGTGGTTCCTTTTTCTAGGACAAGTATCTGACAGTACAAGCTTTGTGAGAAAAGATTACTTTTTTTTTTAAAGATGAATTACCAATGACCTCTAGAGTGTCAGGAAATCCTCTGAAACTGAAATTTAGTTGTCACTTTAGCTTTTTCAGCATACAGTAAGGATTTTTCTTGATCAGAAGTTTGGAAGAGTTAGATATTCCAACACTATTATCATGGAATCCTAGCATTTTGCAGTAATATTTCCAAGTAATGTATCAACTGATCTACGAAAATGTTCCTATGGATGGTCTTGAGAGAGAAGCTGTGACTTAGCTCAGTTCTCATACTGTGACTCAAAGAGACAATAGCAGAACCTATCTGTATCTTGCACATAAACAATTGTGGATCAGTAGTGTGTAGAAAGTTGCTAGGTTAAAAAAAATATATATTCACTGCACATAATCTTGAAAGCTTACATATCTTTAGTTTATTTTGCTGCCGGTGGAAGAAATAATATATGTGCTGAAATGCTGATTATTTCTTTATGCTGGCATTAAAATATATCATAAATTTGCAATTTGATAGAGATGGACTTTAAGAGCTGATGTTTAGTTATTTCTGGCTGTACATTTTCTTCTATGGCTAAAAATGGTCTCCTCAAATTTGTTCAGTTGCAAGTATGAGCAGAATAGGTTAATACATCAGAACGATGGTTTTGATGCCTTGCATAATTGATTATTTCAACAATAATTTAAAGAACCTATCAAATAGTGGAGGAAAAGAACCTAAAATGAGGTAGTTTGCTACACAAATGCCAACTATTAAAATAATACTATTCAGTATAAATTTCATATGATGTTCAAAAGTTTAAACTTGCTCTTTCTCATCCTTTAGAGATTCTATAGCTTCATTTTGGACTCCTTACTGCTTTTAGTTTCTGTTGTTTAAAGAAGAATCTCAAACTTGAGGCACATGATGAAAACTTTAAAAACAAGATTAAAGTTTTGTCAAATTTGTATACTAACTTCCTTATTTAATATCTATTCATACTTTTTTCCTAATAAAAATGTATCCAAAGTTTGGGGTTTTTTTATGAAAATGCAAACCTAATGGCAATCATTTATTGTCCTATTAGAAATAGAAATTTGCAGATAAAAGTACTGAGAGACACAAGTCAAGCATTCATTTTTGGAGTTATGAACTACCTGAGCACACTATGTTGGATATGCAAAAGCTTTACATTAATTCAGGACAAATTAAGCAGCTTATGTGCATCATAGAAATATTGATTGGAAGGGTCCTTCCAATCCAGAAGGCATCCAGTCCATCCTCCTGCCCAAAGCAGGACTTGATCAGCTGTGGCTTTGTTTAGCCAGTCCTGAAAACTCCCAAGATTGAAGATTTCACAAGAGTTTCAGTATGCTGTTCCAGCTCTGCGTGGCTTTATTGAAGGAAATTTCTTGTAAAGTAAAATCTGAATCTTCTAAACTGTTCCTTGTATATTATCTGACACATTTAGAAAAGCTTGGCTTCATTATCTTTGTAATGGCTCCTGAAATAGTTATGCTCTGCTATCAGATAGTACCTTAGCTTTCTCTTTGTCAGACTAATTAAGCCTAGATGCCTTAACTTTTTACTGTAGATCCTGTGCTTTAAGCCTCTGACTAACCTCCAAACTCTTGAGTTTTTACCAGTCTCTCTCTTGAAGTGAGAGGCAAAATATTGGGCTTAATATTGCAGATATAGCTTCACCAGCTGAGTAATAAATTCACTTGATCTGCTGCCACCACTTCTAGTACTGTTAAATATAGTTTGTTTTATTCATGATGAGAACACATTACTGATCAATACTGCAGAACATTGTACCTCTACTTGTTGAGTTTCACGAGATTTCTGTTGGCCCAGTGCTGGACTCTGTCAGGCTTCTGAATTGAAGGTCTGCTCTTCAGTGTGTCAGCTACTTTTCCTACTTATTATGATCCATAAATATATAGATGCATAAATTCTGTCTCACCATCAAGACTGAGGATGAAAATATTAAACAGCATCAGACACCATATTGATTTCCTAATGCTCAGCTTATTACTGTCCACCAGCTGAATTTGAAGCCATTGATTCCTACCCTTTAAGCACAGCTGCCAGGACAATTTTGAATATATATCTATTCAGTGCATATTTTGTCAGCTCTCAAAACACACTGCTGTAAAAGGTGTTCTCAGAAACCTTGCTGATGTTAAACGCTGTTACACTAAGCACTGTTACATCTTCCACTTGGCCATGTAGCCAATCACTCTGTCATAGAAAACAATCAAGTTGATAAAATATAATTCAACTTTGGTAAATCTGTGTACATGTTCTTGATTTCCTGTTCTTTCCAGAGATCAATGTAAGATTCCTAGTATCTCCTTGCCCTTTTTAAAAGTTCATGTAATGTTAGCCTTTCTAAAATCAGTAGGAACATCTCATCATAGTTTTTCATAGATGATACCTTGCAGAGATTCAGTCAGATTTTTCAGCACCTGTCACGAACTGCAGCTTGGCAGTGCTGGAGTGAGGTGCTGCGGCCTTCCGAAAAGCATCTCCAAGGCAAAGCTGCTTGGCAGGGCCACCGCACACTCACTCACGTGTGCACGCACACACACACGGATAGCTCCAGTAAATGGGTTGATGACAAAGAGCCATGAAGGGTCTTTGTATGGGGTTCCATGGGAGGATTTTAATGCAGCTGCACTCGTGAAGGGTTCCAGGGATGAAGTCAAAGAACACGGGAGGATCCAGGTTTATATACGGGAGCAGATCGAGCATCAGACACCAATGATCTGAGGGCACGGGGGCAGTACAGAGGCAGGGCTAGGGCATGGGGGACAATGGGGAACGCTGAGGGAGTGACGATGGGGCAGGGCCAATGGGGGAACAGAGAGTGGAGAACTTTCTAGAGCATGAGACATATAAGGTAACAAAGGGGCGGAGAGGCCAATGGCCAACCAGGAAAGCAGAACTGGGGTACATTAACATAGCAAAGCAAAGCACCTGGGGAAAGCCTTTCTTGTCACCCTAACCTGGAGGTTCTTTTGTACTTAGGGACAGTCCTACCAGTGGACTTTCTTTGTTCCATAGGCTCACCAGCTGCCACAAGCAGCCTTTGGTGAAAGCTATCTGGCCCCCTGCCCTTGAATACAGCTACTTCCTTTTACCTGTTATGTCCTAGTATTGGTTGTTACTCTTCTTCACAAATCATGCTGGTACATGCAGAAGCCTAGGAGTACATCTGCTGTAGAAATTGATGCAGAAAGGCATTTAATGCTTCTGCCTTTTCCATATTGTATTTCAGCACTACAAGATTGCTTCATCCATTTACAAATGAACCGACATTGTATATGAACTTCCTTTTGTGACCAATATACCCAAAGAAGCTCTTTTGCTTACCAATATGCCTTACCAGTCTTAGCTTTAGCTAGGCTCTCATCGAAAAAGTCTAATTTAGTCACTCAGGGATTTCTAAAATAATAGATCTAGTTCAGAAAGTTCATTAACCATAAATGATCAGAAGATGAACTATAAATGGTTCCTGTATTCTAAAGATTTTCTCTAAGCATTGGCTTTTCATCACTTACAGTGTTAGCATACTGACCTAAATGAACCTATCTGGCCATTGAGTGCATCCACAGACAATTATTTTTATGAATATATTCTGCTTCTGAAATTTTTTGAGATTTTCATGCTATCCTTGAGATTTTTCTTTTTTTGGTGATGTATATCTATATTGTGTACAACAATGAACAACTTCATAGCTCTATCATGCTTCACTTCTCTTGAGATTTACAAAGCAGATATAGTCTACTCACACTTTTAGGGGGCTTCATCTGGTAAGCAGTTTGGATCAAATATAAGTCAGGAAATCAAACCATCCTTATTTTTCCACATGATTTTTGGTCATTTGTTCCCACAATCTGTTTATGGACTACTCTGCCAGTTTTCTCTAAACTAATATTTCTCTAAAATAAAACCTGCCCACAGTTCAGAGGTTCCCCTAAAACCAGCTTCCATGATCTGATTTTCTCACTCCACAATTTTTTAAATTCTCTTACATACCAGAAGGCTGAGATCAGATCTCTCACATGTCCTCCTACAGTACCTCTGGATATGTAATAGATATAATCAATTTTAGCCTATCGAGTATCTCCCTTTGTCCTATAACATGATGCTTAAATCATTTGGGATTCTGCCAAAGAAAAAGAAAATAAAAAATAAAAACTTAAAGCCCTACTGAAATTGCTGCTATGTCACCACACCACACAAACCCTAACCCTAACCCTTGGCCTATCTTTTTTTCATTTTGTCTTAGAGCTAATAATTATTTCCTGGTAATTTGCATGTCCTTTTTGAATCTTCATCATATTCACCCCATGTGCCTCATGCACCCTCCAGTGGAGGTACGTAGAGGGTGTATATACTCTTCTTGTACTCAAGTTTCAAACTTCTTTTAGAGAAAGACGAATTTCAAACTGAAATCTTCCAGGTCACAGGTTAAAGGTATTGGAAAAAAAAATATCATCATCAGAAACAAGAAGGATCTCTCCTTTGATCATTGTATGGACCATTCACTTAAGAGTTGGACTCCATGATCCTTGTGGGTACTTTCCTACTCAGAATATTCTATGATTCTGTGATTCTCTGATACTAGACAATTTTGTAAGAATTGCTGGGTTTCCATTTTTAAGAGTGTATACATAGATAATGACAGCAAAATATTAAAAAATTGTAATCTTGACTATGCTTTTAAGTTCCCAAGAGATGCATTTTCTTAACATTTTCTTGACAAGCTCTCTGTCTTTTTAATTGATCCTCCATAGGAACTGATCCCATACTCTTCCATTTTCTTTCTTAGACTGGTACTTTATCATCTGCTTATCTAATTGCCCTTAGTAAGTCTCACTCACACAGCATATGTGTCATAGATTTTGTAAATTATCCAGTCTTACTCTGAGTCCAGTCATATGCTTACAGTCATATACTATTGAATACCAGTTTAATATCAAAACTGATTTGGACAGTAAAGTGGACTTCATAATGTAAGTGTTATTTATACTTTTGTAGGTGATAGAAATAATTATCATACTTGTACAGTCTTCATAATCATTCAGACCTCTGGGATTTTTTGCCCATTACACTTTTTTTACCATGAGTTAAATTCTATTTGTAAGTGGTGTACTTCCTGCTCAGCATTTCCTCTTTAAATCAATCCATGGTTAGTTAAAGGAAATATATTTCCATGTTATTTTTCTTCAAGTGTTCCTTTTTTTTTCTAATAATCAAAGAGGCTCAGATTTTCTCAACATGGCTTTCTGAAGCAGATAGATCTTGAGAAAGATATTCTTGTCTTCCCAATTGCTACCTTTTGAACTTTTGTAACCATATAGTCCCTGTAGCAGCTGTGCATAATTTTTTACACTAGTGATAGATAATCTTTGTGTTTCACAGTTTTGAAATATCCTCCAACTCTATGATCTGCCTGGTGGCTCTTTTTCCTCAGTGGCATATCCTTACATTGTAAGGGCCTTTACATTATGTTTACTTTTTCTTTTTTTTTTTTGGTTTTTCACTTTTATATCTCCCTTTCTTTTTTGGTGAATTCTGCAACTATTCTTTATCTCATTCTTTCACAAACATTCTTACACAAACAGGAACTGTTTTGGAATGGTTTAGAGCACTGTTATCCACTATCAAATTCTCCTTTTCTGAGATGTCTGTTTAGGTGACTGTATCATCTTTCATGTCCTCATTTCTTATTACCTGTGTCTCTGTAAGGCCCAGGTGCTTCCCAGATTCCATCAGCTATTTTTTGCTGACACCATTCCTTTTCAAACATCTAACATTTCTAACTCCCTTAAGTTAATTCGTGTTCTGTTAAGTATCAATCTTCTTTAGTAGCTTTTTCCATCATAGATGCATTTGAATAGATAACCTAACAAAAGTTATTCTTTGGAATGTGTGCTCAGACTTTTTATTTTTCTCTCTGCCTTTGTGAATTGAAAAATTGCAGGACTAAAATGGCCATCTATATGGAAAGAAGAACAGGGCTCGTTCTTTGCAAGCCAAACCCTGCAGAGAAAAATTAATTTTAGTATGTGTTTTAGCAAAAATGAATTTCATACTTTGTGGGATCAAACCCAGATTTGAAGATTCCAGCCAAGTAAATATTGATACTTTGCTTAGAAAGATCTACAAAACATTTTTTTTACAAGTAGATAATGTATCAAACACAAGAAAATGTCATCTATCTGAGGAGGGTCAGGTAACTACATGGCTTAGAGTGTTATGCAGGAAGGCTGCTATAACAAACTCTTAGGGAGTTACTGCACATTTAATCTTAAAATACCCAGAACACTGTATTCACAGTGTAGCCAAGATCTTGTAAACCATGTGTATTTGTAAAACATTTTACACTTTACAGCTGTGACAGACAAGCTTTTAAACCCAGGAAATAGAAATTATGGAGTGTAAGATACTGATGTCAGAGAAAGACCTGATGTATTGGCTATTTTCAGCTGTAATCAGGATTTGAAACCATAATGATATTAAAGGAAAAGAATTATCTCAAGAATATACATTTATGTATTGAGTTATTCAACTTTTCCAAATTGGACCCCACTTCTCAGCCCTCCTCCTCCCTCACCCCCCAGTCCTCCTCAGAAAAACTTAAAAACCAACCAAAAAAAAAACCAAAAAAAGTTTTTCTGGACTTATTTCTTGCTTTGTCCAGTGCTAAGTTTCCAACACCAGATGTCACTTTCATACGAAAAGATACAAAATCTTTTCAAGCCAGCATTATAACTTCAGAAATAGTCATAGCTAAACACCTAGAAATATGTTTTTAGAAATACTTTGTTTTCTTCTACTAAATTGAGAAACATATGCCAGTTAAATGAGAAAATCCTTATATTCACCTTGTAACTTTCATTATCTAGTAGTACATGTTACATTCAGTATCTTGTTACTGGCAAGAGTATAGAGACCACTTCTATGAAGTTAAGATTTCACTGCAAGCTTAATTAAAATCTTAAGCTACTAATCAAAATATAAAACAATGCTATTCTAGTATTTTTACAATAATCCAAATTAATATATTCCTCCTATTATTAATATTAATAGTTTCTCTTACTAATAAGAGGAAACTCTTATTAATATTATTCTACTTTTTAAATACAAGAAACATTATTCATATCTAGCCCTTCTCTCTGGTATTGTGCTCCCCCTTTCAATGCCCCCCAGTTTTAATGTCAAAACTCCAGATTTCCTCAAGAAGAATCAGAGGTGGGAGATATTCACAGCAAACCATTTCTGTCCTGAGGTCTTCACTGGGAGGAATAAAATGTTTATAATAGGGATTTCTTTTTCAGTCTTGTAGTTGACCTTTTGACTTTTCTTTTAGGTGATTCCCTTATATTGCTTTCACATGCTTTCCTAGCTTCAATTTACATAAATAACTACTTCTAGTTACACAGTGTCCAGGTTTGTCAAATTTTTAATATATGGAGGTCTTATGTTAGGTTATAAATAGTCACTTAACCTCCAAATGACAGTTAAAAGAAGTAAACCAGCTGCAGCCAAAGTAGGCCCAGAGGGGACTGAACGTTGTGTACAGTTAGGCTAGTACATAGCTTTCAGCCTTTTACTACTGAGAGTAGAAATTTCTGGATTACATGTTTGTATCGTTTGTCAGGACTGTCATATCTAAAGGAATGGAAAAAATTGACTGCTATCTATTTTTTTTAAAATGCTTCTTTTTATGTCATTGTTTGATTTTAGCTTGGGAGCAACAGTACAGTTCTCCTGCGATGAAGATTATGTGCTACAAGGTTCCAAAAGTATCACCTGTCAAAGGATAGCTGAAGTTTTTGCTGCATGGAGTGATCATAGACCTGTGTGTAAAGGTAAACAAATTCTTACCCTCACAGTGATTTTTCCATTTTGCATCTATCCATTGTTTGATAGGGAATCCTATTAAATATTTTGTAAATACCTGAAATTTTAATCCTAGTGTTCCAGTTTCTTAGTTAAAAAGGATTTACCTATGCTGTTTTGTTTAACATGAACTTTGTATTTCAGTATGCTTGTTTAACTAGGCAGCTTACATTATGAATTTTGCTTCATAAGGAGTGGATGAAAACCTATCACATGCTAAATATTAGGGCTTATCAAGATGGATATCAAAATTGCAGTGATTTCATATAAAATCAGTAGTTCATGAAGTTTCTTCATTACCCATTTTACAAACAGATGAGAAATTCTTGAATTTATAATAGATAAGTAGTGGAGAAGTAAGTCTTCAACTGGTTTTGACTCTGAGCAAATGGATAAAGGGCAAGAAATTCAGTAAGAGAAGAAAAACACAAAGGAATTTTACTGAATATATTTGATATATTAAAATATATTAATATATTATAATAATATAATTATAATAATATATTCGACTTAATACAGTGGCAAGTAATATGATGAATAACTGAATCAAGGAATGAAGGTATTAGTGTATAGGTACATATCAGATATTAATACGTGTAATGAAAATATTAGTGTGCACAAATACACAGAAATTGTCATAAATACAATATTTTTTTTCTGTATTTCAAACTTACAGTGCTAAAAGCAAGTGTCTGTTAGGAATATTTCAAATTAGTATGAATAACAGACCTTGGAGGTCAAAGACTTAGATTTCATTCCACTATAGAATGACGTGGTTCCTTTGAGACCTTCACTATGTGGCTACACCTAGAAAAGGCAGCAAACAGAGCTCATAACTCTTCTGCAGCTGTGCTTTACATCCCAACTCTGCCCCAGAGGGTGGACTCACATGCTCAGATGGAGCAGCAAATTGTCTAGAACACTCACTGTTTTCCCCCTTCTGACTTACTTCCCACACATAGATACAGGCTGCAAGGAGTCATACAATTTCATATTAAATATATAAAGTCATGCTTGGCATTAGTGTCACTCATGACCTTAATGTCTTCAGCTACTGATCCTAAATGAGGAGCCTTCCTCTCACCTCTCCACTCTCTACTTGTTTCCAGGTGTCTGGTGTGACTTCAAACAAACTCATCACCAGAGTATTGTTTCTCTGAGGGTGGTACAAAAGTGACATTCTTTCTAGAGGCTAATGTGAGGGAAGGAACAAGCCTTCATCCAGCAGCAGCTGAATCTTCCTGTGTTCAGTATTGATCAAATAAACATGCTTTGTTAAAGCGTAATGCAGCTCTAGGATTATTTCACATATCTAAGTTTAATTTATTTATTCAATTACACAAGATGATCTGTCAGAATACAGTGGAAGAAATAGTTCTTTACCTTTTGCTGTTTATGTGGTGTCATAATAACCACTGGGGAAATAGGATAGGCTCATATTTACTTGAGGTTGCTTGTCAGTTTTACATCTTCATACAGAAAAAGTATATCAATAGAGCAATCAGCAAAGATCTGAATATCAAGGAAAGAACAATGAAAGTGTTAGTGACTTCAACAGACTAGGAATTTAGTGCCTTAAGAGTGTCATTTGCAAGCACACAGGACACAGTTTATATCCTTTGTATTGTGATAGAGATGCAAGCTATGTAAATAAGAATATTTGGTTTATATTTGACATGCTATTGTAAATAACCATACAGACTTTGATTTGAAAATAAATATCCTGTGTAGTCTTTAGAAATAGATAACATTGTTTTGTGCTAATCTAACTTTTACAGGTTTCCTTTAACCTTTTTGGTGCTTCGGCCATTGGTTTAATGGCTTGTACAGAGGTTATAGGAGAAAGAAATGCTGACATGCCACACACCAACAAATATGCACCAAAAAAGCACATATGCACAGTGATAAAAGTGATCTTTTTTTTCCTATTATTTAAATTTGTCTTTCAAGACCTTAATGATGGTGGGATAAGTTAGTCCTTGAAGTATTTTAAAAATAAATAGGGCAGTTCCGCTTACTGCAGTTGTTCTTTTTTCTCCAAATACTTTAAATTTTTTTTAAGATTATAAGCTTAGACACAAGAGAAGGTCTATTTAATTTTTTCAGAATAACTAAACATGAATGTTCTATTCTCTTGTAAGAGGTGATTCTATTTTTGTTCAATGGTATTTTAATTCTTTACATCTTGATTAGAGTAAGTTAGAGATTGGTTTATGAATCTGCTACATGCATTTTCTGTGTGAATTAAAAGGTGAACTTTCTTTTTGCAGTCAAAACTTGTGGATCCAATCTTCAGGGACCTGGAGGCACTTTCACATCACCCAATTTTCCATTTCAGTATGACAGCAATGCTCAATGTGTGTGGGTCATCACAGCTATCAATACTAATAAGGTAAGTTTAGTAGTCTGGCTTTGCTTTAAAAAAAAAAACAAACCACAACCCAAAAACCCCCCACCCTCCCCCTCTAAAAAAAAACCCCTAAACCAACCAAACAAAAGCACACGTAGACCATAACATTTTTCACTAATATGATTTATCTCTACAGTCCAGCTTTTGTACTAGGTGCATTTCAGACATTTTTAAGAAATGTCTGATATCAGATGAGTGTGGACAGGTGATAAAACCTCATGTTTTCCCTAAGATTGTTTTACTTTTTGTATGCCAAGTAGATGCTATCATGTTTTTATGTGGTTCTCTAAATTAATTCCCAGAAGCAACTATCCAATGGTATGAGGCAATGTCATGGGTCCACTAGTATTTTGTTACAACCAGAAGAGCTGCTTTGTGTATAAGACTGTTTATATCATGTTTGGCCTTCGACTGTGTGGGAAATCACTGAAGTTCTTGAATTCACTTTCCCTTCATGAGGAACTATCCTGAAGATGTTTATTTTATTGTCTGAACCACTGTATTAAAATCCCATATACTTTATGCCTACACTTTAAAGCAAAAGTACTGACAGTTCTGATAATGCCAGATGAGTCAAAGTAGAGCAGTAAAGCTAAGTTACGACACCAGTTGTCTTTAATTTCAAGAACTAGACACCTGGCAGCAATGGCTGTATTCTATTTCCAGGTGTATCATTTTGTCTGAACAGAGTGTAATGGACTTGTTTAGATGTAATAGAACACAAATTAGCTGTGCAGATCAGGAATGTCTTATAAAAGACTACCAACATCTGGGTTTGCTGGTACAGGGATATATTCTACCTCTAATTTCTGTTTTATATTGTCATCTGCATCACACTCCATTAACTGATCAGACAGGCCTAGAAGGCCCACTCCTTTGCACCTGAGTTCATCAGAGGACGCAGTGAAAACCTGACTACATTTCAAAAACCATTTAGCTACACTGATGTATTTCTCACTCTAATTTTACAAAGTCCTGTGTGGAAGGCATCCTTATGTTCCACTTTGGTAGAAGAAAAGAGGATATTTATACAACTGATTAGAATTTGATAATAAAGATTATAAATGTGTTGGGGGGGAGGTTGTCTGTTTGTTTGATCCTTGTCCCAAGGACTGCTAATCCAATTTATCCAATTTATAGATCATTAAAAAAGTATCAAGAGTCCTTGAAAAATGATGCAATCTCTGTTCCACAGATGGGCAGAAAGTTCAAAAGTAATAGTTAAGATCCATTACTCATTCCAAAGAATTTTCATATTTTTATTTCTTTAATTAAAACTATTTGTGAGCAAGATTAAATCTGTGTACACATCTAGAGTTTCTGAAAGTTTTTTCAAATGTGCCAGCTGATAGAATTTAGTATCTTACTATTTGAGGAAATGAAAGACAGCTACTTCACTTTGAACAAGTTCTCTAAATGGCCTGAAAATCTCCACTGAGCAGTTGAATGAATTTAAGAGCCATATGGACATATTTTGCATTATATGGTTTTATTTCTTAAATGCACCAAGGGCATGTCTACATAACAAAAAAAAACCAAAAAACCAAAAAAAACCAAATAAGATTTTAGACATTCTACCAATGGTAGGACCAAAACTTTAAGCTCACAAACTGGTCTGTATGCACTGGCAAGTCACAGGTGCCAGCAAGATTAAGATATTAATAACTTAGAGATTGTTAAGGATTACACTCTGCTGGTGGTATTCATGTCTTAATGATGCCATCCTCCTTCCTCCCTGCCAGTTCACAAGGTGGTGATGCAGTGTTATTTTCAAAACCTCAGAACTTCATTTTTACCAAAAATATTTTTACAAGAATATTCAAAATCATTATTCCTCAGTATTATTTTCCTTACAAATTTCCAGTTTCTGCATTTAAAGAACTGCAGAAAATTAAATGAACAAATGCTTTGTCTCTGGCTGTCAGTGTGGTTAACAGTTACAGAATGATTGAGGTTGGAACGAACCTCCAGAAATTCTGTAGTGGAACTCCACTGCTCAAGCAGAGTCACCTAGAGGCAGCTGTCCAGACAGTCTTTGAATATCTCAGAAGATGGTGACTCCATAACCTCTCTGGGCTAGTGCTCAGTTACCCTCACAGGGAAAAATTGTTTCCTGATGTTCAGAAAGAACTTCCTGTGTTTTAGTCTGTGCCCATTGCCTTCAGTCCTGTCACTGGGCACCACTGGATTGGTTTCATCTTCTTTACATCCTCCCATTAGGAGTTTATAGATGTTGAGATTCAGTGATCCTCTTCTTCTTTAGGGTAAGCAAGCCCAGCTGTCTCAACCTTGTATGAAAGAAGTTCCAATCCTCTTAGTGCCCCTTCACTGGACTCTTTTCAGTAGCTGCATATCTTGCTTGTACTGGGCAAGTGCAGTTGTCTTCCTTTCTCTCAAAATACTTGAAAGAACAAGTTATTCCGTATATAAAAATTCCAATTCTAATGAAAGTAAAATTGACCATCTCTTTAGTCAGAGGTCATGACTGCTATAGATCAAATAAAATGTCCTTAAGTGTTATTGTACACTGATTTTTTTTTTTCTGAAACTGTAAATACTGCAAAATAGCATATGACCATAACATGAAAACTGTTCTAGTACCTGAATGATAACACCATATAAGCATACACAGTTTTAATACTTGGGAATGGATCAAAACTCATAGGTTTAACCTCTGCTGGTTCAGTAAAATACTTCAGTGTATGCATGCTTCAGTTTGATTTGATTAGTATATGTGTTTTGAGTTTATTTACAAGCTAAGGTTTCAGTAGCAGGGATGGCTGTAGGGGTGACTTCTCTAGGAAGAGATCAGAAGTTGCCCCCATATCAGACTGAGACAGGTCTAGCTGGCTCCAAAACAGACCCACTACAGGACACAGCTGAGCAAATCAGGCAAGCTCATGGCACCTCTGTGATAACTTATAAGTAAGGGCAAAAAACACTGTACAACAGCAGATGGAGATGAATGAGAATACCTGAGAGAAATAACCCCACAGACGCCACAGGGAGAGCAGAAGGAGTGGAAGAAGGTACTCCAGGTGCTGGAGCAGGGATTCCCCTGGAACCTCTGCAGAGTGCCACTGATGCAGGTTGTCCCCTACAGCTCATAGAGGTCCATGGTGGAACAGAGATCCACTTGTGGTCTGTGTAGGACCTGTGTCTGAAGAGGTGGGTGTGCCTAAAGGAAGCTGTGACCCTGTGGAAAACCCAAGGGGAAACAGGTTTCTGGCAGGACCTGTGACCCCATGGGAGGACCATACTGAAACAGATTTTGAAGAACTGCAGATTGTGGGAGAGATCCATGTTGGAGAAGGGTGTAAAGAACTATTTCCTGTGGGAGGGCTGTGACTCTGGAGCAGGGAAAGAGCACGAGGAGGAAGGAACAGCACAGATGAAGTGTTACAAACTGACTGCAGTCCTCATTTCTTGTTCCCCTTTGCCACTTTGGGAGAGAGGAGGGGGCAGAAGAGTGAGGAACAAAAAAGTGAATTTGAGCCCATGAAGAAAGGTGTTGGGACGGTGGTGGGTTTAGTTTTTTGTCACTTTCCTACTCAATTTTTAATTGTCAGTAAATAAAATTATTTTTCCCTAAATTGAGTTTGTTTTGCCCATGACAGTAATTAGTGAGCAATCTCCCTGTCCTTATCTTGACTCATGGGCTTTTTTGTCCTGTTTTCTCATTCTGTCCTGCTGAGGGGTAGTGATAAAGTGATTTGGTGAGCATCTGACAGCCAGCCAAAGTTAAATTACCACACCTTGCGTATTTATCTGTCTCCTCATTTATTTAAATACTGTGAAGATATAGTGCAAGAGTGAAAACAATAATTAAAAACAAGTCACTTATTTAAAATTAAATATGAACTTTTAGATAAGGCCAAAACCAGGAATCCCCATTTGTTGATGGTACATTAACATTATACCAGTAATAAGTGCAAAGAAGTAATGTTAGCTTAAGCAAGTAATTTTATTTCAAAGCATAAGTTGGACACTCTTTTCTGAATTTCTGTAATATACCACTGAAATTTCTATACTCTGAGTTAGATTCATCACAGATAGATTTTAGTGCTAGGACCTATATTATAATAGCTTTAACATTGCCCAGAAAGTACTGTTCTTTGCTTGGTATTGGTTGGAATAATTATAACTCTTTGATATTGCAATGAAATGCAGATACACAGGAATTATGGAGTTTTTAAACTAAGGAATAGATAAAAGGTTTACAATGTTATCTGGAACAACATTCAGATCTGTTTATAGTTTTCAGCAAAGGTGTCTAGCATTGATTAGAAGAACCTAAACTTGTTGAGGTTAAAAGAAAATGAGATCGTTTTATGAGTTAGATCAACTTCTTTTTATGATATATTGAGAAACTTGCATGTATAAAATCTTTGATTATATCATCAGTGGTTTAATGTGTTTAGTTTTGTTTCATGCTAGTGTTGCCTTAGTGTTCTGAACACAATACTTCTGTCCTTGCATGACTGCTAGAAGGCATACTAATTGGGAGAAATAATGGGCAAAAGAAGTATTAAACTGGTTTATGAAGTAGAACAATAGTGGAGAACTCGTATCATAATTGAAGTGAAGGGTCCAGGGGTGGATTTTTTGTAATTTGTTCTTTTGTTCTGTGTTGTGATGATGTTATTTGTGGATTTGATGTCGGGAACTTTTTCCTTCTTTTTTGTTTAGTTGGGGGTTTTTTTGTTGTTGCTCTAAGTGAAGATTGTATGTTGAATGTAGATTTTAATGATGGTTTGTGCCTTGAAGTCAAAAACCTCACAGATGTATAAATGAAGATTTTCCGTTAAGAATTATTTATAATGACTACAACAAATAATGTGATAGTATTCATTATACCATGGCAATATTTACAATGTTTTATACCACAGCATTGAGGACCACCAGGACTTACTGATCCTGCTAGTTCAGAGCTGCTACTTCTTGCATCTTTTGCAACAAAATAGCTCAGAAATTGAGAATTTTTAAGGGAGAACGCAATAAATGAAAGACCCTGAAAGGCTCTTTAATTCTAGTGTAAATGGCTTTATCCAGGACTGAATCTAGCTAATTTTCTCCCTAATTGAATTCAGAAATAAGTTTGATAACAGCACCATATAGATGAAAGAAATATTCCCCAGTCAGTTATCTGCCTCCTTAGTTTTGTACTGCATTATAGTTGTCTCTTGCCTCATACAGTTAATCAGATATACTTTTCATGCCCAAGCCTTGTCGACAGTGGAGTAGGCCCATAATTAAAAACCTCAAACATGGACAGAGATGACAATGAGCTTACTATTGAAAAGTAGAATAAAAATTGTTTGTGAAAGGAAGGTCATGTGGATGGAGTAAAAAGTAAAACTCATTGATGAAGGTGCACTGACACATCTGATGTTATCAGTGAGATGGCCACATTTCCATTGTTCTTGTGAATGTTTTTTGCATTCTTATTCTTATATCAGGATCTTGTTCTCTGGAGTTGATCTGTTTAAGAGAAAACAACTAATTTTTTCAATTATTAATATTATGATTAGAATAATTATAATCTCTGATGTACAAAGTTCTGAATGGTGATTAGTGGAGGAAGAAGTGTGGGCAATTGATACCTAACTTTACAACAGTGAAATATCTGTGACTGCCTGTATGGCATCACACCAACATGTTCTTTAAACCTCCCTGATGGCTCATACCTTGCTTTGTTGCCCTCTTAGGAGGGCTGGTTGAAATTCTCAGTGAGGATCAGTACCTGCACGTGTAAGGCTTCTTCAACAATATATGATGGAGGTAATTCATGGACTGTTTCCCCATTTCTGGATTGTCTTAACATGGTTTCCATATAGTGTTTTATACACACTACTGAAGTGATTGTTGTCACTTATATCCATGGCTAGTCTGGAATCAACTAGAGCTTTTTTGATCAAAAATAGCAAAGCTATAGTTCCAGGGACCTACCTGAAAGAACATTCAAGAAAATCATGCTTTTATGTGGAGCTCTGAAGATGCAACAAAATTTAAAATTCTTTACTTGTCCTCAACAGTGACGCATATATTGTTAAATCCTTGGGTCCCTTGAAAACGTTCTTGTGAATATCTGCACAGAAACGAGAACAAGGATTTCTCAGTTTGGACTCCATTTCATTAAATCTCTCACATCTAGTAAGGCAAATGATACCTGAATGTCTTGTGGGATATTGTATAAACTCATCAGTTGGGTTCTGGACCATGCTATGCATTGCCAGTAATTTATTCTGATGTTAAGTAATGGGATAATTTTATGTTTACACTTTGAGTAGCAAATCTTTGTATTTTCAAGATTTAATTCCCATTTCCTCCCCCGTGCATTTTTTTGTACTTCTTTTCTCCTAAAAAATTAAAACCTCTTCTCCTTTCATTGTTTTATACCAAAAAAAAAAAGGAAGGAAGGACTACAAAATGATGAATTTTAAATTACATGCCAGGCTAAAATACCAGTGAAATCTGAATTAGGGCTAGAGTTAACCAGAGTTCAAGTTTTATGAATTATACTTGCTGATTTTTTTCTAATCCACAGTGACAGAAACACTGTGGAAAATGTCAGTGGTAGAATGACAGACTTTCTGACAGAACTCAGCCAGATTCACACCACATATCATTCATTACCAAGCATCAAGAAGGAGAAAAATAAGCAAAAGGGTTCCTTAAAAAAAAAAGTCAAGCTGGTTTTTTTGGTTTTTTTTCAGAATTGTAAGAAGAAATTAAATATGTGAGCTGACTGCTAAATTTAGATGGATTAGAAATCTAGGTCCTGGTCTGTTAATTTTATATGACAGGAATTTAAAAAAAATAAATTTTACATGTATGTTATCTTTCATTTGTCACCATCATGTTCTAAGTTTTATATTGAGTGTATTTCAAGCATAAAAGTCTTCTTACTGCTTGCATAAATATAGTCTTTAAAATGCATGCTTTAGAATATAGGTTTTTGTAAGTTTGACAGTGTTCACATTCTTATACGTTATCTATTACATTTGGAAATAATTTTGAAGTCTAGAATGACATGCCTGAGAGCTGGGAGGTAGCTGACTTTTGATTTTGGCTTTAAGGGTTTTTTTAAGTATTATTTTTGCTAGGGTTTTTTAGGGTTTGGAGTTTATTTGTTCATTTGGTTTCTTGGGGTTTTTTGTGGATGTCAATTATCTGTTAGGAAATCTGTAATCTGAATTTTGTTGCAGTGGCAGAGCTTACTGAAAATGTTTAACATCTCTTTCCAATTGCTGTAGTCCTTTACTTTTTAAGAAACTGTTGAAATAATTCAAAGTATCTGGGAAACCCCTCACATGACATTTTCTGCAAGTCTGGAGAATGATACTGAGGGAATAACTTGCAACTATTACTGAAATAATATTAAATATGGTTCTCATTTAATTACTTTGTATTAAAATAGTCTTTTTTCACTATGTTTTTATATTCCATTTTTCCCTTCCTCCTTCCTCATGTCATTAAGTTGCTGTTTTCTTCCTGCAAAAAAATGAATCTTTTAATTTCTGAGGTTTTTTTGCTTTTAGGCCAAGCCAGAAATAAGCAAAACAAATTTGGGAAAGTGCTGAGTATTTACGTTTAATTCTCCACAGCTGTGTTATTTTGTTAACCATGTCAAAACTGTCAGTGGAACATATCCTAAGCTTGCTGTTAAGCCTAAACTCAGTTGCCATCCATATTTAATCAGGTTAACAGTATGAATCTCATGCAGGCAGGGTGCATCAGCATGAATTGAAAACCTCATTTTATGAAGTTTCTTTTGGTCAGGCTGTTGGAACAAACCACACTGTACCTCTTTTTGCAAGCAAATGCCTCAAACTTGGCTTTTCCTAAGCCTAGTGTGAAGCTGTACTGTGGGTGTTGCAATCAGTGACATGATTAGAAAGTATGAGCGTACTTAAGCTCACTCTAAACTATATATTTTAACCATAATTTTGTTCTCCATTCATGCAGATTAAAAAGGTTACTGTTGTATTTATCAATAATAGATAATGCATTTTTATCTTACATGAAACTAGAAAGTGTAAATATATTTCAGTTCTGTTCATAACACAACAAACTTCTTTGTAGTGTTGGCTACACTAGTCTTCCATATTGTTAATGTACGTTTTGATCCAGTTAAAATATCTGAGTTACATATATACTATAGTTAAAAAATCCTAGAAATATATGTGGACAGAGGGGAGATTCTCTCAGCAGAATAAGAGTATAGAAGGGAATCCAGCTATTCCTATAATGGGAAGTTAACAGGTTTGGCTGTGAGGGAACAGAATAAATTTGTGAATAAGAAAATTTGGAGTCAGGAGGTATGTGCCGTTGTAGAGCGATAAATGGCTTGTCATTCCATCCCAAAATTTTGCTATAGCTCTTCATTACGGAAGGAGGACAGGTTCATTATCTTAATTATTGTAAATTTTTTTCCTGCCATGTCTGTGACTATAGGAGTGATGTTTCACATTCTGAAAATATGATCTACCCATAGGGAATGGTTGAGATTGTGGTTACTGCAATAGCTGAAACAAAAGCAATTATTTCTCTTTGAGCCATTAGCAATATTAGATTCTAGCCGTTGCCTGTATTTCAGCTATTAATTCCACCTTTTGATAGAACTTTTGATAAAATTAAATGTTAAATTTGAGTTTTAGTCCTGTTTGGCTTTCTATAAGTTCCTAAATTGGGTCTCAGTTATGTCTCCCACCAATTTTGAATGCAAACATTTCCTCTTATTTTACTTACCATGAATATGCACACCAAAACTAGAACTTTTAAAAAGATATAGGCATATGAATAAGAGACTTTGATACACAATTTCCAGTGCTTGCACTGTGAGCATTTGAGATGCTTCAGTCTTTTTTGTTTGATGATGTTTTGGCACAGAGACTTGTCACTTTTCTCCATGGTTGAGTTCACTTGGTTGCTCTTGCGAGTGATCTTTACAGGATATTGTTCTGCTCAATATATATCTTTTTTTGTGAAACTAGACTGGGAAATAGAGCTAGTAGTAGTTTGTTTGTTTGTTTCCCTCTTTTCTGTGAAGGGACTCCTTCAAAGGCTCATGGTACCATTCTATGGTGTGTTAATATCGGCTGCCAGATGCCCAGTTTAGCGGGGGGGCGGTCCTGAGTGCAGGGGAGCCAGCCAGAGTAAAGACACAAACACTGATACGATTTGAGCATCGTTCTCCACTTTATTGTTTACTTTCACTAACTTATATCTACTTTGCAAAGATTCACGCCCTATTCCCACGAGACGGCCTCTAAGCAGCGGGGGAGCCGACCAGTGTATAACTTTGCCAAGGATTTTCAAGGCTGCCTGCTGCCAGGTGTCTTCCAGGCCTGCCTGCAGCCTGAGGCCAGTTCAGGGGTTCTTCCTCAGAAACCCTGGGTTGGCCAGACTGTCCTGGGGTATCATATGCCCCCGTTCCACAAGGAATCCCTCTACACATCCCCCGTTTTCTTTTTGGGCAACCCAGACCTGGTCGATGATCTTTCGCAGCCCCGGTTTAATGCAAGAAGAAGTACACCCAAATACTATTAAACCTAATATAACTACAAAAAGCAATCGGCAGCCTTCTACTACCAAGCTACGCAGCCATCTGGTGATACCCAGACCCTTAAGCCAATCTCCAATAGGGTCGTCTGTCTCCCGAAGGCTGTGCAGGCCCCTCTGGAGGTCAGAGAGGTGCTTGTGAATTGAGACAGAGTGGTCAGAAAGATTCATACAGCACATACCCTGGAAATCTTCACAGCCGTGGCCATGGGCTAATAGTAGAAAATTAATGGCTGCCCTATTTTGTAATACTGCATGCCTAACACTAGTAACATCTGCGCTTAGCTTGTCAAGCATCTATGAAGTTATGTTTAGCTCGTGCCTCGGAAGTCTTGTGGGTTAAAATATGGGACCCTGATTAAACAGGTGCAAAATGGGTCCCCTGGTGTGGCCAGGCTCAGACACATGGAGTCTTGCCCCGTTAAATCAGGTAGGGTGACCCACATGTGTTGTCTCTTTTGGATTGCTGTCAACATTGTGCGGGACCCGGTTAGGATGCTTACGAGAAGCAAACCTCTCAGAATGTTTGCAGGCCCAGAGCTGCTTGGTCGCTGCCCAGCTCTCAGGGGCCACCACATGCTGCCGCGGGACACGAACCTGTGTGCTATACTCTCGCCCTAACACTGCCACACTCCGTACTGCCTTCACTTGATCTAAATGGGCAGACAGCCGATCGAAGATGTCCGCCAATGCCCTTGTCTCAAGACAGTCAAAACAATTCCCCACTCTACCTCTGTGTCTGGTGCTATACCCAAGAATTTACGCAACTCCCTTCCTTGATTCTGCCTTTGATCACAGTCCGCACAAGGCGGGCACGTATACCACCCACTTTCTAACATTAGCTCCCAGAGCAGGAACTGTGAAGGGGTTAACAACAATTGTGCAATGCTGATGCAATCATTAGGACACAGGACATCTGCTGTAAAGATACACTGCAGGATGCTCTGTGTAGCTTCGGACCGTAAGCCATGTGTGGTGACCATTTGCTTTGCTTGCTGCAAGAGCTTCTAGTCATGGGGTTCCCACTTTGCAGTGTCCCCCTGTATCCCCCAGGGCAGGCCCGGGCATCTACGGCGTGCGAGTCTCCTTCAATGATAGCATCACAGATAACTCCATTCCATCTCCTTCGCAATGGGTCAATCCTCACCATTGGGGCTGATGGAGGCGATGGCTGCACCTCCTCTTGCAGGAAGGGAGGGGCCATAGGCACTGTGCCTGGTTCTCCTGACAGGAACGTAGGAGTTCTGGTGGCTATCTTGACCGGTGGGTCCACAGGACGCCACGGTGCTGATGGTGTGGTTTCGCAAGCCTTAGATTCCAGCATGTCCTGACGCGTAGACAATTCAGAAAGCTTCTTGATTACTTCATGCATCATCTCTCGGTGGTTCTCCTCCTCTTGGGGCTGACCCCTGGCAGCCCTGGCTGGCGCTGTCTCTGCAGGCGACAAAGCCGTAGAGGCTGCTTCACTGTCGGACGATGATCTGCTGTCCGGCAGAGGGAGGTGGCGCGCTGCCATTTTCGGCCGGGAGCTAGGACCGCTCTTTTCTCCTCTGCTCGCCTGCGCCCCGCCCCCAGGGTCGGGAGCCTGCACTTCCGCCTTTGCAGCCATTTCTCCCTCAGACTTCGGAGGGGTAACTTCCTTCCCCGCCGGGTCCAGCAGCTCCCACAGCGAGAGGACGGGTGCTGCTGTTCCCCTCATCAGTCTACCCGCAGTCAGCCCAAAGAATCACACAACCCTGGACTCTGCCCTGGTCTCTGGCTGCCGCTCTGTAAGACCCCCATCTCTTTCCTGTTCGGGGCCGCCACCCCCCAGGGCTTCCATGGCCACCGTGGTCACCTTCCTCTCTGCTTTCATTTCTGCGAGGGTGTTAGTCACGGCTCTCCAAGTTAATCCAAGAGCTTTAGCTTCTTTACCTTCCTTTCCACCCTCAATCGTGGACAGCCACAGTTTGTTCCCAACTTCCCACCATGCTTCGGTTGAAAACAAAAGTGAAGTGCATTTCAAAAATCCTTGTTCCTGGGCCCACGTAATTAGGGTATAAAGATCTCGATCTTTTACAGTCTCACCTCTCTTAGAGAGGATACTAGCTAGGAGGCGAGTTCCTGCCTTGTACTCCATAGCTTCTTACCTGCAGGGACTCACTCGGCCGCGCGAGCTCCGGTCTCCAGCTTCACTCGGCTTTGAGACCCTTCCCGCTCCGGCTCCCCAGGCTCCAACACCGATGTGATGATTCGCAGTCTTGCCGCATTCAAGCGAAACCACATTTAAGCGAAAAACACACCACATTTAAGTGAAAAAAATCACTCGGGTCCCTGTTTGGGCACCAGGTTTAGCGGGGGGGGTCCCGAGTGCAGGGGAGCCAGCCAGAGTAATGACACAAACACCGATACAATTTGAGTATCGTTCTCTGCTTTATTGTTTACTTTCACTAACTTATATCTACATTGCAAAGATTCACGCCCTATTCCCACAAGACGGCCTCTAAGCAGCGGGGGAGCCGACCAGTGTATAACTTTGCCAAGGATTTTCAAGGCTGCCTGCTGCCAGGTGTCTTCCAGGCCTGCCTGCAGCCTGAGGCCAGTTCAGGGGTTCTTCCTCAGCAACCCTGGGTTGGCCAGACTGTCCTGGGGTATCATATGCCCCCGTTCCACAAGGAATCCCTCTACAGCCCACTAGGCTGTTCTATAATGCTCCCTCCTCAACAGGACAGGTGCAGAAAATATGAAGGAGAAGCTCACAGGTGAAGATATGGACAGAGAGATCACTCACTAGTTATTTTAGTATGCAAAGCAGACTCAACTTGGAGAAATTAATTAAATTTACTGCCAAATAAATTAGAATAGTTAAAATAAGAATAGTTAAAATCTAAATCAGCCCCTTCCTCTCACCCTGCAGTGCCTCTGCTCCCAAAACTTTACCATGTAAACCCAAGACACGTTCAGAGTACAAACTGAAGGTTTGCACTGAGACCTGAGGCGCAGTGTGATTCCTGTGTTTCTGTCCCTTTCAGGATGTGTGGCTGCCCATCAGGCGAGGCTGACATCACTTAGTGACCTCTGCTTTCTTTTGGAACAGATGGCTTACTCTCTGTGGGATTAAAAAGGGCTGATTTCTATGTTGGATGCAAGGATATCCTTTCTGGGTAACTACTGAAAGGAAGAACTGGAGCAGGGGAAAGTCCTTTCATATGATTGCAATCATCTTGCTATTTGAGAATAGTACTTTTTTTCTCTTTGTAAACTCTGACACTGAGCTTAGTTTTGTGAGGGAAGGATGAGCATGATCTTTTCATTGTGGTTTGCAGATTAGTTGATCTTTTTCCTGCACAAAAACATTTTAGAGTTTTCCTAAAATATTCCTTTGAAAGTAGCAAAATATATTGATGGCAATGCAGCTGAGAATAGTATTTGCCTTCTTTGCAACAAGGGCACATTGCTGGCTGATGTTCAACCTGGTGTCCACAAGAACCCCCACATACAATTCTGCAAAGCAGCTTTCCAGCTGGATGACCCGCAATAGGTATTGGTATGTGGGGTAGTTCCTGCCCAGAGACTTGACTTTGCGCTTCCCTTTGTTGAACTTTGTGAGGTTCTTAATGGTCCATTTCTCCAGACCATTGATGTCCCTCTTCATGGCAGCATGACCCTCTGGCATATTAACCACTACTCTCTTCTTGCTCTTGTGGCAAACTTGCTGAGAGTATGCTCTGCCCTGTCATCCAGATAACCAATAAAGATATTAAAGAAGACTTGTCCCATTGTTGACCCCTGAGATACACCACTAGTTACTGGCATCTGACTAGACTTTGTGCCACTGATAACCATCCTCTCTGCCCAGACTTTCATCCAGTTTTCAGTCCACCTCACTGTCTGCTCAGCCACCCATCAACGGCTTGTCTGTTAATATCTTGACGATGCCAAAGGCCTACATGAGGCCCAGGGAGACAATATCCACTGCTTTTCTCTGGTCTACCAGGCGAGTCATTTAATCATAGAAGTCTATCAAAGTTTGTCAAGCATGACTTCCCCTTGGTAAAGCCATGCTGACTACTCCTGATGATTTTCTTGTCCTTAATTTTCCAGGAATTTTTTCCAGGATTAGCTGCACCATGGTAGCAGTAATATTAAATAATATTATACCTAGTATAAATAATTTAAATAAAATGATAACTAAGTCTTACAATAAATGATTGATTCAATATATTTTCCTGCTGAAACTATTCTTCTGTAATCAGATGTATGATAACACAATTATTTTGATGAAGGAACCTGCAATTCTATGGAAGATTATGGAGGTAAAGCCGATCAATCAGACAGCAGTATTTCATTAGCTTGTACCATCAGATATAAATGCACATCATTTACTTTCTGGGAAGTAGTCAAATATTCTCAGCAAAAAAGCAAATAACCATCCTGAGGGCATATGAGGACACTCAGATGCAAACAGGATGTGTTTTCTTCTCCTTGCCTAGTTTCACTTCTACCAGTGACAAAGGCAACCAGAGATCATTAGCAGTCTTTGGGTAGCTTTTTTCTTGCTAGAGTAAACAGTGAAAAATGGAGAAAATAGGCATCTTGTGAATCTTTTTCAGTGAGGTGGATTTCTTGCTGTTGCTAGTATGTTTGGATCATTCATACCATGAGATTTTGCCAGATAATGTCTGCAGAAATGGTAGACCAATAACCAGTGTCCTGGAACTAGAAAGGTGCCAAGAATTTTCAAGTTCTAACATTTCTTCTCTTGCTATCTTCTAGGTACAAATGCTATTCGTATACCATCTTAAATTTAGTTACTAACCAGTTGTTTCCTTCAATGTCTAGATCAAAAGTTTTATCTTTTTTTCTAGTAGCTTAATAAAAATAAGTGAAAGTAACTTAATTTTAAGTACAACTGCTAGTAATTTTTATAAGTAGAATGTGACAGCATTTGCAAATATTAAGATATTTAATGTGAGAAAAAAATGGAAAATCCAATCTGAAATAATTGCCTAGAGGTTAATATTCTGTCTCCCAAGATAAAAGTTATCTAACAATTTTTATTGTTGGGAACATGATAAACAGAAACTTCAGTAAAAGACAATGTGTTTGGTTAATGATTTATTTGCACTCATTCATTTCCCTTTGGGGAAATATTGAAATTATTGTAGAATCCTGTATTGCTCTGAATAATTAATCTCAGAAACTCCTATAGTGAATTCAAGTCAACAAAATATAAGTCATACTTATATACAAACAGAAAACTATAACAGAAAAATAAAAAAATGTCTGCTGTTAATTTAACATGCATTTGTTCTCAGGACAAGGGAGGACTATCCATTTGTTTTTAACTATAACTGCTCCAAATTAAAGGATTCAAAATGATATAATATAATAATATAATAAATTTATGTGACTTAAGTACATTTCAGTTGCCCTCAGCATAGATATCCATATATAAATGCCTAATCTCACTTTATAGACAAGACAAATAACAAATAGGTACTTCTTACCTGTTTGATCTAGTGTGAATTATCTACCTTTTGATGAAATAGATTACACTCTTGACAGGTTTTTTCACTGTTTTTGAAGAAGCCTACATCAAATACAGCTGTTTTCACTGTAGATGTCTACACTTAAATATGATGAATTTCGAAGAAAGGAAGTCAACAATAAAGTGGCTATCCTTTTCAACTGGTGAGCATATATCACGTGTAATAATAATGAGCATTTATCTGGCAGCTTTTTTTTCTCTAATGTTCTGTGAACCTCCAGGTTTTCTTCTGTCTTTCTCCCCCCCCACCTTTCTTCTTCCCCCCCCCCTTCCAACCTTTTTCGTGCAGTCTGACACTCAAAGATTTAATTAAATTTGAAGGGACAGAGGTGCTTATGATTTAGGCTGTTTCAGTTTGGATTATGTTTTGTTCATATAATATGTAACTACAAAAGAACCAATTAAACTATTCTTATGCTACACAACAGTTCTTAGATGTTAAATTCATGGAAGGATGTTTTAATTCATATTCATTTCTTAATATTATATAATATATAGCTCATTTAAGCTGTATCTTAGCTTATACTTAACTACTCTTGTAAGGAGAAAAGATTCATAACACCTTTAGAAACTTCATCATTATTTTACAGGTAGAATGTCCCATTTTATGGAGTGAAAATGTTACTATACATCTGAAAATTTTGTTAGAGTTACATTTGCATTGGAAAATTCAGGATAACGGATGCACATATAGAAGTACATGCAACTTGGTATCTTTACACTTTCCCTTCAGCAGTTCTGAAGAACATATACTTGCCTCTGTTGCACACCATTCTGCTTTGTATGTTTTGAAATTTTTAAAAGTTGAGTACTTTGCCTGGAACACTACTTTCTTTGAAAAATCTTGAGGGAGCTAATTTTATCAGGAACTAGATACACATGTTGAGCAACTGTCTGGAAAACCTGTTGTCTGGAACACATCCTTTTGAGCACGTTCTCTCTGGAAAGCTGTAGGAAGTTCTCAAGGTAGTCATTAACTATTCAATAAAATCTTTTTCCATTTTACTTCTGAGCTGGAGTTTTGCCCAAAGAGGGGGTTCTAAAGGATATATTCCAAGGCACAGAAAGAAGGTACACCTACTGAAATTTGTTAGAAATTAGATCTCTGCCCCAATGATTCCTTTGAAAAAGTTCTTACAAAGTAATTGGAGACCAAAGTACATAATTATAATTTTCAGAAAGTTATTTTTTAAATAGGACTTTTTTTTTTTTCTGTAAAGACTGGATAATTATTATTAGTGTTACTGCCTTTTATTACTATTTTCTTCTGGTTTTATAACTTCAATTTAAGTCAGACATTAAAAGTTAATTGCTTTTGGGTTTATAAATAGCAAGAGCAGACCCAGAGGTAGAGAGACTGTTGCCTTCTGTTTATCTACTTTTGTATTTTTTTGTAGAGAATAAAGAGTGCACAGGTCAGCATATTTTATTGCAAATACTTTGGTTTCTTATATAGTGTGTATATGGAGGAAGAGAAAATAAAAGATTCCTTTTTCATCGCAGTAGTGCATAGGGACATAGTTAATAATATCCTCTGAAACAAAATTCAAGATATTATTAGCTTGTATCAGAACAATTGTAGCTGATGTATAAATACCTGCTGGATTTATCACAAATGCTACTATAAAGGCACAAAACTTTTATGGACTACTGAATATCTTTTTCTAAAAAAGAAAATTATTGTAATTATTATATTGACTAATTTTAAGATATTCTTCTCAATTCTGAAGTCATAGAGATACATATCTGGTATCATTAGTCAACTCATTATGTGTAAAATAATAGATCAAGAATGGTGGCAAAGTGCCTGAGATGGAATCTTTGAAATTTGCTTCTTGTGCCTTCCAGAACCCACTTTTTATAGTATAATCCTTTTATCCAGAATCATGTAGCTCAGACACATCACTGGTGAAATATTTTTGTTCGTAGTGTTGTTCCCTGATGTTCCCTTGTCATTTGAAAATGTTTTCTGATCCCTCATTTTTTCTATTCAGCTTTGAATGAGATTGTGGGTCAGTGGATAAATGCAATAAATACATAAATATATTATAGCATGATCACTCTTTATATGCATCAATAAAACCCATGGATCTTATTTCATTTTTATTAATGCTTTAATCTTGCTCTGGGAAACTGGAAAAAAAGACTTTACTGGAATATATAGATCAAGAAAACTACTTGCCCCTGTGATTCTGATTACTATGCATTTACTAACCAGATCAATAGCACACTTTAGTAATGCTAGTCTGATTTAAAAATATGTAGTATATAGTAATAAATCATCACAGCTTTCTCTGAAGTGTTTATTCTTATGAACAACAAACTAAAAAATAGAATTACCCTCAGGTTTTACTCTAATGTTAAACTGATTCACGGATGCCATCCAACTTTGGTTTTCCATTTATAGATTTTTCAGAAAAATGAAGAAAGACACTGTTAGATAACTGGTAAAAGCAGAATTTTTGGAAAGTTTATTAAAAAGTTTTAAGTTATTTACTCACCTAAATTTCAGTTTTTATTTTAAAAGGTTCCAGCATCATCAACTTTAAATGCTGATATCAGCAAAACACATTTTCAGTATTCTAAAATTTAATAAGCACTGCAAGTCTGACTGACTTTGAGTGTGATCAAACTGAAGCTGATGTTGTAAAACAAGGACTCTGAAAACATAGCCCTAAGACTACTTATTTTCTTGCTTGTTGGCATATTTAGAAGGACTTCAAGTACGTTTTGTATTGTAAATTGTGTGTGTACTTTGCATGTCAAAGATGAATTTCCATAAAGTATACAAGGTTTATTTTTACAGTAGAAACATATAAATCCTTGTACACTACATATTTAGTAAATTAGTTTCTTGTCTCTTGCATGTTGGATATTGATAGCTCTGCTGTTTCTATGTTACTTTGCTCTATTTTTGAAAATTCCCTTAAAATTAAATGTCTTCAATATCAGCTGACAAGCATATTTGTTAAATAAATGGCAAGTTTAATTTACCACTTCCAAAGTTAGTGCTGTAAATCATGTTAGGTTATGTTAAGCCTAAATTTGAAATGGGTTGTGTATTAACTGTTACATACAGCTTGTTTACCTTTTAATGACCTGGAGTTATGAAATACTTCTTTGATACTATAGAGTCGAGTAGCCATTAGCAACTGGTTTTAACCCTCTTCCAGCAGGGGTATGCATGGTAAGCAAAATGATTTCCTGCCTCAAGGAATAATATTTTACCTTTTACTATACAGAAAATATGCTTCTATTTGGTGATTGCTGTTTCTGATTTTGATTTACTAGTGTCAATTTTGCGCAAAGATGAAGCATTTTCTAATTTTCTGTTGAATCAAAAACTTCTAAGAAGAAATCCTGGTAATACACCCACAAGAATAAGATTATCAAATGTAAATATTTCAAATTTCTTATAGCCAGTTGCTATATTTTATTTTTTTATATAGTCTAAAATTTTTGAAGTTATTAATGACATCACTGCTTCTTATTGTCTTAAAACTGTGACTGTTTCCCAGAATCTGATACAAGACAAATGTAGACTAATCTATGCTCATGTGGCTTTATAGAACTACCATTTTCAGTGTCTTACCTATCTCATTATCACAGTTTTAGGTGACTTACAAAGAGAGAGAGACAAAAATCTTGTAATTAAACATCCTTTTCTGAAAACTACTAATGGAGAAGAAACAAGTTAGAAACTTTTTTTTTTTTGATGTACATCTCTTTTGATTAAAAGTAAAAAAAAAAAGCTCATTTTATCTCAGAAAAGAATTTCAGAGTGTAGAAAAGTGAGAGATTTTATCAGAGCAGCCAGATTACAACAGAATCATCAATAATTTGGGGATTCCCTAGAGACTAGTGGAAAGATTGACGCTGAAGCCTATTATTTGAACAAGAAAATTAAATTTGCTTATTTTTTCTTGTTCCACAGTATTCCTTAATGAGACAGATGTTTTTCAGGAAGTTCTCTTACTTTTTATTTGTGAGCATTGTTAAAAAAGAATGACAAAAATCTTACATTTCTGCAGTGAAATAAAGAAAACCATTTTTTGTCATTCCTGATTTAAAAAAACATATCTTAAAACTTATATTTTCCTTAACCTCGGTCTTCTCTGATGAAATACACATCGCATGGGATAATGTTGAGTGTGCTAAAGAAAACTTGTTTTACCTTTCTAACACAACTTATATAGACAAATACTTGATTTGCAAAAAGAAAGATGGCTTGTATCAATTTAGTGGCACTCAACTAATATAAAATATCTAGGATATTAATTTTAAAAAATATCACTGTTGCACTTACCAAAAAAAAATCTGATAATGAGATTAGATTTCTTCGTGTGTTTAATGGAAAACAGGACTTAAGATTTCTGATCATGAATTAGTTATACAATTCTTTCGCTATCTCGGTTTTCTTCTTATTATGAGTATAGTATTGATGGTTTTGCTACAATGTTATTTCAAAATATATTTCACTGTTAATAAGTGAAATATACTTTCAAGTTGAATTCAACTTACATTATTTGCCCATGTTTTATTGTGGAGTCTGTTCTGTTCTGATGTAACTGCACATCTAATTGCACAGAATTTAAAAGTGGACCAAAAATGATGGCTTTTTTGTTTGGTTGGTTTGGGGGTTTTTTGTTTTTGTTTTTTGTTGGTTGGTTTTTCAAGTACTGAATATGTGTCACCCTTAAATTTAGTTATGGATTTCAGTTTAAATTCTTATGTCTAGTCTTACAAATTTTGTGGCTAGAACAGCACAAAATGTACAGAATATTCTTTTAAACTAAGAACATTAAGAAGATTTATGTGTGGTTTTCTCCTCTTTACTCAATTAGAGCAAATCAGCTGCTTGCCTACACAATTTTCCATGTCCTTTCCATCTGCCCTCTCTTAACTCTCTGTACTTGACTACAGTCCCTGGGGTATGACACACATATATACATGTACACACATTCATTTGTATATGTGAATGTGCCACACTGGCTGTTCCTCAGTGTACTTATACCATCATTTACACCTGTAAAGGAAAGTGTTTCTCCTTCTTTTGGAACAAATTGCAATCCTTGGAACATACGTCAGTTTTCCGACTTGCCTGTACTGGCTTTTGCTCATAGAAACATATCCTTCTTCAATTCCCAGAACCCCAGTGTAACAAAGTAATATGAGCTTTCAAGGACATGATAATAATCCATCATAATGGCATCCACATCTTTAAACACAAATGCTCTCAGCTCTCAATTATAACTGTAATAGAAGACAATTTATTACAGTATTAAAATTACTATGTATAAGTATTCTGTCATTTTTATCTATATGAAATTTTGAGGAACTAAAGACAGAGTTACCATGATTAATTCATGGATGGAAACAATGTGCTTTCCCTTCCCTTCCCTTCCCTTCCCTTCCCTTCCCTTCCCTTCCCTCCTCTTTTTGTTCTAAATCAAAAAATGCATTCTTTTATTAAAATATAGCTGAAATTTTTATCCTTCAGCAGAAATATGCATAAAGCAATTTAATTTACAGGATATTAAGAATGGCTATTCTTCTGATAGTTGTATTTTACTCAACTTCGTGAAATAAAATTACTTTTGCCTTTGATGCATCTTTGTCCTCCTTAAGCCAGATTATAGATGTCAGGAGTAAATCATATTCTTCACCTTCACTGAATTTACTCAGTGAGGTACAATTATTTAGTTGGTATTTGAAGACAGTGGTATTGCAAAAAATCCAGTTAGTTATCCTGCCCTTTGAGTATATAGTAATCAAAATGTAATGCAATTACCCAGAACTGTAATAAACATGTAACAACTACATAAATAAGTGAAATTGTGGCACTTCGAGGAGGTCAGCAGAGTGATGATACCTAAAAGTTATTATAATTCGTATTTCATGATCCAAACCTTTGGGGTTAATTACACTAATTTATTGTGAAATACACTAAACTTACATGCAATTATTAATTGGAAGATTGGTTTTATTTGCATTGCTGAAAAGCTTAATTTACAGACTCATCTCTCCAGTACATTTATTTATTTATAAAATATATTTACTTACTTTATTTACTTATTTTATTTATATATGTAGGTTATTCAGATAAATTTTGAAGAATTTGATCTGGAGATTGGCTATGACACACTGACAATTGGTGATGGAGGAGAAGTGGGTGATCCTAAAACTGTGCTTCAAGTGTAAGTCTTTTGCATTTACAGTTTGTATACATTGGAGAATGTCATTCATGTGTTTTGCTGAGACTAAATAATTATTAGAATCAGATAAATCTGAGCAAAAACTAATCTCGCTGAGCTTCTAAATTTACTAAAGGTGACAGTTTAAGTACACTGTTATGTGTTTACTGTTCTGAAGTCAGAAAGAGATGAAGTGGACATCACAAAAGAAAAAGATGAGCTAGAATCAGAAATTTGAAAGACATGGTACAGACACACATGTAAATTTTAGGGACTATTGTGCTCCCTTTGTGTGTTCTCAAATTAAAAGTGTGTAAGAACATAATGGAAAATAGATACATGGGCAACTTGTGCACAAACTTTTATGGTCTCCTAGCAAGGTTATCATGACAAAAGATGTACTATAACATCTTGACTTTAATTTGCTTATTGACTATTATGGATAACTCAGAAGAGAAAGTTAACATAGTGAAGAAAATTACTACAAAGAAAGGCTGAATAGGGTGTTACCTAAACCACATGTTGCAAACCAGCATTGAGTATTGAATGAGATTTTTCTCATTCACAGACATTTTTCTAGAATGTGTGAACCCAGATATATAGATATGTAATATTCTTAACCATCATTGATTAACTTCAAAATCCATATTTCTCAAACACTTAGCTTGTGGCAATAATACTAACAACTGTCTCAAGAAGACAAACTCAGAATTGTATTACTTAGTTTGTAAAATTTTCAAGACAGTGTTATAAGTCAGCGATTCTGTTCATTCCACAGTCACTTGTAAATATGCAGAACACTGTAATTAGGCCTTACTTATAATTCATCATTTTATGTAACTCTAGTTCTAGTCTAAATAAGTCAATATCATGTAGGAGAAATGAATGTCTCTTAAAGTTCATTGGATTTATTTTTTTCAAATCTGAGTCAATTTTATTTAAAAAAAAAAAAGTTATCTAATGCTTAAAAACCGTGCTTTGCATGTAAGGGATTGTCTACTATTTAGAAAACGTTTTTTAAAGGCCAAATAATATTTAGCTGTTAATTTTAAATAAACTGGCCTTTCTGCAAGTACCTGATGTTATCATTAGTTCAAATGATTTAGTAATTGAAACACAGATAAGAATGTGATACAAGTTTAGTACAAAATATATTTACATAACAAAAGAATAACAAAATTAGGATTCCTTAGAATGATATTCCCTGCAGTATATTTATTGGAAATCTATTAAAACAATTTTATATATTTCAGTTTTCCATTATTCACCATAAGAATGATATCAAGAATTAGTTTGAGTACACTAAACCCAAGGTCTGACTCTTTTTCTGTCCTAATTTCACCTCATTAATATGAGTAATTGCAAAACTTCGAACAGAACATACATTTTTTCTAAGATTTACAGATTTTTCTAATGAAATGCCCTTTATATTTATCATCCAGAGGATAGATTATCTGACCTTCTATTTTTAGTTGTTTTTGTAATAATTCTATCCGTTTTATTTTATTCTATTTTGTTTGACATCTTTATCGATGGTCTGGACAAGGGGTTTGAGTGCACCCTCAGTCAGTTTGCAGATGACACCAAGTTGGACAGGAGTGTCGATCTGCTGGAGGGCAAACACAGAGCTGAAGCTCACGGGTCTGTAGTTCCCTGGATCTTCCTTTCTCTCAGGAGTGGTTTCCCTCCTTCCAGTAACCACGTGACGGCCATGACTTTTTGAATAATGGAGAGTGGCCTGGCAACATCAGCTAGTTTCCTTATGATCCTGGGATGCATGTCATCAGGCCCCTTAGACTTGTGACTTTCCAGTTTCATCAAGTGGTCTTGAACCTGCTTTTTGCTTACAGTGCGAGTGACCTCTCTCCCCCAGCTCCCATGCAGAGGATCAAGGACTTGAAAGAAATGGGAAGCCTGACAGCCAGTGAAGACTGAGGCAAAGAACTCACTGAAGTACCTCAGCCTTCTCCATCTCTGTTGTCACCAGCTCTTCCCTCTCGCTTATCAGGGGGCAGACACTCTCTTTGGCTTTTTTTTCTGACCAGTGTCAGAAGGATTGGACACTGTTCCAATGTCAGCCATTGGAAGAGGCTGCCCAGGGTAGTGTTGGAGTCACCATCCCTGGAGGTGTTCAGATGTGTAGATGTGGTGTTTAAGGACATGGTTTAGTGGTGGACTTGGCAGTGTTGGTTTAACTGTTGTACTTGATGATCTTAAAGGTCTTTTCCAACCTAAATGTCTGATTCTAGGATTATTATCAATGAAAAGACCACCATTTGGCCAGGTAGTTATGGTGCAATTGCTTTATGACAATTCAGTCTCTTAGTGGATTGCAGATGAGTTAATTGCTACTACTAATCAATTTGAGAAGTGTGGAAATACTGTAAATTCTACTTTTTAAGCAGTACCAATCATTCAAAAAATATTGCTGATAATGCTGGAGTTCAGTTTCAGCTATTCTTAGATTCCTAAACTATGTGGAATATACTCTCTTGTGGAAAGAAACTTTATTAAGTGCAAATTCATAAGTTCTTATTAAAGTTTAACTAAAGTATTGTTACTGAATTACAGTAATGCATTAAGGCAAAGTGCAATAATATTTTAAATTTTGAGTCATGTGGTAGAACAGTCTGTCCAGATTGTATTTCATTGAAGATGTTCGCATTTTATAAAATGATTTCTGATGATGTACCTTAGGTTGGGGAGAAATGATGGAATTACCCTATTAAAAGTGTCACAAACATAAAAGAATCCTGAGTAATTTTTTTTAAATTAAAAAAGTTAATTAGAATTGTCAAGTGTTAACATACGATAAGAGAATCTGTTCTGTAAATAACCAGGTAATTAATTTTAAAGAATTATTACTATGAAGATCCTGGAAAAGCAAAAAGATTCCCCATGAGGTTATGGGGGTTTAATATTAAGTAACATTATATACTAAGCCACAAGTATATTATGTTTTTTTAACAGTAGAATGATTATTCTGTGATCAGAAGTATCAATGGTGAAGTTATTAGGATTAAAATGCATAAAAAAATGACATAGAAGATGGAAGATAATTGAGTACTGTAAAAACCATGTAAAACTTTTCTCTCCTGTGAATCATGCAGACTTTGTCTGAGATATGATGCATAGCAAGCAAATCAGCTGTTGTATAACTTAATTTTTGGATTTTAAATTTTAAAATAATTATCTTCCCCCCAGAAAATTGCTGAAGAGCATTGGTTTAAATATGTCTGGTTTACATGTTAATAATGTGAAAACATTTGTCTTCCAACTTATCGGAGTTAATCAGGAAACATACCCAAGTGTTTAATCTGATGGTTTTACTGGGCGCTGTTTGATAGGAAGGTGCAGAAGCAAAAACTGAAGTTAAGTGGCATTTCAATAGAATTATGCTTCCTAAATTGATAATTGCAGTCCTGATTATTCCTATTCTGCTGATGTTAATCACAGAAGTAGCTAAACTCCAATGCCTTTTCAGTACTTGCCATTAAGTTTCCCTGGGTGCCTATAATTCTGAGCCTGTATATCCATGCACCCAGCAATGCGACAGTCTGCTCCCGCCTGGTGAGCCTGGCACCCAAGTGAACTTAAACCTGATTGCTATATTTTTTTTAGTCTGTTTGACCAGATGACTAATATGAAGGCATTCTTAGTGCTTTCCTATGGAACTAAGATTCAAGGTGGAACAGAATTAAGTGTTATTACCAAGGGATAGAGGGGAAGAAGGAGAAGAAATGGTGAGTTCTCCCTTCATGCATCAGTCACAGCACTTTATCAGGATATTTGGAAGTTTGGTTTCAGCAGTTTGGTCTGACATTTGCTGCAGGTGACTTTTAATACAATATCTATCTAGACACTGGTTCCTGTAACATGGAAAATCCAGTGTACAAGACATGAAACTCAATCTTTTAGTATGCTTGCTGTGTTGGCTGTGCATATGTCCAATCTCATATTACAGGCCATCTTCAGCAAATGGAGAGTGTTACAATCTTCTGAATAACCTCAAATCCAGTCTTCAGAGTACTCTCTCAGGGGGAGAATATATGTCACAAGTATGTGGGAGGAGTAGTTCTGGAGTCATAGAGAAAGAGGTGGAAAACCCTGCTGAGTGTTGTAACTGTTAAGCTGTTTAATAAAAAGGGAGACATCATAACCGCGTATTTCCATTTCTACTGCTGTCAGTGTTCACTATTCAGTTCTTAAAAGGGAACATGTATTTCCAGGAGAGGAATCTAGGTAATGAGTCCGGGTAGAGGAAGCCACATAAACCCCCAGAAGGACAGAAAGAATAATTCTCAACTGCAGAGTTTCATTATTATCTTAAGTAGCTTCTTTCATATAATACTGTTTTTTCTGGATCATATTGCTCTGTGGCCCCTTCCCACATGTTTTACAGGGATCCCTAAGGACTTAAAAAATAGAGTAACAAGTGATTTTTGTGTTCTGTTGATTTATTCTTTCTATTTTTCTTTTTTAATGTATTTTAAAATGGTATTTTTTTTCCTCCTGTACTATTTAATTGGAAAGCATTTCTTGTTAAAACTATGGATTTAAAAAATGTATTTATAATTAATTTCAGAAAATGGAAATGCTGAATGTTTTGATGGATTTTTATCATAGGAATTATTCTGTCTGACACAACAGAGATATTAATATTCTCAATTCCCTTAATATCCAAAATATGTACTGTCAGTCAACAGTGACAATTACAAAACTTTGTTAGCCGTTACATCAGTGTTGTTTCTCAGGAACATCCTGTTAATCTACTAATTTGGCAAAGACTGAACTCACTGAAGACACTTTCCCTTAGTGCAGGAATGAGCAGTTAATCTGTTATTTTGGCCAGGCATTTACTTGTTCAGTTCTGGCAAGAGTCTTTCTAGTAGCTCCATCTGTGAACACAGATGTGGGAAACAGACATGAATTTTTCCCACAGCAGACTATTTAATGCAGAAGGAAGCTAAAAAAGACCAGAGGGAAGAACTAAAATTAACTGTAAAATACATTTTAAATAGTCCATTTTAAGTTTCAGCTAGCTTTAAAGAATGGTTAGAACTTCAAAAAATGAACAGTTTTCACTGTTATAAAGCATTGGGCTTGTGATCCACTTTACAAGAGTGAAAAATATCTGGAAACTTTTCAGCATTTTGTTTAAGATAATAAGCTATAACCAAATTTGAGACAAAATTTTGGGAAAAAAATGCAATATAACATAAAACTGCAGCTTTCACAACATTCCTTTTTGCTATCACACGGTTCATTCAGCAAATAGAGTCAACATTTAGGATTGCACTGATTGACAGATTTTTGCAAACAATATTAAAATTAAAAAAAAAATTAAAAAGGAAAATCAAGTTTAGTTTTTTCTAGTTAATCAGCATCCTGTAACAGTTGAAGGCTTTAAGGTTTGACATTTGTTAGTTTTCTTAATGAAGGAATAGACAACATCTGAGTTTTGTCAGGCTGTTCGTCCTTTGTTGTAAAAGAGGTGATGAGGGGAAGTGAGAGAGTGCAGGGAACACACGGACTTTCATAATAATGCTGCCTAAAAATAGCAGCTTTCTTTTAAATATGCAAGGCATGTATTCCAAAGTGGGTAGTTGCATACCAGAAAAATCAAAGAATCACTATAATGCCTCATATGGTCTTCTAGTGCCATTGATATGCCTTCATGTGCCTGAGTAATTGACACAGGATTGACGGATAAGGTTAAGGATTAGGGAGGTTTCATGTCTTTCTGGAGCAGCAACTGAAAGTGAGATGAACTACTTCAATACAACATAAGCAGCAGTTGCATATGTTTATAGGCTACTATCAAATTTCCAGTCATGAAACGTGAGAGTTGTCTTGGCTAGCCAGCCAGTAAATAACCAATTTAGTGTGAGCTGAATGCAATGAATTTAAAAGCAAACATTAGAAAAATGCTTAATAGTTATTTAGATTTCTTACAAGAAGAAAGAAATCTACTTACTTAATGCTTAATAGCCTTACAGAATTTTTTTCTATCTATAGGTTAACCGGGAGCTTCGTACCAGACTTAATTGTGAGCATGAGCAATCAGATGTGGTTGCACCTTCAAACAGATGAAAGTGTGGGCTCAATTGGTTTCAAGGTTAACTACAAAGGTAATGATACATCACTGGAAGCAAATGTAATGGTGTACCAAAAATTAGGCCGATATTATGAAATGTTTTTCTTTCATATTAGTGGATGCATTCTATTTCCAGTCCTGTCAGTTTTAAAAAGAGGAAAATGTAAGCTGAATTGAAAAAAAAAAATTTAAAAAATGTTTGCTTAAAGGTCTTATGTCACGTGAAACTGCACACATTTTGTTTGATGTGTTGTTACAGAGGCTGGGTTTTGGCATATAACTTTACTCTTATTTTTTGTTATTTAGTACTGACAACTATTAAAAATGAAATAATTCTGTGACTATTTAAAGATAAATGAGTAAAATAAATTAATACTTCCTACATTCTTTTGAAAATTATTGCCTATTAAAACATTAAAAAAACACCGCAAGCGAAGAATTTGAATGAGTGCTAAGTTTTGAGCCTAGACAAAGAAAAACCTAATAATGTTGTTCTTTATGGTTTTAAAGTGTATAATGCACTATATAAACCATCTGTTGCTATTTGATACTTCTGGAAGAACGTACAGTTTTTATAGACCATGAACAACAGCAAAATCAACAAAAGCTAAAGTACAACATATATATACATATATATGCATTTCATATTGTTACAGAATTAGTCATATTTGTTATTTTTTATATTACATTTACAATAGAGCCATGTCTTTCTTACGAGAATTTTATTAATTGCATAGTTTCTGTCTAGCACCAGAAGCAGATAATAGAAATAGGACTATTCATCAGGAAATGAGAGAGGAGAAACAGAAGTTATACCAGTGACTGTGTGTATTAGAAACAGAGCTGATGTTGCTGAGGATCAGCAGATGGAGTGAAGAAGCATACCAGGAATAAACGTGCACAATGTGACTTGTTGGTTTTTTTCCTGTAGTGTAAAGTAAAGCTCCATGGTGGTAAGGTATGAGTGCACTTGTGCGCTCTTGATATTCAGATGTAGTGGACTAAGATAGGAAGATCTTAGTACTTTGTTGAATGCTAATCATTAAGACCTAGGATTTCCACATTCAGGCTGTTGAAAGGGGCAAGAGAATGATTAGTGAAAACAGGTTTAAGAATTTGCCAATACGGCAAAACTAGAACCATATTTGAGTGGAAAAGGATGAGTTTTAGATCTGAACTCTAATTTGCAGAGCTCAAGTTGTCTATTCTTTTATTTACACGATTCTCTCCTGATAAAATTAATTTTACTTGCAACAATTTTAGTTTGCAGAAAGCAGAGGGTTATTATCTATTCTTATATGGTATGCCTTATTTTATTCATGAGTTACATTTATTCTTAGAAGCTGTATTCTGCAAGAATAAAATTAACTGAATATGAATAGGTAGAAGGGTACAGACAGGGTGAACATTCACAACGGCATCTTCATATAATCAACTTTGTGATTGCATGCCTAGATATTGAATCTATTTCTCTCTTGCCCTACAATGGTACTTCACATTAGTTCACTAAATAGCACTTGAATGCAGCAAGCACTCAACAGATAGGTGTTCTGTGGTGGTGGTGGTGGGAGGGTGTAGGGTATGCCCATCCACTGCCCTGGAGGGACGTCTGCTGAGATAAGGAGATTGCTCAATCTCCCAGCAGAACTCCCCTGGAAAGGCAGCCACTTTTCAGTTACGGTGAGATGAAGACAAACCCAGAATCCTCTGGGAGACCCTATGCAGATCCTTTGTAGCCCATTGGCCTTTACCCTCTGACACCCACCCCTGTATCCCTATAAGAGCCAGCCCCCTGTCCCTGCGAGGGCAGAGAGATGTTTGTCCCTGGCTCCCCTTCGCCGGAGTACGGATAATAAAGCTACCTTGTGCAGAACAGCTACACAAGCCTCTCATCTCTCTCTCCCTGGTCTGGCCTGGAGGCTGCCCTGCAGAGCTGAGCTGAAATCACGAGCTGACAATCACTAAAGAGCTGACAGCTTCTGCATGGGCCCTCCTAGCTAGCAGCTGAGGGAAGACACCGGGCTTTGGGAAGAGGATCTCTTTTGGGACCATCTCTCCGGACCGGTCACAGCTTCCTCGGTCAGAGCTACTGACCCCTCACCAGCTGTCATAGGAGGGGATTGCCTTTTTTTTTCCTTTTTGTTTTGGTTTGAGTTTATTTTGTGGGTTGCCCCTCCCCCCCCCCGCCACCTCACCCCCAATCCAGAGTATGGGATTATTTTTTTATCTAAATTGCCTTCATTTGATCCTTGAGAGGATGTGTTCATTAGGCTTATCAGAAATTGGGCAATGCTCATAAAATAAAATGGAAAGGGTAGCAAGGGCAAGTCAGGTTTGAAGGGGTTGCTATTTCTGTTGTTGTTTTTAAAACTTTGTATTCAAGTCCTTTCTAGTAATGATGGTAGGCACTGAAAACAAATGTGTAAATGGGTAGTATTTTGGATTAGCAGCTGTTCTGCAATTTAAGTTTTAGAATTTATGAACTGGAAGTTGAGAGAAAGTCCAATGAGGTACACTGAGTATTTGCATTAGAACAGTGCATTCAGGGCTATGACATAACACTGAATTATTTACTAGAATCAAAACATTGCAAAGAATTTTCCCTTTTCAGAGGATTTTTGGAAATACTTAAGAGAATGATGATTTCTAGAAGTCAGGGTCAACGGACATTTCAGTTTAAGCTATTTCATGAATTCTTTAGAATGTATGCCTAACTTTCTTGTTCATCTCTTGACTAGACCAAATGTATTCCTTTACCTTGACCCCTTCCACCTCACAAGTTCCGCTATGCACTTAGCCACCTAGCTAAGGCTGATACTCTATTTATACATATATTTACTATATGTTTAGGTCTTTTAAGTTTCTGCTTACATAAAAGGTACAATTACATTAGCATTTTAAATTAGATCTAGCAATTTGATTTTTGAATCTTCTTCTGATCATTCCCACTGCCCTTGTTTTAGTTTTCATCATGGAGCAATCTTGAAAGGCACAAATTACACTCTTTTGAGGTAATTCATAAGATGCTATTGAATAGCATTAGGAATAGCATTCCTTCTGTGCTCCTGCTGCTAATGGGAATTTCTCAGGAACTTGTAAAGCTTTTCCAAAGTAAAACCACGAAACACAGTGAAATGTATATAGATAGTTGTTACAGTGGGGTTCTGTAACACGATGTATCAAACAAGGAGGCCCGTGGGAAAGAAACATACATGGACCGATTCTTGATAGCTGTTTCAGAGAGATGTTTATTTCTCCAGCCGCATGGCCGGGGCTCTGCCGAAAAACTGAGGCAATCACGGGACCCGAGGGTCCTTGCCCGCGCAGGGAAACACAAAACAACCAATGGGGAACGAGGCTGACCAGGGGCAGGGAAACCCCGTGTCTCCCGCCCAGGGCCCCTCTCCCAGGACCACATGGCAGGGGGGAGGGACCCCAACAGATAGTATGGGTACTGTATCTTTTATTGTTTCACTTTACAGATCTGCTTATGTTGGAGTTAATTACTTGATATTGTACTTGATAAACAGTACTTACTAAAAGCTAAAATACTTTACTACTAAAAGGCTTTGATGCCTAAATATCTGTTTCTGTGCTTCTCAGACTCAACTTACTAGAGGTAGTGGAGATATATGCCTCATCCCATCAAAATTCATAAAGATGTTCTTCAATCTAAGTGACATTTGGGTCTGATTCTGGCAGGCATTTTTAAGATTGTTCCAAGTCCTACATGGAATATGACAGGAGGAACAAAAGATTATGGGATGTCATCACCCAGTGCCTTTTACTCATTGTCCCCCAAAATGGTATACTTGCTTACAGTGCAAGATAGAAGGTCACCTCCTTTCTGACTGGAACAAAACTGAATATGCCACATCATTTTTAGTGATAGAAATAGACAAATTATATTAAATACATCTGTATTTATCAGGGTTTAGCTGAGTAATGCTTTAAAATTTATGTTATTACAGGAACTAACAGTTGATCCTCTTTTATGTAACTACTGTTTGAGAGAATCTAGGAATTTTTTGTGAAATAATAAAAATCTTTGTCTACTTCTACATTAAGGTGTTGCGTATGGAGTTATTTTAGGGTTTTAATAGCTAGATAACATTATAAATATTTAAATATTAAAAATAGATTTAAATATTTGTGAAACTATGCTAAAGTAAATAAATTTTCATTGTTGTTTTGAAATCACTTTTCCAGTATCCCATAAAATAAAACTACTTAAAAAGGTAGAATAATGAATATCAGGATTAGGCAGGACAGAAATAAAAGCACTGCCTCACTAGAGATAATATTTTATTTGTTATCCAGTGTAGTATAAACTGGTTTGGGTTTTTTTCATGCTTCAAATGTATGTGTAGCATTATTGAGTAAAAACGTGGAATATTTAGAAATCTGAAATTTTAAGTTAATTATTTTCACATCATAATTTTAGGGATTACTTGAAAACCGTAATCTTTTCTTTAGATATGAAATTAGACTTTGATGCTTGTGTAAATACCGAGTAAAACAAATAAATAATGGGTTATTTGCAGACTTTCCATATCAGTACTATGAAAAGAAACCACAAATGAATAGTTTTAACTGTTGACATGTTGCATGAATACTTAGGATCATTCAGTATTTCAGGAAATGGTGCCATATTGTCACAGTATCACTTCTATTCTCAAAGCCATGGTGAAGAGCAAAGAAGTATTTAGCTAAACAGTAGTAGAGAAACAATCTCTGACATATTCAAACACTGGAACTGAATGGTCTTCATCTATATTTGAGTAAAAAACAGCTGCACAATATATGAGACAAACAAAATCATGGCAGAGCCTTCAAAAAAAAATCATGGGAGAGCCTTCTTATCTGAGATAAGATTTTGCAGAATTGTGGATTTATTTTGATTCACAAAAAATTTATAATCTAGTGATGGAATATGATAGTTCTTGGAAAATTATATATGAGAATTTTAAGTGCAATAGCTTTCATATACACATCTCCTTTTTTAACTTTGGACATGTATGAAAGATTAAGTCCAAGATTTTCCTTATACACTTTTTCACCATAAACTGTATGACAAAATTTCTGGGATTAACGAATAATGTAAATAGTCATGGTGTAGATTAATAGGAAAAATTTCTGTAGGGAATGAAATCAGTAATGTAAACATAGTACAAAACAATATCAGCATCATGTGGGAAAGCTGAACTTGTGTTTAGGTCAGATTTGAGTCTTCTGGAACAGATAAAACTAACCTCAGGGCAGTCTAGTTCTGCTAGGTCCTGATATCACACCCTCAGTTTCTGTGCTCTGGCCAAATCTGAGAGATATTGTTCTCTTTTGGTGTAGCTGCTTTATTTTTCTCTATTCTTTGAAACCTCTTAAATCAGTAGGTTTTCCTAATATTCCTGCCTCCTATTAGGACAAAATCTGTTTATTAATACATCAGATATACTCCAATCTAATTGCATATGAAAATAAAGTTGAAGGTTACATTGACTGAAGTGCAATGATAGGTTGTAGAAGAGGATTATTTAAGATGCCAAGATAGATAGCAGTGTAGGTAAAAAGTGAATTTGAAGCAAAGTAGACTTGCTTATTCAATTTTCCACATTGATGATCTAATTTTAGGATATGGGATTTACACTCTGACACCCAGTATTTCAGAAGATTTCTTTTTACTTAAAGCATAACATTCATCTTGCTTCAAGCACTATGGCTTGTGTTCCTGAGTACTTGGGATACTAGTGCAGCCTGGGGTAGTGTTCTGGAGTTCATGATCCACATTTCATCCTATTTTCGTAGCAGTAAGCACTGAGTTTCAGACACATCTGAGGTTTTTTGGTGCAGATGGTGCAGAGATATTTTTTCTATGACTAACTGCCCAACAGCCATTGCTTTTCTATTGGACATAATACTGAATTATCTGAATTAGGCAGATAGTTTAATCCATTTTTAGTCCCCTAACTGTGTCTAGAAACATGAATTTCAAATGTGTGAAATAAGATAGGTTGACCATAACACAGACTTCAGGAAGGTCTCATTTTGACAAACTGTGAAAGTAGCTTATATATGAAACATATGCCTTCATGTTCATTCTACCAAGAAAAATACAGCTTTAATTCTTTCTGTTCTTATTATTGGCTAATTTAAAAAACCCAACAAAACATCAGTGTTTCATTGTGTAGTTTCAGATTTCACAAGACAGTTGATGTGTTTCTTTAGTTAAATACTATGTAATCCCCCTTTTGTGAGACTGGGGGAAGTGAAGCTTTTCTGCTTTCTGCACATCAAAATCAGGAATTAAATCTATTACACATTTCTCCTTTCTGAGCTGTTCAATTTTATAAATTTCAGTATATATTCTCTTGTGGTATTTTCACTGTTCTAATGATTTCTGTTGTCTTTCTATCCACTCTTCTCTATGTTTCTCATCATGTTCTTGTTCTCTTTGTGTGTTTTGCAGTGCATTAACTAGACAGGATCATATAAATTACTTATTTAATTGGATTCTACCCCCAATTCTATTCCTTGTGTATCCTAACTTCATTTTGCAGAAAGAATGACATGCAGATATTCACACTAATGGTGTAAATCTGTGCAAATTATTTTAATCCATGTAAGTTTCATGATTAGTTCAAATGCTTACATGCAAATACTGCTTTGTATTTTAAAGAAATTAAAGACTACTTTTTGTGCAACGCTGCTAACCAACAGTTTACTAATACAGGACAGATTTCTCTGTACTGATTCCGTGTCTGCTGAAAGTTATTCCAAGTTTTATAATTCAAGATCATTTCTATTTCAGATATCTCTTGAACGTATTGAGCAAAAGTGCATCCATTTCAGAAACTTGGGGCACTTTCCCTTGTTGACTTAATGCCAAGATGGTAATTGGTTTTGTATTTTACTCTTGTGTTCTTTCTCCTTTGTTGGCCACAACACACTACTGAGTTTTTCTGACCCTACTCAGTCAGCATTATCCAAATATGTTAATAATATTTTAATCTAATTTTCAAACAATGCATTCAACATAAAATTTCTTGTTTGTAATCCCTAGATTATAAGAATATGAGGACAGTTATACAGAGCATAATAAACATTCATTTAACTGGGTGCAACATAAGGAAAAGAGAGCAAGCAATTATATGGTGACACTTCTACAAAATGTTTTCTTACTCCCTAACGGTTTGTGGCATAGAGACTTCCTGAATCCACTGTATTTAGAGTAGGTAAAACTTGAGAGATTTTTTCATCCTTGATTTCATCTGTTTTTCCTCTCATGCCCACATACACCTTCAGTATTCTAAATATTTTATGGCAAGGACATTACAGTGAAGAAGTATTTCCTTTTGTTCACTGCAGTTCTACTAGCTTCATTGAATGCCTTTTCAGTTTTTTTCCTAGAAAATACAATGTATTTAATCTTCCATTTTACTGCTTACTTGGCTTTTCAGGACCTTCCTTTATTTCTTCACAGCTAATTATCCTCATTACTGTTTTGTGTAAGCTATCATCAGCAAGCTCTGTCATTTCAGTGCTTGCTTTGTTTTCCATCTACTAATATATTATCAAACAATAACTTTAACTACCCTGACATCTGCTGGACAAGTGGCATGGCAAAGCACAAACAGTCCAGGAGAATCCTGGAAAGCATTGATGGCAGCTTTCTGACACGGATACTGCAGGACCCCACAAGGAATGGTGTACTGCTTGACCTCATACTAATGAACTGGGAAGGCCTTTTGGGAGATATGAAGGTTGGGGGCAACCTTGCTGTAGTGACCATGAGATTGTGAAGTTCAATATTGGATGAGGAGGAGGCAGGGCAGCAAGTAAAATTACAGCCATTGATTTCAGAAGAGATGACTTCAGTCTTTTTGGGGATGCTCTTGGAAGAATCCCATGGAAAAAGACCCCATAGGGAAATGGGGTCCAAGAGAGTTGGTTGATATCCAAGGATCACTTCCAGCCCTGCACAAGAACGATGCATCCTAACCAGTAAGAAATTGGACAGAGGGGACAAGAGATGTATGTGGATAAATAAGGAACTCCTGTCATTACTCATGCATAAGCAGGAAGTACACAGGAGACAAAAGCAGGGATGGAAGAAGCCACTTGGAATGAATATAGAGGTATTGTGAGTATAAGTAGAAATGAGACTAGGAAGGCCAAGGCCCATCTGGAAGGAAATATGACCAAGGATGTCCAGGACAACAAGAAGGGCTTCTTAAAATACATCAATAACAGAAGAAAAACAAAAGGATAATGTGGGCCCATTAGTAAATGGAGGGGGGACCCTGGTAACAGAGGGCACAGAGAAAGCAGAGTTATCAAATACCTTCTTGGAATAAATCTTCACTGACATGACCAGCCCTCAGGGTTCTCTGACACAGACCAGGGTAAAGGATTCTTGGAAGGAAAACTTTTTCTTGGTGAAGGAAGGTTGGGTTAGACAACAGCTTAGCAAACTTGACAGGATGTGTCCACAAGTGCTGAGACAGCTTCTTGACACCATAGCAAGGTCACTCACAGTCATCTTTGCAAGGTCATGGTGATGAGGAGAGGTGTCTGGGGACTAGAAAAAAGCAAATTTCACCCTGGTCTTCAAAAAGGGAGGACACAGGGTACTATTGGCCAATCAGCCTCACTTCAATCCCTAGAAAGGTGATGGAGCACCTCATTCTGGAGGCCATCTCTATTCATATAGATGACAAGAAGTGTTAGATTAAAAGTATTCAGTGTGGATTCACTAAGGGCTTGACCAAGCAGATTGCCTTCTGAAAACACTACCTGGATCAATGAGAGGAGGGCAGTGGATACTGTCTACCTTGTCTTCCGCAAGGCTTTTGACACTGTCTCTCACAAAATCCTGATAGACAAAATCAGGAAGTGTTGACTGGATAAATGGGCAATGAGGTGGATTGAGAACTGGTTGAATGGCAGATCCCAGAGGGTCATAATCAGTGAAACTGGGTCTACTTGAAGGTTTTTCATTAATGGTGTCCTCCAAAGTTCCATACTGGGCCCAGTATTATTTAACTTATTCATCAGTGACTTGGATGAAGGGGCAGATGCCTCCTCAGCAAGTTTACAGATGACACAAAGCTTGGAGGAGTGGCCAACTCCCCAGAGGGCTATGAGCCCTTCAGAAGGACCTTGAGAGGTTGGAGAGATGGGCAAAGAACTGTTTGAAATTCAACAAAGGCAAGCGCAGGGTCCTGCACCTGGGGAAGAATAACCCCATGGACCAGCAGAGGCTAGGGGCTGACATCCTGGGAAGCAGCTCTGCAGAGAAGGACCTGGGGGTCCTGGTCAAAAAAAACTGCCCACGAGCCCAGCAATGTGCCCATGTGGCCAAGAAGGTCAAAGGAATCCTGGGGTGCATTAGGAAGAGCACTGCCACCAGGTCAGCAGAGGTGATCCTGCCCCTCTGCTCAGCCCTAGTGAGGCACATCTGGAGTTCTGTGTCCAGTTCTGGGGTCTTCAATGAAAAAGAGACATGGAGCTCTTGGAGCTGGTCCAGCGAAGGGCAAAAAAGATGATTAAGGGACTGGAGCATTTTCCTTGGAGACAGGCTGAGGGAACAGAGCCTGTTCAATCTTGAGAAGAGATGTTGGAGGGCGGCTCTCATCAATTTCTATCAGTACCTGAAGGGAGGGTGTCAGAAGATGAAGCCAGGCTCTTGGTGGTGCCAATCAATAGGACAAGAGGCAATGGGCAGGAACTAATGCACAGGAAGTTGCACCTGAACATGAGGAAGAACTTCTTACTGTGCAGTGACTGTGCACTGGAACAGATTGCCCAGAGAGCTTGTGCAGTCTTCTTCACTGGAGATATTCAAGAGCCATCTGGACACAATCCTGCACAATGTGCTCTGGGATGACCGTGCCTGAGCAGGGAGGTTGGACCAGATGACTCACTGTGCTCCCTTCCAACCATACCCATTCTGTGATTCTGTGAAACAGATTAGATACTGAAGAAGTCTGTTAGTGACTTCTCTCCTCTGGCAGAACTTTTTTACTTTTACCATCAACTAACTATATTTTTAGCAAACATGCAGAAAAAGCGTGTCATTTTATGAAAGAGTTCCTAATCTCTGTAAGAACCTTCCATTTGCTTTTCCTCTAATGCCCTTTTAGAACTGCAAATAGTATATCTGTACTAGTTTGAAAACAAACCAGTGGGAGGCACCAAGTCAGAATAACAATTTAATGGAAATTAAAGAAAAAGGGAAAAAAAAAAGGTAAAAGAAAACACTGTCAAACTGACAGAGTCAAGGTACAACCTGACACCCTGTTAGGCAGGGTGGTGGTAGCAGTCTGGTAGAATGGTGGCTGCAGTCCTCTGAAGCAGTGATCCTGTAGTAAAACAGTCTGCTCTTCCTCAGGAAGTCCAGTGATGGCTGTGTAGCTCCTGTCCTCTGGAAATCCAGTGGGAAGCCAGTGTCTCTGGTGTTCAGCCTCAGATTATATCCACGATGGGATGCTTGGTTCCTCCCTCTGGGTGGAGCATCTCACAATGGGGTGATGAGTCATGAGGCAAAGTGTTGATTAGGCTCATTAACAGAAGATAGTTCGGAGGGAGTTATCTCTGAGTCAGGCGGCAGGACAATGATGGGCAATTAACAGAAAGATAGTCTGGGGGGAGGAGGCAAGGAAACACTGCCCCACCTGATTTCAACGGCTGATGGGGATGGTAATAGAATACACTGCAACCCAGGACAATATCTAAACTGGATTTCTCTCATCTCGATGCCAGCTAATCTTGCTGGAAAGCATTGGTAAACTTATGATGCAGGACTTTGCTTTAAAAAAGCCATGCTGCTTTTGTGGATGTCATTTTTATCCATGTGTCAGATGAATTTAAGCTTAATTATAATTTCTACAGTCTTGTTACATCTCAGGTGTACATGTCTGTACTTTTCAGATGTCCTTTGGAATGCTTTCTGAAAATAGAAATTGTATTTTCATCTCTGTCCTACAGTACTAAAATCACCTTAAGAAAATGGACATTTCTTAAACCTTTTGACCTGCACTTTGGGTCACAACCCAAGTTCTTTCCATAGAATCATGGGTACAGAAAAATTACAGCTAGGCAAATTGGAAATTTTTGTTCTTCTTTCTGATGGAGTACCTATGCTTTTTGATTATTAGTTGTTGGTAGTTTTGGGGGCTTATGAGGGGGCTGTTTACAAATGATCATGTGTTGTTCCTGGAAACCAAGTTCATCCAAAACTTTGATCCATAACGTCAGAAGAGGTTTTCTGTTTGTTTGTTTGGTTTCGTTGTTGTTGCTGTTGTTCTTTTTTGCTTGTTTGTTTTGTTGTTGTTGTTGTTGGGATACTACCTTTAAATTACTAATTTCTTCCAGCTAGTTTTTTTTAACACTTCAATCTTCAATAGTTTATCTTCATTATTAGAAAGTTCATGTTAGTTGTACTGCTGAAACAAGGAATTTCCTATCTTTATCAGGATATAAGTTTTGCATTTGGATTTGAGCAAAAAGACTACTGCTGCTACACTAGCCATTTTCTACCCTTAGTCAAGAGACTGCATGCAATTTTTTGTGTACATGTGTATTTAAACACACACAAATATCCTTTTAATCCAACAAATAGTCAAATGTTAATATGCAATTTGTAATTTTTAGATATTCAAAATTATACACTTAATTCATAAAATTTATAGGGACAAATAGAAATCAGTGTTGCATCAGATTTGATCTTTCATAACACCTTACATGATATTTCTGAGTACTTAAAAGGCTATGCAGGTTACATTATAAAGAAGGTCTTAAAAATTTCATGTAGTAGAGAGTTAAAGAATTATAACATTGTGTGCAGCCATTGGAATTTAGCTTTTCAATAAATTTTTATCAGTATTTCTTGTAACTTTAATTTTTCAAAGCAAATATATTGGTCTCAAGTCATTTAAAACTAATAATAAACTGTGTCTCTAAAAGCAGTTGATTCAGAATGTATTTGAGTGTGTGGTTTTTTGGATGCCTTTTAAAATAATTTCTGAGAGGTGTATATTTTTTCTATTGAGAAACTTCCACTTTTCTGTTAATTTTCCCAAATTGGTGAAAATAGGTCTTCAGTCTAAAACCAAGTTCTTAGAAAATGAAATTGTATGCTTTTTCTCCATTTTGCCTATCTATTTCCCAAAATATTTATTTACTCGTACTTATTGCTTCTTTTTGAATATTGAGCTTTGAATCTGATTTGACTATTGGACTAGATGATCTCAGGTTGGACTAGGCCATTGTCAGAGGTCTCCTCCTACCCTAACTATTCTGATTCTCCACATGTTAGTGCTCTTTAATATTATATTCTCCAAGTTGATTTAAAAATGAGGTTATTTGTCTTCAACAAGTCAATTTAATATTCATAATTCTACTTAACTGTTTTGTTTGGTTAAAAGGAAGGTGGCATATGACTTATGATCCTTTTCTTCAACACCCCTCTTGTCAGTGGAGAGCTGATCAGACAAGTTTTTATTTGAAGGTGACTCCTACGAGTCACTTTTTAATTTTGTTCAATAAAATTGTAGGTCATTCTTTCCGCTTTACAATATTTAATTAAAAGCATTTAGCAATCCAACCTTTTGTGATAGTGTTATCCATAAAGAAGCAGAAGGATTTTCACTGCTCTGACCTTAGTCTGCTGGGCAATATGAATACATTACATGTGGAAAGGTCATCTTTTGCTATGTCCCTAAGTATTAGCTACGGCTTAAACCAGGACACTGGGCTAAATGGCTGTTACTCTGATTTGTCCTCTGCAGTATTTCAGTGTGTATTTAATGCAATCGATTTTGTTGTCTTATGCATTAAGCATATATGTTGCAAGAGACTGGCTATTTATCTTTGATTTCAGGGCAAAAAATATACTCAAAACAACTTGTTTAAGTTAAAATTTTCTTAAAAGGACTTTTTGAACTTTATCTCTATAACTGAAAGCAAAAACATATAGACAAATAATAAAGAGATTCATGCTTTTGGAAGATTCTCCTGGGAAAAGGGTAGAATTTAAACGCCCAACATGATAGAATAGCAGGTAGGGTATCTTGATCTGAAGATCTCTAAAAAGTGGCAGGAATATAGAGTTCTATGTCCATACTTAGTATCTTTCTTATCTCTGAGTGAATCTACCTCATTATTTACAGTACATAATTTTTGTGTTCTCCACCAACTGGCTGTGATTCCTGACTTCAAACCTGTCTCTTTTCTCCACACATTTTACAACACTGAGAATTTGCCATGCCTGATAGTCTCATTTACTACACTTGAATTTGAGTTGATGGAGGCCCCCTCCTGGCTGCACTGCATCAATTTTCTTGCAGTGGTGAAGGTCTGTGTGTGGCAGTCTCTGGAGCTGTCTGCGTTCAAAACACTAAGATTCATTTCCTGCTACATCAGCCTGTGAAAGGGTGACAGCAGTAAGATTTCCATCTGTTTGTCTACTGAAGTAACATCATGGCATAGTGGTTGCTTAATTTCTTCATCTGTTGGCATTGCATGAAACAGAGGGCTAAAAATGTATCTTACTTGGTTGGATGAAGAGTGGCGCTAGTTGTTTTGTTTTGTATATTTCAGTATGTTGGGTAGCTTTTAGCAGGTCAACACTATATTTAAAATACAGTCAGAACTTAAATTTAAAGAGTGTGTATGTATAGAGGTTTTTAAAAATGTTTCCAGATGAAACACTCAAAGGAATAATAAATTAAGATGTTGCACTTCTCTAACTTAGACTGCTGAGTTTTCCATATTGCCAAGCATATGCCCTGAGAATATTCTTTTTTTCCCTTCTTTTTCCTCCAAGTCAATACTTAATTTCTGTGAGTGCTATTATGCTAGAAAACAACTACATCAGTGGGCCTTTTCATCATGTATTTTCATGTTCTGAGAAACTTCTGTTAATTATACTGTATTAGAGCAGACTGTATCTTGCATTTATTGCTGGCTTATTATTTCAGTTTGCTGTTGGTTGGCATTTTCTGTAACATATTTCCAGAGAAAATGCCTATAAGCTATAATGCTTTAGATTTGCCTGACTGTTGCAGTTAACCCCAACAGGCAGCTAAATCCCACATGGCCACGTGCTCACACCCCTTGCAGCAGGATGGGGGAGAGAATAAAAAGGGAAAAAGTGAGATAACTCATGGACTGAGATAGAGTTTAATAGGTAAATCAAAAGCTGGACATAGAAGCAAAACAAAGCAAGGCACTCATTTTCCATTTCTCATTGTCAGGCAGATGTTTAGCTACTTCCAGAAAAGCAGGGCAACATTATGCATAATGGTTACTTGGGAATGCAAACTCTATAGGTCTGGATAGGTCTGGAAGTCCCTGCTCCCTCCTTCTCTTATTGCTGAGCATGACATCAAACGGCATGGGCTATCCCTTGGGTCAGTTGGGATCAGCTGTCCTGGCTGTGTCCTCTCCTGCTTGTGCTACCCCAGCCTCCTCACTGATAGGGTGGTGAGGAACAGCAAGGGCCTTAATCAGCAATCAAGGTAAAACTTGCAAGTGCAATCAAAATGCATTTGCAAGCACTGATCAGCAATAGGTGAAACATCAGTATTTTATCCATGCTATTTTCATTGCAAATCCAAAACAGAACCATGAGAGTCTGTGAAGGAAACTAACACTTACCCCAGGCAAAACTGTTACTCCAGCTTACTATATGATGATGCTTACTTCCAAAGATGGTGTGCAGATAATGCACTAACCATTAAATTACTTTGCATTAAATTCACTGATTATTTTTATGACCTGATGAGCCTGTACTTTCACTGTAATTGCCAATCTTTTGGTATGATTGACTAATCATCATATTTTGCTGGTGCTGAAGCAACAGTTTACTAAAAGCTAGTTTCTTTGTCACAGGGAACATTATGTGAATTTCTGCTTGATGTGCCTTTTTTTTTGCTTTTATAGTTTTTTTAAATTTTAATATTTTTAAATTGAAAATTATGCAAAAAACTATACAAAGAGAGTTTTAGCTTAAAAAAAAAGCTTATTTATGCTGATAATATATGTTGGTTATCTGAAATATTTATTGAATGTGCCATTTCATCATTGTATTTAAAGTAAGAAATGGAATAGAAATAAATTTTGCATTTTTCAATTCAAAATCCATAATCATGCTTTTTTTTCTGTCCCCTTTCTTTCAGTCCTGTGTGGTGTATATCTATACATAAAATATTTAATGACATATGGAATATGCTAGAATAACACATTGTTGATCCCCATGGTGCAAATCTGTTATTAATGTGAGATGTGTAGTGTGAATTTGCATTCCTTAAAACTAAGATAAAAATCCAATCTCTAATCTCAAGAGGATGTTTTTGTTTCTGTCTTGTCACATCAAAAAATAGACAATCACCTTTATCCTTGAATTCTAAATCTAGGCTTTTTTTTTTTTTTGTAAAAAAAAAAGAGGGTGGTATCTATCTTTGCCTTTAGCTTTAGCTTCTTATTGTTTTTTATTTAACCACTAGCAGCATGTGCAAAATGCTGAAAGATTCAATGTTATTGGAAAACAAAATACTGTACTGACTAGCCAGGGCTCCAAGGTGGTGCTAAGGTGTCTGAACACTGAGTCTCTATTTTCTCTAAGCTTAAAATACATTTGTTGTTGTTATCATTATTATTGTTATTACATTCCTGTGTTTTAATGTCTGGTGATGTCTTTTCTCATTTGCAATGAATGGATTCTCCAGATACCGTAGAAAAGTCATTCCATTTATGCAAAAAGATCTGTTTGCCAGGCCCACTTTCTTCTCTCATTTATTCTCCCTTCTCTCCCAGTCCTTCTCCCTCTCTCCTTCCATCTCATTCTCCTCTCCTTTTCTTTTCTTTTTTTTTCTCTCCCCTTCCTCTAGGCTGAAATATTTTGCATATTAATACGCTTGCAAATCATGCAAAAAGTGAACTGCTAAGCTGAAGTAACACAAGATGAGAGTACCTGATCTGAAATTCCTTGTAGCTTCAGGAATATTCATGAAGTCTGATTGAACACCTGAGAAAGTGGGTAGAAAAGTAACCCTAGGAAGCTTGAAGATTATATGACTAGGCAAATGTAACGGTTTTCAGACAACATGCTGTGGAATTTAGTGCTTCTGATGCAGTCTTTGGTCCCATTAACTCTAAAAATACAGTAAATATTCAGAAATAATTTTATTTTCTAGAATCTCTAAGTTTAAGTTTCTGCACTTACAGATTCCAAAACTTACATTACTAGACTGAGACTATGATAACGTCTGAATTTGATATTACCAGCCATAATAATTCTAAAAAGTATTTTTTCATGTTAATTATGACACATCCTTTAAATAGACAGGCCATTTGTGAGAAGTAGAGAACAAATGAGTGAATTATCAATATTAATAATAATAATAATATCACATCCTCTGATGAAAACAATTAATGAAATACACCCATATGAATAATATATCTCTGTTTACTTGTGTATACAACACCAGTTGAATCCTTCTCTGGCCATCCAAAACCTGCCTAATGTTATCCCATTTTTGAACTTTTACACCTGCAATAGGAAGGAATTCTGTAACTTTCTGTTACTTGCTCTAAGCTACCCAGTACAAGAAATGTATTGACTTAGTGGAGCAAGTCACAGGGTCATAAAGATGAGGAATGTGCTGGAACAGCTTTCATATGAGAAGGGAGTGAGATCACTGGAGGTATTCAGACAAGACAGCAGAATGCATAGGAGCATCTTATGTATATAAGTACCTGATAGGAATGAATGAAGAAGATGGAGTCAGACTCTTCTCAGCAGCACCCAGAAGAAGCAATTGACACACATTAAAATATACTAAATTCCATTTGGATGTAAGAAAACACTCTTTTACTGTGAGGATGGCTAAGAACTGGGACAGATTGTCCAGAGAGGTTGCAGAGTACTCATTCTTGGAGATCATTCAAAACTTGACCAGACATGGTCCTGTACAAACTACTCTAAGTGACCTTGTTGAGCAGGTGGGTTGGAATAGATAATCTCCAGAGGTCCCTTCCAACCTGAATATTTCTGAGAATCTATGATTCTGATATGAAAAATAAAACAAAATGCAAGAGACATATTTCTTGCTTTATTAGGTGGGGGAAGAAAGTAATGAGAGGGTAAAAAACTTTTTCCCTATGCTCTCCATGATAACTTCCTTCTATTACTCTGTTTCTAACTTTAGGTATCACAAAACACCTCAAGTTACAATAGAATTGTCAACATTTATATACTCTGTAATTCTGGAAATAATCTGGGAAACAAATATTTTTTCCTTTTTTAAGCAGGAAAAAAATGATGGATTTTGAAATATAAACTTGCACCTTTTTTTATGTCATTAATCTATAAATTAAGTTTTTTCTTGTTCTAAATTACTTGCCATAAGACTGACAAAAAAAATGTTTTATATCAATCCAGTGTCTTTTCTGTGGTTTAGTTTTGTCACATTGAGAACTACCAGGAAAATACCTGTTCCTTTATGGTCTGTAACAACCCAAGTTCTGTATTTTTCCTTTATCATGGAAAAAAAAATTACACTCCCTCAAGTGGGAACACTATTCAATGTAAAAAAAAAAAAAAAAAAAAAGCACACACAGACATGTTTGAATAATCTAGAAGAATTACATGTATGTGCAATTTCAATTATTTGACCTACATGAAAGTACAGCTACATCATGAAAGTAAAACTGAATGAAGTTCTAATTGTGTGGTGAACTTTATCAATGCTGATTGACAGGTGATGGAGACAGCTAATGAAAGAAGACCACAGCTGACTACTGAGCTAGACTGAGTCTTGGGACACTGTTTTGAACTACTTTAAACTGGGGCTTAGGAGAGAACCACTTGAAATTAACGTGTCTTGGAAATTTGAAATTGTTTCAAGAAACTTCAGCGATGCAGAAAGGCATTTAAGGTCTTTGTTTTAATTTCTGCAGATTATAGGTTTTTTTCCTTTTAACTGTATCTGGAGATGGTAAGGGGTTTGGGGTTTTTTTAATGATTAACAAATATGGAAAAACATATAAAACCACAGGGTATAAGATCAATGAAATCTGCATTTTAAATTATTTGGAAAAATGTAGAGATACGAGCATGTGCCTCTAAACTAACAAATCTTGATTATTGCTTTTGTTAGTCACTTCAAACTTTTCATTTGAACTGTTTGGATTGTTACAGAGACCAATTTGAGAAGAAAATTAACTTTACTAAATAGGTGTCATGACCAATATTTTAATTAAATGGTAATTAAAGAGATATTATGACAACTTTCTCTGAGTATTAATGTAAATTAGTGAACAAATACAGAAGTTAACCTGATGAAATTAATTAGATGACATGAAACAAATGAGTTCACAAGTCAGCCTTAGAAGGTGATTTTTAGTAGGCATTTAATAACAATGGAAATTAGAGGATCTGTTGATGATGTTATTTAAAACTCAACTGAACTCTTGGAAATAGGGAAACAAACTGATATTATTCCAAATTTTAAAAAGGAACTTCAAAAATTTTTGCTTGGTGAAATTGTGAACATCTTGTCTCTAAAATCATCTTTGAATTCAAAAAGTGGGGCTTGAAATTCTTCTTTTTTGAAGAGGTATTTCAGAGAGGTGATCTGAAGAAACTAAGATGATGAGAGCTGTGTCATCCAGACAGCACAGGAAGGGATAGAAGAGCAACTCGCACTTCAGTGGAGTGATAAATTCAGTCTAAGCATAAGCAAAAGGGAACACAAAAAGAACTAAGGATTTCTTCTTTGTCTAATTCACATTTTAAGTCTAGCATTCAGATTGTCTAATTAACACATAGGAACCTTATTAACAATACACATAAGATGGCACATAACCTTCCTAGTATCTGCTCCTTTTCCCTGGAGTTAAGTTCCTTTAAGTTAAGCCTTTCCAGTGTTTTCTTGTGTCCTAACATTAATGTTTGCCTTCCACTTGCAGAGGGCAGTGGGGAGGAATGTACTACAATTTATCAGCATCCTGAGTTCAATGCTTGGAGGAGTATGATGATCCTAGTGGGATTCCCTTCTCCTTTGGGTCTCCTTAGGTAGTTATCCTTACATACTTCTTCAAACAGCCAGCTTGTTTGTGGTTGGGTTTTTTGTGTTATTTTGTTTTGTTTGTTTTATTTTTCTTTTAGGATTCCCATTTACTGTTTTGAATTTGCAGAATACACTCCCCCACCTTGCACCCTCATTTCCACAACCACCACAGGCTGTTGAATATTATACAGTGTCTACCCCCATTAGTCAGAGCTTCACAGCACGTGACTGGCACAAAAGCTCAGACAGGACAAGTAATAGGTCACACCATTACCAAACAACTGCTGTTTTGGCTCAAACCAGTTAAAAGCAGCTCTGGCCAAGGCAAGCCCAGCCAAGCACTGAACCCTGCCATGACAGGTCATTGCAACACTTGTGGCCAATTAGTGGGGTAGGAACCACACTATGTAACTTTCTTGGAAAGAAACTTTAATTGCTTTCTAGACTTGGCCTCCAGAATCCAGAGTTCTCCCCAGGCTATTGCCTATGTGATGCTAGTAAATAGATCACATATAATTTTTTTTTTCCATATATAATAGCTATATATTAAAAACTGTGAAATATATAGTTGTCTGAATTAGTTCTGTGGAGAAAAATGATGTTAAATCCATTATTTCTTCAGTCTGAGGGAATAAAAAAAGTAATCAAAATCTTACATATGATGAGTTAGGGGTAAGGGAAAAGCCAGACAAGCGGTAGAGGTCACTATAATTAAAGAAATTGCTGGTTTTGTAGACCAGATTTACAGTAAATGCATGTAGGTGCATAGAGGAAATGGTTGCATTAAGAACTAGGAGTTTCAAAAGGGGAAAGATATTGTGCTTGACTATCTGAAAAATAGTGAATTATATAAAAAAGGTAAAGTTTTTTTTTGGAGTAACACTGCAGTAGTAATGAAGGAAAAAAATTAAAAGGAGCTTTCAGTTTAAAATTTTGGCTAAATTGAGGGGGAAAAAATTGTGATGGCCTTAACTGTGAGTGACAAAAATGGAGTGCGCTGGTGAATACAGTCACTTTCTTGTTGGTAAGACCTAGAGGCTGTCACAAATTTATTATTTATTACATATACCCTTGCATTTTTTAGACTGCTATCTTGCAATTTATCAAAACAGATATAAATATAATAGCTGTAGGTTATGCACATAGCTGCAATAATAAATCTTATAACAAGCTTAACTGTAAGAAGTATGAAAAAAACCCCTAGAGCATAAGTGTTCTGGTTGCTTTCTATGTGACATTTGTAGATTATATTTAAGTAAAAAAATACCTTTATATCTGATGATAGAAACCATTGAGAGCTATGGCTATCTAAAGATACTGTGTTGCAATTTGTTTATTCAAGTGTACTGTGCTAATATTATTTTCTCCTCACATGGGTTCTTTTTCTCCATATGCTTAACCACTTAAATGTATAGCAAGAAATAGATAAATTAAATTGAAAATAATCTTGAAAATGTCCGTTGTGTTAGTGTACTTGGAAATGTGTATGGGAAAATGTCTTATACTTGGACAGTAGGAAGATACTATGTATTCAGTTAACATGATGATTACTACTGCTAACTTTTTATTTCAACCTAAAGGACACCTGTAATGTGACAGTCCAGCCTCAGGCTTCATAAAATGAAAGCACAGACACAGTGTAATAAATAACATTTGGCATAGCTGTATGGTGCATTATTTGCTACTTTAGCATTGCATTTAAAAAGACTAAAAGCTGCACATGACAGAATTTAAGCCTTGGGCATAGTTTTTTCTCAAAGTAAAAAAGTGTCTCTAAATATTACCACCAAGAAATAAGAATAATCCAAAAGCTTCAAGGCACCTTTTCTACAACTCTGTATAAACCAAATCATTTCATCTAGTGTGACATATGTACTGTAATATATAATGTGCCAAGTCAATTAAATCACTAATTGTCTGTTTTTAAGAAAAACAGATGGTGGGTCAAATTTTATTCACTTTCAACAATTTTAGGTCCCACACCTATTGGTGATATGCTCATATTATCCAGCAGGGAGTTGAAAGAAGATTGTCAATGTCTTTCTCAAACTGTTTGCTTTTTCTCCCCACTTCCACCCCTTTTTTAAGGAGGATTTAAAACTGGTTTTATTTTGTGGATTTTTCTACAAGTATCATGGGGGGGGGGGGGGGGCGGGTGTTCTGTTTATCTATCGAAAATGTGGCTATAGGTTAGAAATAATCATATAAAGATGTAGAGTAGTGATTGGATGTTTGCTAGTTTTGATCTCTTCAACCAGTTATTAAGCATTATAAAATTAATTTGCTTTAACATGGCCTTATTACTCAGCTGACTGGTCCTAAAAATGTTTTCCCCATGATTTCTATAGTTTATTTAGTTCTTTTAAGTGCCTTTTGCAATATTCTAACAATGGCTACATTTAGGATATCTGACTAGACATGTGAACCATAATTAAAATAATTACATTTGTGGTGTGTTCTCAAATTTTTAAGTTTTGTTCTCTCTGTTCTCTAAGTAATAAGTAGTTATTACCTTCCATGCCAGGACAGCATTTTCTTAGAATAGAATCCTCAAGGTTGGAAGAGACATTCAAGATAATCCAATCCCACTCATTCAGCACTTCCACTGCAAACCGTAAACTACCAAACCAGATCATCCAGTGCCAGATCCAGATGCCTCTTAAACACCTCCAGGGATCGTGACTCCACCACCTCCCTGGGCAACCTATTCCAATGCCTGACAACTCTAACAGGGAATTTTTTTATTCTAGTATCTAATGTGAATCTCCGCGTCTCAACTTTAGACCAGTTCCTCTGGTCCTGTCACTACAGAGCAGAAGAGACTGGCCCCCACCTCGCTATGCCCTCCTTTCAGGTACTTGTAGAGAGCAATGAGGTCCCCTCTGAGCATCCTCTTCTTGAGATTAAACAAACCCAACTCCCTCAGCTATTCCTGCTAAGACACATTTCGTAGACCTGCACAAGCCCTGTTGCCTTTTTCTGGACACACTCCAGCACCTCATTGTCCTTTTTAAAGTGAGTGGCACAGAACTGAATGCAGTACTTGAGGTGAGGCCTCACCAGTACTGAGTATAGTTGTTCCTGCAGATGCCCTCTTTTTACATGGGTATGTCCACTAAAGCAGAACTGTCTGTTAGGTATATTCTGGAGTATATACTTTCATTTAAATATTAGTCTTTTAAGACTAGAAAGTGGAAAAGTGTTATATTCCGTTAGTGTAAAGCTTTGTGCAGGTAATGTATGGACAGCCAACAAAAAACTAGCTTATTCCTTTTGTCTCTGTGGTTAGCAAGCCAGAGCTGACCTGACCAAAAGGGTCACCATTCCATAGTCTTCCTCAGTGACTGTAAGCCTCCTGTTTCCAGTGAGACCAGTGCTACTGAAAAAACATCTCACCACAACATCTTACTTTGTATTTTCTTCAAAAACAGTAGAAATGAAGCAGAAATACCATGAAAGCATTTTTTCTTACTTTCTGTTCCTTTTGCCCCTCATACATATTTTCCATTCTTTTCCCATTAAGAGTATCAGAGGTTTTCTAAAAATCCAGGGTTTTCTCCCTTTAAATATGTTATGAGAAATGTTTTAAATTGACATCTTTATTTTAAAATATGGTGGTTTAGCTATACTTTTCATTCAGCAAGTGTGTGTGGGGGGGGAAGCCCTGACTTAGATAGTAATTTAAAAAGAAAAAGAAACCTAAAAAATTGGGATTTGCCCAAATTGGGCTATTCCTAAGACATTTGGAGAGACACAGCTTAATGTTACCTAAGATACTTCTGTATCAATTGAATTCTGGTTGGCTTTATGCCCATGGATGATTTGGTCATAAAGTCAGCATTCTATCTTTAATTTTCAATCTTTAATGCAGTCAAAATAAATGTATTTAAGTCTACTATTTCTGTGTTAAAGGATGTACTTATTGTCATCCATGATGTGCATGTGTTTACAAAAAAATTCATTTTCCCACTTTTTCTATTAGTTATGATATTTCTGAAAAGCCACATTTATTGTAAATAGGGAAGATTTCTTGTTGTTTGCTGACACAGTAGTTTTATTAATTTATTTTTCTGGAGCATTTCAAGTAACATTCTTGCCAGACTTAAATGCTCCTTTTATAAATTGTCATAATTCTAGGGTATGGTTGAACCCTAGACTGATTTATTGTGGGGAGGTAAGGAAGATTAGGAAGATTTTCGTGTTGTGGTTTGTCCCAAGCTGATAGTGAAGATGAATCATAGCAGCACAGGGTGATCTGGGCCCCGTGCAGCTGCAATTTCACATTACTCCTGTCCCTCTTCCACCATTACTGAACAACCAGTAATATACTTGACGTACTTAAGAAATGAATGTGGTTCAATAATGGTAGGTTTTGTTGCCACAGAAACCTCTTTTAATGAGCAGATTGCTTAGTGTATTTCAAGTATAAATTTACTTTGTATCCAGGTTTCTTTTGTTCAGTGAAATGCAGGTATACATAGAGTTTCCTTACAGGGTAAGAGCTTCAGTCCCTTGAGTAAAGGATAAAACAAGGTAGCTGATTTGTTGGGTTTTTCTTAGCTCCTTTTCAGCTTTTTATGGCAGCTTGTCTTCAGAATTTTTTCTGTGAAAGGAAATATTTAATGGCAGATATTAAGTTTTAGAGAAATAATGAACATTTTACTTAAGACCTAATTTCAAATTACTGTACTTTCATTAAAATAATTGGTAGAAAGTGAGGGTCAGTGTAAAGGACAGTCCTCCTTAAGTAATGGAGTTGGTGTGAACAATCAAATTTAGATCTTGAGAAGTTTCATAGAACTGTCTATTGAAAAGCAGGGGTGACACCCCACAGTAAAGCACAACCTCTCAATATGATAGTGTGGACATGGAATGGAAAATGTAAGAGACAAGGTGAATTATCAGTAAAAGGCAGATCACAAAGCATTTTATGCAGAGAAGTGTTCCATGTCCACCTATCTTGCAGAACTGAAATTTACTGGGTATTTTAGTGAAATTAAGTGTAGGTAACATCCCATTAGATCTCTTCTGAAAGGATCCAAGAGTAAGTCACTCTTTAGACTTCTAATTTTTCATGATTTCTAGTGTTATCTCATTTTTACGACTTTCCTACTTCTAAGCACCACTTACACCACTACTTTCAGTAGTAGAAGTGAGCTGATTATTCACAAAGTGAATATTTATTTTTCTCGCTAAGGAGTTCCAAATCTTGTTGGAGATTCCATTGTCATTTATGTTAGCCAGACCTTTCAAGTGAAAGTTTGGCCTGCTCAATACTGCCATCATGAGTTTGTATTTAACACTTGGCATTTATGAAATTAAATATGTAGGAATATATTTTTGTCACCTAGACTTGCTGAACCTGCTTTTGAGTAACTGGCATCTGCTAGAATGTATCTGACTTGTACTTTTTCTCTAATACCTGGCAGTCTTCAAATGCGCAAAATAGTTTCCAGCTGTAGAACACAGAGTCCGAAATTTGATTCCTTTCTGTCCATAGAGGTTCCCTTCAACAAAGGACATTTCTTATTTCTTTTGCCAGCTTCATTAAAACACTCTTCTTGTTGTCACAAAGGGAATGCAATTATTTCTTGCAGAATTTCTAAGTGACATTGAGGACCAACTTATGATGATATTATGTCTTTCCTTCTCTCACTCTTTCATTTTCTATTTCTTTGGTTAATTTTCAGGCTTCCATTAGATGACAATGGACATATACATGGTATATTCTTAGTCTCTAAACCCATAGCAAGCCCAGTTTCCACTCTGCCTCTTGAATCAGTGAATGTAATTCAATGAGATTAGGAATCCCTATTTAACTTCTATATCTAGAAATTATAGGGAGCTGTCACTAGTAAAACTCATTATAATAGAATGTTATAAAGCATAACTGAAATGCAATACTCAGCACTTGATGGTTTCTAGCTGTTTTTAAATCTGTTATTTTGGTTGTGTGCATGTGTTTCAAATCACTAGAAACAGTAAAGGCACTTAAAGGAATTCCAAGGGATGCAAGGAAGTCTAACTTATCTGAATTTAAATATCTTTCTTGGTGGTCATGAGGGTAATAGTTTTGTTTATAAGTTGAAGAGGAACACATGTTATTTGTTGGAATTCATTGTTTGATATGCTTTTTCCTACTTTGAGGTCATTGTCTGCTTTTAATTTCCTTGTCATGACTCCATGACTGTTGCAAATGTTAATGTTCTGACCTTGAAATTGCAGGAATGATGTAGAGATAATTATGTCACACTTTTTTCTTCCTCCTGATCCTTACTGTAGGTCCAAATTATTTTTCTGTACGTGGTAACTCAAAAATTAGGCACATGATTTTCATTTAGTTTTTGTTTTGAAAAATGCATGATCCATGATTTTGCAGTTCTAGCAAATGAAGGAGGTTTGCAGGCTGCATAATTTCCAAAGTACATCACATGTCCTTCTTAAAAAGTGATCTAGTTAATCTAAACTTCCATGGAAACCTGGAGAACTTAAAAACTGTGGTGTCTCTCTGACAGCTCTTAGTCATGGGAACAGTCTTGCCTTCCAACCTTTATGGCAAAATTGGGGTTCTCTGAAAAAAAAATTAATAACTAGATACTGCCTATCACTGAAAAGCAACAGTTACTTTATTATTAGTCAGTCTGTGTTCAAAAGGTGGTCCATGAAGAGAGGTTCTGTCTTTTTGCAGTAAACTTTTTATACATGACTGAAGAGACTGTATATACTACATTATGTACATCAGTAAATATCACATTCATTTAAAAAATCCCAACAGCACAAGTTAAATTTACAATAAATGTTCTTGCAGTAGTTTTGGTATCTACTTTCTCCCCATAAACCATTGTTATGATCCAATTAGTGAGAGATGCCTCTGCCCAAATTAAAGCTCTAAGGAGACCATATGCTAAAGTCAAAAATACAGAAGACAGTTACCACCCATGGATCCAGCAGCATCCCGTTGGCAGTTCTTTACTGTGGGCGTCTCAATGGTGGGGTTCCCAGAGTTTTCTTCTGGGGGTACCACCTTTATACAGTCCAAGTGCCAGGTATCCACAGGGTGCAGATGCTGCTCCCATAACTTAGGGCAATATATGTACCCTGAGATCAGTTCACTTGGTGCTAATAATGCCAGTGTTGTGAACTCAATCCCTGTATGTGCCGTGCCGTTCACTTAAGAGTTGGACTCAATGATCCTTGTGGCCTCTTTCAACTCAGAATATTCTGTATTTCTCTGTATGAGCAGTTACTTTCTTTCCCACAGTTTTCCACAGTGGGAATTTTTGCTTGGATGCATTAACCAGGATGTGCCAACCAAGTTGTACCTCCATCAGGCCTAAAATCAGCACCTTCATGTTGCAAATTCCTCCCTTCTGTGCTTATCGCAAATTCCCACTGTGGTGGTTTATTTCCTTCTGTGGCCTTCACAGTGTTTTGAGAGAGGCAACTGTGCTCTTTAAGTCCTTAGAACCATTAAAAAGTGTAATATCTTAATTGGTAATATCCTGCCACATAACAAAATTCTAACTACAAAATCTAAGCAGATAATCTGATAACTGCTCATCTTTTTCTCAGATCTTTATAATCTTTAATACTTAGTTTTGATAAAAATATTGGAATGGTCATCACCATAAAAAAGCATATGGAAATCCCCAAAACTGATTTTATCTGAATGTTGTTCCATTGCAGGCCTTAACTAGATGAGTGACTAATACCTAACATAAACATACACAAACCTAATTGAATAACAATGTTTTGAAAGCAAGACCATTTCTTCATTAGATAACTGCCACCAGAAAAATCAACTTTTAAATGTGAGATTGGCTGTGTGCTGCTTCTCTTAAAATTTTGACATTTTAGATTTGTTACTGATATAGAATTATCTCTTTCATTATTTAAAAAAAACCAAACAACTATTTATGTTGAGAAAATCAAGCTCAAATGTAATTGTTGTTTTAAATTCTGAGTCCATAATTACAGCTTAGAGGTATTTGAAGTGACCATTTCAGTAAAGAGCTAACTCATGCCCAGTACTATTTTATAAATCAGAGTTGTTTCTGTAGGAAGCAAAGCATGGAACAGAAACCTGTTTAGTCTTTCAAGACTTTTATGTTATTTCGGCACTTGAATGGGTGGTGTTTGAGGGTTGCATCAGCACAGGTCCAAGTGATCCTTTTCCACTGTGCTAGAATTAAGATTTCTCCACAACCAGTTTACCATTAGACCTCTGGTCTAGTCTGTGCCGCAGTAGTTCGTTTTCAAAAACTACCAGTGAAATATAGTATGATAGAGGTGAAAAGTTTATCTAAACAATATGTGATGTTTCTGTCTTTAGCTTAACCTATCTATGGAGTGGATTGAATTCAAAAACTGTGGGATGGGTTTTATCGAAAGTAGTCCTTTTGCAAAGTCGATTTTTCAAAAAAATTAAGAAATGTCAGTATGTAAGTTACTCATGAAAACATAATTCAGCCTCTGTGCACGAATTTATTAGCATAGTCTTTAATTACACAGTCACACAGTATTTCCCTTAGGCTCCCTGCCTCCTTCATTGCATTGGATGAATGGTGTCTTGAGTATGTGGCAGCTGTTGAATATTTTTAAGTTCATCATTCAAGTGTTGGCCTTTGCCTTATTTACTGCACACTCTTTTGAAGCCTGAAATAAGTACACAATTATTCTCTATCAGTTTTAACATATATATGACCTTTTTTTCTAATCATAACAAAGATTGTAATACTTCCTTCTCCACTTCAAGAGAGAAAAAAAATCATTATTATCCTAGTGTTATACATGGAGAAAATGGGATAAGAATAAATCAGAATTAGTGGCAAAACTACTGTTATAACTTGTTATTTCATGATGCAAAACTCAGGCTTTATTGCTGCTAACCAGACTGCAATATTAGGTGATGCCTTTCATCTCTCATGTACTTTCCTGATATTTTTATTGATCAGGCACTGGGATCTCAACCTAGACACTCCAAAAATTAAATTCACGTGGGAGATGGCCAAATGTTAAAAATGTGGTTTTTCATTCTCTCCAGGCTTATACATTAATTGGTATCATCCATTTAATGGTGTTAACATTTATATCGCATCACAGCCTCTAACTTCTTAGATTCTTCTCATCACATTTTTAACTGCAACAGTGTGCTCTTGTCTCCAGGTGGCTGGAATGACAATTTACTAGTTACTTTCTCTTCCCTGTAGACAATATCTCAAAAATTAACACCTCAGGCTGATTTAAAAACATAGTCAAACTTTTTGAACAAGAGTGACTGACATAAATAAAACTGTATTCATCCATAAAACTAGTATTTAAGAAACTGCTATAAATAAATTTACTCAATCAGCATTTTCCCTACAACAGTCCTTTCTGACTTTTTTTGTTGTACATATTTAATACCTATTTCTCAATATACTGATCTGCCTGCCTAAAAGGAAACCTTAGGGCCAAAGGAATTCTGCTTTCTTTGTATTGCAGGTATCTGTTAGTTTGCCTATATACTTATTTCTCAGACTAAGCTTATAGTTACAATCAAGGAGTAACATATTGTCCTAACCTGATAGCTCCTCCCAATTTAGTTGTCCTTCATGTGTTTTTCAATAACTCCCAGAACAGTCTTCTCCATAGTTTTACCAGCCACTGAAGTGAGACTGACGGTAGTTTTCAGGGTCGTCCTTCTTGCCTTTCTTGAAAATTGGGATGCAATAGCCAGCTCCCAGTCAACTGGGACCTCTCCAGATTCCTAAGAAGAATGAAAAATCACTTAGAGAGGTTTCCCCATGACATCAGTCATTTCTTTGAGCGTTCTCAGATGAATCCTACCAGGCCCCAGATTTACGGAGATCCAGCTGGAGCAGCAGATCCCACGCAAGTTTGGAGTTTCCTGGGAGTTTATCATACCCACAGTCATGTCCCTCCAGCTCAGGACAATGGGAAACCCATAGCCCATAATCAGTTTTTAAGGCTAAAGCAAATAAAACATTAAACATCCCTGCCTTGTCTAAGTCCCTGTTTTTCAGGTGACCATCCTCATGCTGCAACAGGATGATATTAATTTTGCACTGCCTTTTGCTGTCAATGCATTTAAAAAAGCTCTTTTAACTATCCCACATAGTTCTGGCCAGCTTCAACTTTATTTGAGCTTTGGCCACATGAATTTTCTCTCTGCAGTGGCAAGTAGCCTCTCTGTATTCCTCCTGTGTCACCCGACCTTGCTTTCACTGGCCATACACTTAATTTTTTCACATTAACCCCAGAAAATCCCTGTTCAACCAAGTCGGCCCTCTGCCTTGCCCGCTTGACATTTTGGAATTGCCTGCTCTGGTGCACTAAGGAGGTGGCATTTCAAAAGTGACTAGCACTGATGAATCTCAGCAGCTTCAAAAGCATCTGCTCTTCTTAGAGGTGAAGTTTTCCTGATAGTTTTCCTCCTGTCACCAGAGATTATAAACTGAGATGCTGTATGGTTGCTGTAGCCAATCGATGATGGTCATCAGTCACTGCTTCACCCATGAGCCAGTTATGATCCCACTTCTGACTCCAAAATAATGTTAGGATACAATTATTAAGAGATGCCTCTGCCCGAATTAAGGTGCAGACAAGACCAAAGTCAATAGTGCAGATTTTATTTAACAGTAAATGTGAGGTAGCAAGAGAGATAGGAAGAGAAGAAAGGAAGCGGAGAGAGGGGGAAATGGAGGGGTGGGGAGAAGGGAAAGGGAGTGGAAGACAGAGTTGGGGGGAAGAGGAGGAGGAAAGAGAAGAGAAGGGGAGATGAGAGGTAGAGTGTGTGTAAACAAAAGATATCAGCACCACCTAGGTTCCTGCAGCATCCCATCAGCCCTTCTTCTTCTGGTCTTCTCAGTGGGGAGGCCGGGGAGAGGCACTTTTATACAGTCCAAGTCCCAGGTATCCACAGAGTGTAAATGCTGTTCCCAGAGCTTGGGCTGGCACGTGTATAAGGACTTGGCATCCTTTCTCACAGTTTGCCATGGTGGGAATTTTTGTCCAGACAGGTTACTCAGATCTGCCTCACCAGGTCTGGGATCTTCCTCTTGCTGCCATCTGTGCTTTTCCCACAGTCTGCACAGTGGAATTTTGTCCCGTGTGCTAATTCCAAACCTTCCCCTCTGTTATGTCTGGTATTAACACCTTCCTGTTTGCCATCTGTACTTAGGTTCCTGTATGGTGGCTTATCTTATGGAAACTTCCTTCTTTTACAGTACTTGACAGTTCATTGTGCTCTTTAACTCTATTAACAAGCAACAAATCAAAGAGAACAATTTTTCTAGTCATCTCTTTAGTACCTATACCAAGAAGTTATCAACCAGGTGTTCTAGGAATCTTCTGAACCTGTTTCTATCATCTGTGTGGTATTTACAGTTAACATCTGGAGTGTTGAAATCCCCATCTTCAGTTTGGTTGGAGAGACAGCCTTGATGCTGTACCAAGACCTCTCAGCAGTAGCCAAAACACTGGTGTGTCATCAACATGTTCTAACTACCAATACAAAGTACAGCCCTATGACATCTGCTCTGGGGAAAGGTGACTCCATTCCAGCCAGACCCAATACACTTTACACTGCTTATTGTTGGTGTGGAGGGTCTGTCTTGCACTGTTTTCTCCTGAGATTTTTCCATGTCAAAACAGGGATTAGTTTATTCTGCTGCACTAGGAAACAGCTTGTCCCCAGGTTACATTCTTAGACAATTCTCTTTGGAGTATGTGCTCCAAAGTGATAGCTAAGAGAGGATTTAATTCCTTCCTAGAAGAGAAATATACAGGGAAAGGTTTCATTGTTCTGAAAAGCATGAGCTCATAGGGGAAGCAAATAATTTTCTGATGTTTTTCTTACAGAATAAAAAACAAACCCTAATGCTGCTGCTGATTAATCACTGCAGGTGAAATTATGTAACTCTTTTTTTTTTTTTTTCTGGAAAAAGGAGTTTTGAAATGCTCTACAGTTTGGTAGCACTTAGTGAATATCACAGAAGCCCAGCCTAAAACTTGCTTGCCAACCTTTGTATTAATTTAGGATAAAGTATGATTATGTTTATTTTACCTTGTGGTGTGGGCATATGCATAAATATTTTATCTGGATATGCACACCTTTAATTTTAGCTTTGTATTAGGATTCTATTACTGTTTTACCTAAGGTTGCTATTCTGACCTTCAGCAGCCTAACTCCATAATAACTTAAGTTTTAAGGTTGGAAAGAAATATTATTCACCTTTATTAACCATTAAGTACATTTTAAAAATAATTTCTAACTTAAAAATTTTTCCTAGTGGGGGAAGAAATTCCTATGTGTAATTTAGCAAGAAGCCTATGACACTCTAGAACGTGAATGTCTTTCAAGACATTTTCTCTGAGTTTTTGTTTTGTAAGCTTTCTTTCAAATGTCTTGTGAGGTTTTCAGTCTCTGCATTAGCTTAAGAGTAGCATAGTGACATTTTGTGGAACAACTCTTATTTTCAGGAAGCTGTCCAGTACTAAGGAGGTGATCCTTGAATCATTGTTAACTAAGGGCTCTTTTGAATATAATGCTTGGAAGAGTGGAACTCTAGCATAGCAGATGAGACAGTGACAGAAATACTACTTACCATTTATGGCAGGGCAATAATCAAGTGTTTCATGATAAAATTTTCCTACAATGCTGGTTAAAAGCTTTCCCTAAGTATGATAGTGTAAAGGAACAAATTGTAAAGGCAGTGCAGGCTCTAGGTCTTGTGTGAGATCGGAAAGTAAACAGCAATTTTTATCAGCTTCAGGTTGAACATCTAGTTCTGACAATGAGGGTAATTGCTGCATAATTGCTGTTTTGTTCTAAGAGTCTGTTGATTTGCTGAGGCCCAGGTGTATTATATTTGCTGGCATATCACTTGGAGTAATAAATCTATAATTATCTCCAGCTAATTTGTGAGGAAAACTCATGCTGTATTTGTAGTGTTACAGCAGAAGTGGCCCAAGGTGTTTGAGATCATTAGGCTACCTTGTCAGGAAATCATGCTCTTTCCCTTGAATCAGAAACAATAAACAAGAAGCTATAGTTGCTCTCTTGACTCTACTTGTAATATTTATCACTACTTCGAAATCATTGAAGCTTCTGAGAAAGATAACGGATTTCTAAGTCTTAGATTAGAAAGATAAGATTTCTAAGTGCATTAGTTTCACTTTTTTCACTTAATCATCTGTATTATATTTTCATAAGTAAACAAAAATGGTAATAGGCAGCCTAAAGTAATCTTTATGGCCAGCAGGCTATTCACGTTGTCATTTGCTTGAATCCTTTTAAATCGGCTATCAAGTGATATGTGCACAATCTGAATAAAAGTTATTGCTTCTTCAAGTGCTTTCACATAACTCCTTTAAATACAAGATTTTTATAGTATCATATAATGGTATGGCTTGGAAGGGACTTTAAAGATCATTTAGTGCCAACCCTTCCACTATAAGCAGGGATGCCACCCACTAGATCAGCTTTCTCAGGGCATCATTCAACATGTCCTTGAACACTTCCAGGGATTGGGCATCCACAACTTCATTGGGCAACTTGTTCCAGTGAGTCACAGTATAGAATTTCTTCCTAATGTCTGATCTAAATCTCTCCTCTTTCCATCTAAAGCTATTTTCCCTTGTCCTGTCAGAACATGCCCTTGTAAAAAGTCCCTCTTCAACTTCCATGTAGCCCTTTTAGATACTGGAAGGCTGCTCTAAAGTCCCCCTGAAACCTTCTCTAGGAAAAACAGCCCCAACTTTGTCATCCTGTCTTCATAGGAGAGGTGCTCCATCTCTCTGATTATCTTAGTGGCCCTCCTCTGGACTTTCTCTAACAGGTTCATTCCTGCGCTGAGAACCCCAGAGATGGATACAGTACTCCAGTGGAGGTCTTACAAGATTAGAGGGGCAGAATCACCTTGACCTGCTGATCACATTCCTTTTGATGCAGCCCAGGATACAGTTGGCTTTCTGGGTTGTGAGAGCACTTTGCTGGTTATGTTGAGCTTTCTGTCAACACCCCCAAGTCATCCTCAGACCTGCTCTAAATACATTTTCTGCCCAGCCTGTATTTGTGCTTTTGGTTACCCTGATCCAGGTGCAAGACCTTGTACTTGGCCTTGTTGAACTCCATGAGGTTCACACAGGCTCAACTCTCAAGACTATTAAGTCCCACTGAATGACATCTCCCCAGTGTGTCAACGGCACCACACAGCTCGGTGTTGGCAAACTTGCTACAGATGCCCACATTCTTGCTGTCCATGTCATATTAAGAGCTGGTCTCAATAACCAACCCTGGGGAACACCACTCTCACATGATAATCAGCACTACTGTGCGGCAGTAAGGCAGTTAAAAGGCTGTGTCTAGTAAGCAAAATGAAGTAGTGTGTGCAGAGATTTGTGCCACAGGACAGTAAGCTATTCTTTGACTCTGTCTTGTAACTTACATGTGATGCTGTACTTTAATAAACATCATACATCTATAAGATTCCTGAAGAATATTTCCTGAATTATATGAACTGTATTTTGTCTTTTCTCATCAGATTTAATGGAAATGCCATTAATACAGACTATGAAAAATGAGGCTTAGACCTAAGACAAAGACATGGTATTGTGTATCAAGGCAAATTAAAAGGTTAATGAAATATTATAATTGAATATGTTTTGAATCAGCCTGAATCAGTCCTTTTGTTTTCTGTGGTCCTAATTTATCTTATACTTCTGTTTCAATAAATAACATTACTATTTATATTCCAAATTGTATAAGCTATATAAGGAAGGTTTAGTACAGCAAAGGGATGGACATGAGAAGGAGAAAACAACAGGAAGAAGAAATGAGGTGCTCCTATATCTTTTTAGGTGGTTGTGTTCACTGTCCTGTAGTTGATCTACAATTTATATTTTAGAAAAACATTAAACTATCCATTAAGTATTTTTATAATTTAGAAACCAAACTTTCAGTTTCAGTCATTATTTATTTTTATCTTTAAAAATTTGGTATTAAATTGGATGTACATGGAATTTGGAATGATACACTTTTCTCTCATGGTCTTTAGATATTTCTTAGTCTTCTTTTAATGTGCAAATGTTCACTTAAAGCATGCAACTTATAGACACATTTATTTCAATACGTGGACTGGAAAAGTTATTCTTATCATGACATTGACATTTTTCCAATATTTTAATATTACAGCTTAGACACATAGTCATAGTAGTGAGCTTCCTGGTGTAGTGGAGAAGTTCCTTTCTAAATTTTACTTATTCTTCTCCCATCTGTATGTAAATAAACTCTTTTCTCTAATTTTTATCTTTTAACCATAATAGAGAGTGAAACAATAAAACATATTATTGGCAAAACCAATTCATTACTTTGAATTGTCACTTCCTAAGACAAGAACTAATTTATTGTTTACGGTTTAGAAACTCTGAACCTTAACTGGTTTTTGGGCTGAAATTATCTGTACTCAGTGGCTATCTCACTTGAAACGCTTATGAGCAAATTCAAGCAAAACACTTAGTAGCTTTGAAGACCATGATTTCAGGAAAATGCATTCATTGTAGCAAGTAAAAAAAAAAAGGAAGACAACCTTTTTGATAAGTTCTAACTTTCTTGCATATTGAATCAGTAACCTGAAATTTGGCAAGGGGATATCTAACCAGATTCAGTTTGTAAAATTCTAATTTGCATAGGCTTACTCATTTGTTTAAGAGGATTTAGCTTACAGAAACTGAAATCCGCAAGAGCTTAATCCGAGCTGCAGTCTTATCAGAGCTCCTAGCAACGTCTCAACGTCTCTCTCTCTTATTATTAGTTTATTTTTGGGGGCTAAGGGGTGTGTAAACACTCTATTTCTAACTTGGAAAATGTCTACATTCAACAACCAGGTTTAGAGAAAATTTACAGGCATCTCTGTGCTGGATAACCTTGTCTGACTGCAATAGGTCTACAAGGCTCCTCCCACTATCCCCCACAACAGAACAGGGGAAGAAAATAAGATGAAAAACTCATGGGTTGAGATGAGAATGGGAAAAAACTTACCAGTTGCTGTCACAGACAGACTCAACTAGAGGAAGTTTAATTTGATTTATTGCCAAATAAAAACAAAGTAGAGTAGTGCAAAGTGAAAACAAACCTAAAAAATTTCCTCCACCACCTCTTTTTCCCAGACTCCACTCCTTTATTCTCATCTCTTCTTTTCCTTCACCCAAGCAGTAAGGGTGGATCAGGAATAGGGAATGGGGACTGTGGTCAGTTCATAACACTTGGTCTCTGCTACTCCTTCTTCCTCATGCTCTTCCCCTGCTTCATTGTGGTGTCTTTCCCATCAACTGCAGTTCTTTTAGAGCATGTGTCCTTTCCATGGGGTGTGGTCCTTCAGGAATGGACTGCTCCACTAGTTGCAGATCTTTTCAGGGCTTATCCACTTGGTGCAATATGGGGTCATCCACAGGCTCCAGCAGAGACCTCCATGTGCTGCAGACAGACAACCTGCTTCCCGCGGTCTTCACCATGGGCTGCAGGGGAATCTCTGCTCTGATGCCTGGAGCACCTCTTCCCTTCCTTCTCTGACCTTTGTGTTTGCAGGGCTGTTTCTTACCTACTTTTACTGATCCTCTGCCACAGTTGCTTTGCAGCATTTTTTTTACTCTTTCTCAAATACGTTATCACAAGGGCACCACCATTTCTGTTGGGTTCAACTTTGACCAGAAGTAGGTCTTTCTTAGAGCTGGTTCTGTCCAACATGGGAGCAGCCCCTTCTCACAGAGGTCACTTCTGCAGACCCCTGACTACCAAAACCTTGCTGTCTAAACCCAGTAAAAACACAATAAATGACTTTTGTTGGAGCAAACCCTGCTTTGTGTTCATAGAGTTGATCTGGGAACAGTTTTGTGTGTGTGTGTTTGGCAGAGAACAGTATTCTGGGTTTTGGGATTGGGGTTTTTTGTGGGTTTGGTTTTAGTCTGTTGTAGCTTCCTTTTGGAAAGATATGGTTACCTTGCCTCAGAAGGGAATAACTGATCAAACTAGAAAGAAGCAGGTTGAAGGATCATGGGACCAGAAGCTTGGAAAGAAAACAAGCCATATAAATAAGTCTTGGTAACTCTTTATCTAGAGACTTTCCTTTTTGCTCTGTTCTGTGACCTTCTGAAAAAGGCAAAAGCAAGGTGGAACTAACAGTCTTACTTCCCTCCTAGATGTTTAGTTCAGCAAAACTGAAAAAGTTTAAGTGACTATAAAGTTGCAATCAAATTAAAACCTTGGTGGTGTAGTATAGTCACATGTATATTCAGAATATGATGCAGGGAACCATTATTTAAGGCATCAGAGGACAAAGTTATTAACTGCCATTAAAGAAGAATTGCAGAGCTGGTGCAGGTTGCCTTGATCAACAGATTTGAAAGGTTCTACAGATAACACACTATTTGCAAATAGATTCACTGTTGTCACAGACCAACTCTGTATGTATCAAGAGATACATTCTCCATTATAGCTTCAACAGTCTTGAGTATGGACTTCTATCTGCACACATTTACCATTAAAGATGAAAAAGAAGAGCACTATTCATAGCAAAAGGATCAAAATTCTCTGTACAATGCTGACTCCCATAGTGCCAGAAAAAAATCCCCTGAATTAGTTAATTTTCATTTATATGTTCTTCAAAAGCATACTGACAGTTGGAGATTAAGCTATTTAGTCCAGTGAAACATTTTATTTTCCTAAAGATTTTCTAAAGAGGAGTGAAAGGCCTTAGTCAAATCATCAGTGACACAAATGAGATTCCTGTTACTCCTCATATTATTAAAATAGTGTATTGCATGTTCTTATATAACCTAGAATATTTTGTAAACATCAAAGGACCACATTCTCTACAGCTCAGGTTTTTTATGATGATTAACAACATGCTTACATTTTATTTAGTCTATGGAAGGAAACCATTCTTATTTTAAAATGAGAAAAGCCCCACCACTTAAATAAAGATGATTCAGGCACAGAAATTATATAAATTTATGTAACTGCTAATAAATGGATTTTAGGCTTAGTGCTACCTTGAAAATTATTTCAGACATTTCTGCATATGGTGACTACCCATTCACATTCTTTTTCCCTTTTGACAGGCCAAGCAGTAACCACTGGTCCAAGGGATATTCTGTGTATTCACATTGAAACTTTTCATGCAAAGGATTGCAGACTTAGATAAAATTCCTCAGTATTATTTTCCATTTATTTTTCCTTGAGAGTGCCTAGTATCTGTAGTTCCATGAAGAAAGCTAGCAATGTAGTTGTCTGCTATTAAAAGTTGTATTAAGGGAGCGCTGCTGAAATTCATAGATGTTTTCTCTCTTTAACAAAACTATTTTTTGAGGCTTAAATATGTAATATAGCACTTTAGAATGTACAGTTGTATTTTAATCTTTAAATTTAAAAAGTTACATGAAACTTTCTTAATTATTTGGTGATCCATCATTGGTCCAGCTACAGTCAAGTACATTAAGGAAAAGTCATCCTGAATTAGTTAACTATGCCCCAATATAGTTGCTCCAGGTTGAAGTAGCTGTGTTAATGAAAGCAAATGTAGCCTGCCTCTTTCCAAACCATTTTCTAGATCCTTGATAGAGGGAAATTAGCTGAAGAAGAAAGGTGTGATTAATTAAAAGCTACAGTGTTTGGGAAGCAAAGGGGATTGAATAGGCAAAGAGGAATGTAAAAATACATATATACACACTGCAGGTTCAGAAGAACACAATGTCTCTCTTGACATGCATCTTGACATCAAAATTATACTGAAACAATGTAAATATTACATCAATATGTCTGAAGAAGAAAGACCATACTGACAGGGTTTGGGACAATAAAGTTATGAAGGCAACAGAAATCTCTTGAGGCAGCATAGATGGAATACAAACATTGTTGCTCATTCTCAAAACTTAAACTAAAATTTTTTAAGTGATAAAATACCAGCTGTTTTTGCAAGCAAATCTGGAATTAACAAGATGTGATTTAGCAATATGTCAACAGAAATTTAGGAAATACCCCAGTTTTTGTGAATTTTTTTATGAATGAGAAGTCCCATGGTGCTATTAAATTGTCTGTGTTGATAGTGTTCTACATAACAGTTCATTTTCTAAACCTAAATTAAGAGAGTAATTTATTTTATTGGAGGTGTGGCTATTATTTAAAGCCCCAGAGGGGTCATTCATTAGCTGGGCCAGCTTATTGCTGGCTAAGTAGTAAATAACTCTACTTTAGATATGGAACATGGTCCTGAATAGGAAGAGAAGGAATATATCCATAAAGTCTATAAGTACCTAAAATATGTAACAGAACATAATTATGAAATATTTTATGCTAGTAATAGAAAACTTCGGATAAATTATGCAATAAAAATCATGTTGCTATAACTGATGTCCCTCTGGAAAATCTGTTTTCGTGGAGAAAGGCTGTAACTTGATTTCTTTATACTAGAAATGTTGAGCACTTGTGATATACATAAAATATTACTTCTAATGGTGTCTGCCATTATTTTCTTACTTCATTCTCAGAGGAACCTCATCTAACTTTCCCATGAGTGTTGTTAGACAAATTATCCTCCTTTAATTAATTATCCCCCTTTTTTCTTTGTGAAAGATTCACATTCTGGCTCATCAATTTATATGATCAGGAAATGAGAAGTACCCTGGCAGTTGGCACAATTCAGCAAGGGTGAAGAAGGTTATCACCACCTACACAGTAGGAAAAGAACAACTCTTCTTTTATAGATTTTTTTCTCCCCATAGAATTTAGGCAGAATAGAACTGACACTATACCCTTGAATGGCTGTTCTGTATAACACATTATAGACTAAACATCTCATGAGTTCATATAGGGAAAAGACTGTATGCTTAAATCCTCCTCCTCAGCTCCTTTCCTCCCTTTGCATATCTGTTTCTTCTGTAATGGGACCCAGGAGCACAGAGAAGGTGCTGCAACACTGTAATGGGTCTCTTTCTCACCTGGAGCAGTCAGGCACAGCTGGAGTTTTCTCATCATTTGGCTGCAGCATTGTTCCATCCCGTTTGTATTTAAAAACATGTAAGATTCATTCCCTATCTTCACGCTTGCCAATTGCTAAAAAAATAGCCACACTATTCATTAGATAAGAGTCTTCTTTCCTATCTTTTAGGAAAACAAGGAAGAAAAAAAGAGAATAAATATAAAACCTATTGTGGTCACAATTGAGGGAGAGAAAATCACACTAGTTTTTCTGGGTAAAAGTAGTGGTTAAGGTGAACATTTTTTTATATATATCTGGGTTTCCAAAGACATGAAATCTGTTGATTAAAATCTGATCATTAGAAGGAAATAAGGGTACTGGTAACCTTTAAAATATAACTGAATATCACATGGCAATAGACACTTTGTTCTCTCGCAAATGTACTTCCATCCTTTGTTTATAAAAATATTCACACTTTAACAGTAATAGGTAATAGATAAAATTGTCTCTTTTATTTGAAGATACATACAAATATTATATTTAGGAGAAGGTATCATCCGTTAGGTGATTCAAATTTCTGTTTATTTACTGATCACAGCAATACTTAAACCCTATTACAAATAAATGTAAACAATCTCCAATCTATTACCATGTAAATTGGTAAGCATAGGCTAAGACTGCTGAAACTGGTCAAAAACTGTTTGCCTGCTATGTATCTTTAAGATTATATGTTTTGAGTGTACATACTGTGAAGACAAATGGTGTAATTTACATTATTCATCATCCTTATTTACACTGAGAAGTATATATGTTCTTGATTCATAAGTTATTAATTTTTATTGTCCTGATTTCTGCTTTTTCAGTGCCTTTTTGTCCTCAATATTTAAGTTTGAATTTTCAAGATACAACAGATGATGTGGTGGATTGACTCTGGCTGAATGTCAGGTGCCCACCAAAGCGGCTCTATCACTCCACTCCTCAGCAGGACAGGGGAGATGAAATATAACAAAAAGCTTATTGGTTAAGATACGGGCAGGTTACCAGTTACCATCACATGCATCACAGTCTTGACTTGGGGAAATTAATTTAATTTGCTTCCAATCAAAATCAGCATAGGATAATGAGAAATAAATAACTAAATATTTAAACATTTCCTCCCCACTTCTCCCTTCTTCTTGGGCTTAACTTTATCTCTCCTCCCTCTCAGTGGCACTGAGGAACAGTCAGTTCACCATACGTTGTCTCTCCTGTTGCTTCCTCATGGGGAAGGACAAATTGCCTCCCTCACTGGAGATATTTGAGAACTGTCTGGACACAATCCTGTGCAATGTGGTCTGGGATGACCCTGCTTGAGCAGGGAGGTTGGACCAGATGACTCACTCTGCTCCCTTCCAGCCTTACCTATTCTGTGATTCTGTGAAATATATGATGGTATATTTTTCTAACTTTTTGAATAAGAAAAGCCTGCATTGGTAACATTAGCATAACAATTTCACAACTAAGTTAGATATATGTATGCAGTAATGTGTATAGAAATTGTACATACCATGATGTTTCAAAGTGGGATTACATAGATTTTTATGCATTATCTTGCAAAATGTCAGTGTGTCAATATACGGTGGCGAATGCTTGTAGCTTTTGCATAAAAAATTCAAATATCAAACAGCAAGCTTTGTCCTTTTTGAATCAAATACTTGAACTGTTTCTTTTCACATACTAGGATTTAGTTCATCCAGTATTCTTTGCTTCAAGAAATAGTATGTAATGAATTCAAATGCTCTTTTACTAATGACTAAACAAATCTATTTGTGTATCAAATTTCCTTTGATATGGTCAGTAAAATAGATAATGGGCATTAGTCTGAGATGTTGTTAAAGCAAAGAGTGATTGGTCTTTGCCTGGTGTTTCCCTGAAGGATTATAGATTTTGAATGTCTGCTGAAGTGATAGCAAGTCTTCAGTGTTGTACTTTTCTAGTGTGCACCAGTGATCTCTTTTCTTCCAAAATTGTTTTCCTTATAAGAATCACATTCTTATCTTTTATTTACCCCTGAGTTACAGGAAGGGAAAGATAGATGAGTTACCTTTCACACCCTAACTCCAGTGTGATTCTGTCAAAATGCATTTGTGTAGTAAGTGACCATTTCTTTTGCCCAAGGCCCCCTTTAGTCACCTCCAAGATGAGCCTGACTTTCACAAAGAGAAAGGGTAAGAGAAAAAGAACATGCCTATCTTGCTATCTCTGTACTAGGGGCTACTGTAGCCTGGGGCTCTCCCTTCAGTACATCACTGGTTAGAAACCTGCAAAATCTTTCAGTGAGATACACAAAAGTAATGTAAGGATAATTTTAAATGAAAGGAGATGGTTATCTTAATTTTCTTTATATTATTCTTTCAGTTTTCCCTTAACCTGATATGTTTTCTAGATATTTCTTGTTAGAAAATACTTTGGCAATTATTAACTTAATTCAGTGCTGTGCAACTGCAAACTGTACAGATTTATTTAGGATAACAGCTGTTTCCAAACTTAGTATCCTAAATAGTTTCAACAGGAGTTTATCTTTTCAAAAAAGATAGCTTTCTAACATCACCAGAAATCATGCCTCCTTTTACTGTTAATGTCCTTCTTTGTGAAATAATTTCTGAGAAAAAGTGGATTTTCTTTTCTGTCTCAAAAACCTTAAAACACAAAAAAACATGCCTGATTCATTGTTAACATATTTAACAAATTTTATTTATGGTTAGAGGTCCTTTCCTCTTTTTATAAGGCTACAAAGGAAATAAGGACTATTTAACAGAAATAATATTAGCATAAGGTGTTGTATTTTCCTTAGGCACAAATAGCAATCCTAATTTTTTGTATCACAGTGGTAGTGATCACAGGAAAGCAAATACCCATCCTAGCCATCTCCTATTGTAGCTAACATGAAGTGCAAATCTCAAAAAGCAGAATAAATTGCAAAAGAGGGCACAAACCAATAGGTAAGACTAAAAAGTAACCAAAATGTAAAATAAAATACAAAAATGAGCTTAACCAATGAATTTATTTTTGAATTTTTGAGGTACCCTATATATATAATAAACTTATTCCAAATGCTTACGCTAATATATTATAGAAATAGTGTTTCCACTAAAATATACTTTATAACAATTTCTTCTGTGAATTGCACCTTTTTTACATTTGCATTATATGAAAGAGATCATTATAATTACTAAAATTTTAGTCCAGCAAATAAACTAAGCAGTGGACTCTTACACACAGTTTTATTGATAGGCTTTCAAGTTATGTTCCAGGAGAATAGCCCATATGCCTTCTATTTCTCTTCACCATTTGGTGCCTCACACTGAAATTTCCAATTTTATAGTTGTGGGGTTTTTTAAGTTTTAGTTATGGCATTAATAATTAAGCTGTCTTAAAATTTACTGGGTTTCTGCTAATCTTAAAACAACTAAATTATTTCCATTTATCATGAATGAATTATTTACAGTGAGGGACTAGTATGAGTTTATCAAGAAGAGAGGCTCTTTCAGGCTCTGAACCTAACTACTTAGGAATTTTCGAAACAAATATGTAGTGCAGGGAAGCTGAAACACAAGTGGTAAAACTAGCATTAAAAAAATGTGAATACAATTTACTCCTTAATGAATTAAAATAAATATGAATTCAAATAAATATTAATACACTTTCCTAAAATCAAGTTTTTTAAAATGTGATTATCTGACAAAAGCTCAGGAAGCAGCTTGTTTTTTTCCTGTCTGTTTTAAAGGAAGTTTATTGACATTCTCTAAAGAAATCTAAAAGGTATTTGTTCTTCAATTAAAAAAATCCACTGAACTAAACAGCAACAAAACCCCAAACAAAACAAAAATCAAACCCTATAATTTCTGCTCCTTTGGAAAATTAAGTAATGACAGAAATAGTCCGTTTCAAATCCAGAGATGAACTGATGGTAATACAAAATTTAAAAATTATATAAAAGTGTTGCAAGCAATGCATTCAGGAAAGTTTTAAAGTAATGAAGGAAATATTTGCTATAAATGTAAGTGAATACAAATGGGGTTTAGGGATGGTTTAATTCATTTAAATCCATTATTCATATAACACTTTGTTCAACTTGATTTTGTTTACGAAATCAAATTCAGTATAAGACTGTGGATGTAATCTCTCAAATGCACCAATCACATAGGATATTTTTTTCCAACTAGCTCCTGTAAATTATTTTACTCTGCCTAATAATTTTTGAATGCAGAACCAGTTCTTTTAAGTCCTAGAAGGGATAGGTGTTGTCAGCTATGTATCTTGTCAAATTTGAGAAAAAACATGGAAACCCTTTCCCAGCTACATCAAAATAGAGGCCCCAAAAGAGAGTAAATTGAAGTAGGCATGAATACATTTACTGCCTAGTATATATTGTTTGAGAAAGCTACATTAAATGAAATGATGTAGTCACTTGGAGAATTAGTTTATAGAATACATTTATTTATAGAATATATTTGCTTTCCCAGATGAAATATGAAATTACTCAGACACTTAGAATAGTATTAATCTACCAGGACAGCCTAGGAAAACTTTGTATTTCTTTGGCCGTTAAAAACTGAACAGTTCTGTAGGTTTGATATAATAGTCTCACAAAACTTGAAGACAGTAGAGTGAATTTGTGTGTTCTTTGGGATAGCTTATGTTGTTTCTTCGGGACAGCTTTAGCTTTTTTTTTGAGGTCTGTGAGCTCAGGATAAATTGAACCTGGTTTTATCCTTTTATAATGATGAATTATATCAACCATTTCCTAGAACTGTTTGGAAAAAAAAAAAACAAACAGTAAGAATTGTTCATGATTTTTTGTGCTTTTTATTAAATGGTTTTCTTTTGTTGTTTTTGACTTTTCTTTAGCCAAACAGAATAATAAAGCCTTTCAAAACTCCGTGGAGTATTTTTTAAAATAATCTCTTTTTCAGTTTCTTGTTAAAATGGAATGTTCTTTATTTGCTTCTTATCACATTTTAATTGTATTTAGAACCTTAATATCGGAAAGCTTTGAGAAATCAAGTGTATGCTGCTGAAAATATTACCCTAGAAAAATTGTTTGTTAAAATCAAAACACTTGCTATTTTTCATTTATGTTTGGTTTTATTTTCCTTGTACTCAAACTATCATATATGGAAATGTGAAAAAAAAAAAAAAAATAGCTGCAAGAACTTTAAAGAGAAATCCTCAAACTATGGTACAGGGATATTCGTTGCTGTCATAACAGGTAATAAATTAATTTTCTTTTAAGGCTTCTATTCTTTTTATAGTTAGCATCTCTCATGAAAGAAGTATGTGGTATTTGGACTGGACAACTTAAAAAACAATCTTCTTCTGCATTTCTATTGCTTATGTATCCTGTTTCCTCTACTTGTAGATGAGTGTATTCATAAGTTTCTTATCTGGAGCACAATATTTTCTTTACAAGTTTCTGCATCTAAGGGTGCTAAGAGAACTGGTGAACCTCCATCCAAGGCCACTTTCCTATCATCTTTGGCAGTTTGTCAAACTTAGGAGAGATACATAAAGACTGGAAACAAGTTTTATGACCTTTAACAAAAGCCTGGCCTGTGCAAATTTCAATGCTTGGGGAAAACACAGATCAAGTCTTCTTGGAAGCCATTTTCTGTTATGTGGAAGAAAGTGATTGTGAACAGATAATTTATTAGGGGTAAACCACACCTGAACAAGCTGATAGATCCTTTATAATAAGTTACTTGATCATTGGACAAGGGGACATCAGTGGATGTTGCCTACCTCAAACTTACCAAAGCTTTTCAGTTTGTCCACTCATCCAGAGTTGGATATGTGAACATAGTGTCCTGACTTGAATGAAAGAATTTTGTCAGAGAGAACTGATTAGAACAAAAAGGCAAAACAAAACACCAAAAGAAAAGCAACCAAAAAACAAACAAACAAACAAACGCCCTAGCAAAACAAAGAAAAAAAACTCCAAACAAACATTCCTTCCCTACAAAATACCCCTATAGGTTGGATGATAGGATAGAAGGTAGTAGTAAATTGGTCATACTGTACTGAAGACCAGTTCATCCAGTTTTCAGACACCGATTAACTGAAGTAGGTTCTGCAGAGGCCTGTGGAGGTGAACAGGGGCTGGAGCACTTGCCCACTTGTGATGAGAGCCTTAGGGAGCTGTAGAAGTAGGGTCTAATATTGGCCTTTCAGTATCTATGAGGAGGTTTTTGGGAAGACAGAGGCAGGTTCTTTATGTTGGTGCAGGATGGAAGGCTGGGGATACAATGCAATGGACGTAAGTTAGAACAAGACTAGATATAAGGAAAGACTTCTGTTTACCATGCAGACAGTCAATAAGTGAAACAGGATTCTCAGAACAGTCTTCATCGTGGGAGGTTTTCAAGATGCAACTGGATAAATCCCTGAGCAACCTGGTCTTGGGTCAGAGCTGAGTCTGCCATGAACAGGAGCCTAAAGACCTCCTGAGGTCCCATCCAGGAAGTCTCTGATGGGGGATCAAGAAAGTCAGGGCACAGCTGGAGCTGAACCTGGCTCGTTAAATATAACGAGGATTTCTTAGGTACATAAGACAACAAAGGAAGATGAAAGAAATTGTACCTGAAATAATGAGCAAAACAGAAGGTCTGGTTACAACTAACAAGGAGAAAGCTAAAGGTTTTTTGCCTTGAGCTTCACTGGCAAGGGCTCTGGGCATATCACCCACCTCACAGAATGGGAATATGTATATATACCTATGTATTTATGTCTAGCCTCCTTTTTAATTTGGGCAATTCTTTTGGTGCCACCACTCCCTTATTTGCTGTATTGTTGGTACCTCAATTTGAGCTGTATTGCAACGTGGACAGTATTTATACATTGGGGACCTGGTCTCTGTTTCTACTTTTAAGAGTTCATGTTCTACTACCAGTATTTTATTTAATGTCATTATTGTTTAAAATTTCATGAAATAAAACAGGGTATAAATACTTTTCCTCATATCCTTTAATTTTCAAATATTTTATAAACATAAAGATTCTGATTTTTTCTAATCCCATCTAGTGGTTTAACTGTAGCCAACAACTAAGCCCAACATGACCACTCACTTATTCCCCCTGGTGGGATTCCTTATTGCAGAATTTCTTCCTTAAGAAGCTGGGGTGTAGAATCAAACTCACTGGTGCATTCTGACAACTGGTCTTATGTAGATGATTTTAATTTACTTAGAATTTTCTACATGTCAGCATATACATGCAGCAAGTTTGTTTTATTATTTATAAATAAATTCCTTATTTATTTCAACAGAAATTGAAAAAGAAAGCTGTGGGGATCCTGGAACACCACTGTATGGTATCAGAGAAGGGGATGGATTTTCTAATCGTGATGTTTTAAGGTTTGAGTGTCAGTTTGGATTTGAATTAATTGGAGAGAAATCTATCATTTGCCAAGAAAACAACCAGTGGTCTGCAAACATACCAATCTGTATTTGTATGTACCAAATATTTTCTTCTTATTATTTTTGAGGCATAACATTATGATAAGTTTTTACTTACAGGTCATAATTTGTATGACTGATTTTAGAATTAGTACAATGTAATTAACTCTCCTGATGGGATGAATTTACTTTTTTTTTTGCAGGTTTGCCTAATGTACATGCCCAAGGGACAAGTTCTAAAACTGCTAAAATATTTTTTTTCTCTTAAACCAGTTGTCTGTGTGTGCTTTGATATAGTGGTGTATTATTGGCTTTTTTTTTTGTTTGGGAGGATTCTTTTGATTCTATGATGTAAATTATGTGTGATACAATTTTGATAGCACATTTTATAAACTAATATATTTCCTTAGATTAGAAGTTTGTGAATTGAAATAAAGGGTTTAAATTATTTACACTTTCCCCATGTATTATATATGAATACCTTTTAGAACTTAAATTATCACAGATATTTATAGTTCTCTTCTAGTTGCATTATATAGTATAAGTAAAACATTTTCAGTATATAGCATAAGTTGTGCTATATAGCGTAAGTAAATACAACGTTGTGATACTTATTTATGGCAGCACCTTTCCTAACTTTTCCACAAAAATAGTATGGATCACATATATTCAGAGTGCAATCAGTTCCTTTCATCTCTGCAACTCAATTTAATATGGCTTAACTGAATTGGTTGAACATAACATTATCCTGATAACAACAAAACACCTCTTGTCTCTTTGAGGCGTCTTAATTTCCTGGGCCTCTGCATGAACAATAAATGATAAGGGCACTATTGACATTTTTGCCCCTTTAATGTGCTCAGTGGGAGCTCTGCTCATATAAATAGTTCTCTACAAGAGAAAATAAGTGGTGCCAAGTGATTGTTATCAAGGGTAAATTGTAAGGACTGCCATGGATTTCCAGTGCAACAAGAATGTTCTTTATTTCTCGTGGGCTCTGCTTGGGAGGTAGTTTTATTGAGAGGAAGGGAATATGAAGATGGAAACAACAACCTTCTTTCCAGATTCACATATCACCACAAATAATGAATTATTCAGTTGAAGCAATCAGCAAGTTTTAAGATCTTTTGCAAAAACATTGCACTAGAACAGTCCTTATTGAAGTGTTTTATTCTGTTATCTAATTTATCTCTCTTTTTTTGGCAGTTCCTTGTCTTTCCAATTTCACTGCACCGATGGGAACAGTTCTTTCACCTGATTATCCAGAGGGATATGGGAATAATTTAAACTGTATCTGGACCATAATTTCAGGCCCTGGGAGCCGAATTCATCTCTCCTTTAATGACTTTGACTTGGAATCTCAGTTTGACTTCCTTGCTGTTAAAGATGGCGACTCTCCAGATTCCCCCATAATTGGAACATTTACTGGTGCTGAAGTTCCTTCTCATCTTACCAGTAATGGTCATATTTTGCGTCTGGAATTTCAAGCTGACCATTCAATGTCAGGACGCGGATTTAACATCACTTATAACAGTGAGTATTTTTTTTTCTTGTGTGTCTGTTTTGTTTTCAACATACAGTCCAGGAGATAAGCATAAGTATTTAAAAATGACTCTATGGTAATGCACCTTCAAGCAGATTCTATATACCTAAATATTCCTAATTTAGGTGTTTAGATTATTGCTCAAATACTGTTCTAGGGCTGAAAATATGTATATAGTTCTCATTTATGGCTTTAGAAATCATTGGGATAGGAGTGTTTGGAAGACTGGTAAGTCAGGCCAGTTCTGAATTGTAGAGTAAGACTTCACGAAATTTGCTGACAGCTCAGTTTGTGCCACATAATATTAATCACCACCATTGCCTGTACAAAACTGTTGTTCTTGAAAACTCATATGTTCAGATGTGAACATTTGTAATATCCTGGAGCTGATGGCTGCAGTCTTTGCTAGCTCCTAATCACTGCAGTTGAGTGAGCACCCATAGGAGCTCTTTGATCAGTCAAACCAAAATAGACTTGGGGTTTTTTTTGCTGTTTTACCTTTGTTATTTACTGACCACATAATAATTGAAGATGATATTAAATATCTTCTCCAGTACTAAATACCACTGGAATTTATTCACCTTCTTGCTGGCAAAACTGTTACATTTCTTCTGAAACACATATGAAGATCTGCCTACCTTGCATTGGTACCAAATGATTTGTCATTTATTCCATACTAAAATCCAGCCAGGGTATATTCCCATCTAGTGCAGACATGGTGATGCAAGGCCACAGCACGAATAATTGCAAAATACAGTGTGAAACTTTCCTGGGAGCATATGCAAAATTAAATTTTGCCACTCTAGCAGTATCCTGAAATATTAGACTTCCTGTTATGTGTAGAGCATGGTAGGAATAAGAGAGCATCTAGTACAGGCTTCATCGTATCCTTCAGCCAGAGCTTCTCCACCTCATCAGTCCCCCCACATCTGGATATTTGGATTTCTTTCTTTTTCTTTTTTTCTGATGGTAATGGTAGCAGAGTAGTTTTCCATGCCAACAGATAGAAAAAATAAGCAAAATATGATAACTATTTCGATATTTCCAAAAGTCTGATGTCATGTGTAACTAGTCCCCTTCCTGTCTTTCTCCCTAACATCTGAGAGTATATATATTTCCAGAGGTTTACTTGAGATGTAAGAGAATCTACCACAGCATGATTCGAAGGAGAGCATGTCTCTGTCCCAGAAAAATGTGTTACCTGCTGGACTGTATGGAAAAAAGCTTTGTATGGAAAAAATACTTTGTATGAAAAAAAATACTTTGTTGTTTAAGCTTTTTTGCTCTAAAAAAACCTAAACTAACCATTAAATCAAAGAGGAAATGAGAGATTAAGTGAGGTTGGTAATTGAGAGATCCAGACTCCACATTTTTCTCAAATGAATGTTAACAATTTATATTATATTAAATAACATTTCAAGAACTAAATTCCCCTGTCACTTTTTACTTTTCTCACATCATCTTTCACCTCTCCATCTTTTTTTGGTTTGGTTTGGTTTGGTTTAGGTTGTCAGTATTTCAGAGAACTCTTTATTAAGATCTACATTGAACATTGTTGTCTGAATAGGAAAGATAAACTGGCACCAGATTATTCTGTAAACATTGTTTTTCTGGTATTGTCTTATATTTCAGCTCTCAGCCCTCTGATTCATCCTCAGATCATTTGTCACAAATGTAGAATGTAAGCATGAAGAACATGTGGTATCTTCTTATGGGTTTCTATAGGTACCAGTCATCATTGCAAACTAACCTTTGACCGGTAGCTGCATATCTTAGTACCATAACTAAATATTGGAAAGTCAGCAGTTATTCAGACCTACCGAAATATGTAATCAGTTATAATGAAAATGGGATATTGAATCCATGTTTCTTTGCAGAAGTTTTCACATTTGCTCTATATTTTCTTTTTTTTTCATGTTCTTTTAACATTTATAACAGTTCTGCTTATTTAAAGTTTCATTGTGGTGTGCTCAATGCTGTCAAGCTTAAATCTATTAATGAGAAAATGAAAATCAATTATTGGAGGATATAAGGTAGTATTCTAGGATAAATATTAAGGCTGTGTATAATAGGATTTTCTCAAGTCATCCCATTTTGCTCAACTAGAACTAAATATAGGTCAGTTAATGTAGAATTTATCGTAAAAATGAAAGATGTAGAAGTTTAGCATGGAATACTCCTTATATTTAGTTTTTATTTTGAAATAAACTAATTCATCGAACACTGTCAATACTTCAGATTTAGTATTTCAGTGACACAGAAATATACTTACCTTACTTAAATTCTGAGTCTTTAAAAACTTTTCAGGCTTCCTTGGGCATGTAGTAGTCTAATCATGTCACTAAATTATGCACCAATAGTATCAAGTGATACAATTTTAATTTTATAGAGAAGCCACAATCCAATTTTTTTACCAGTTGTATGATGAAACCAATTAACTCTGAAAAGAATTTAAAGAAGTGTTTTACACATTTGAGCAATTTAACACATTGATATTTTTATTTCTTTGCATGGGTGTGTTTGTGCATGTGTTTGTTAAACTCTGTAGCTAAAATCTACTTAGAAAAGCAACAATATCTCCAAATAATGTCTCTACTATTTCTTCAGTGAAGACAGCTGCAATCTGATAAATCACAGAAGTAATCTTTCCATATTAAATAGTTTAAGGCCAAAAGAGATGATAAAAAAAGGAGTGAATAGAATTTCACTCTGTCTTAGCATTTGTAAACCCAAAGTTAATTAAAAATATCCATTTTCTGCTAACACTTCAGTCAATATATTCCAGACCTATCAGTCTCCTTTTGCCCCTTTCAAGAGTAGAAACACTATTTCACAGAAACAGTACATCTTGATCAATCTTTTCTAATAGAATATAGGCTAGTAATGTAAATAACTTCATTGATGTTTATGAGGTGTAGGATAGAGAAGAATAAAACTGCGTTGCTGCTACATAATCTGGTTGTTTAATGGTATTTCTCAGAAACTATTTTAATGTGCGTATTTACTTTTATTACAGAAACATGTGTCGTCTCAGATAATTGTTTTCCTTCCAGTAAAATTCAACATAAATCTAACTTTTGTTGGAAATAAGCAAAAATTAGATTTCAAATGTGTCATCTTTGAGTTATTTCACTAAGCCTAACAAAGATTTTCTAATTAGTTAAGTGTTAGGACTAGATAACAGATATATTTGACTTGAAAATGGATGATACAGAGAATGTTCCAATAACCAAAGGAATAGCAACTCAAAAGGCCGTGATTTTCTGTTTGGAAAATGAGGCAGAAGAGTGTTTTACTAGGTGCAGCAGAACACAGGGACATAGCAACCTAAAACTACATTGGTTTAAGTTGCTATGGAAATGCATACTTACAACCGATTCCTTGTTTTCCCTTTATATCCCAAACCCAGGAGCTGTTAATATTTCTGGTGCCTATGAAGATATTTATAAAGTCAGTCATAAGCTGTATGCATTGAACTCCACAGTTCAAGGGAAAGTATCAACCTTTTATCATATTTGTGACTCCTTTCTGAATGCTTCCCACTTTATATATATCTTTGTTTAATTACAGAGAACAGAGCTAGACATAATATTGAATATAGTCCCATAAATTACAAGCAATAAATTTATATAGTCTCTTTGCTTCAGTCTAATCTATCTGTTCTGTTAGACAAAATGCACGCATTAAGTGCTGTGTCACAATTGGAGGCATGTGACAGAGAATGCATATTTACTTCCCATGACAAAGGAGTTAATGCAGAGGAGACTAAAATTTGCTAGGTCCATCCATGGGCAGGCATTCCACAAACCAGACTCATGCTAACCTCCCTTTGGGCTGAGGTGCATGAGTATTTTGAGGTGGAGAACATCTTCCAGATTGCTTGATTTATGCTAGTGGGTGGACTTCTTTGAGCTGTTGCTCATTGATTGGGGTGTAGGACATGCTGGGCATAAGCTTAGACCTGCTGTTTGTCGCTATGTAGATATTTTTGTTACTGTTTTCATTACAGCTGTTTAATTGTGCTAGCAAAAACCTTATGAATTACATAGCAGCCTGACAAAGGTCAGCTATGGGCCTCTGACATCAGCCTAATTACTTGAGTCATTTCAGCTCAGTGGACAAAGGCACAGACAATCCCAGAGGATGTGTTTATATCCAAAGACTGATTTAGTGTGGTTTATTGCTGTGATAGGGTATGTTCATCACAGCACATTTTTCCTGACAGTCGCTCCTGTTAGACTTTTTCAGTCTCAGTACTTCTCAAGCTAGAATTCTTCAAAGTGCAATGTACTACAAAGTATGATGGTACTGAATGAGCCACTACTTGTTTACACACCTTTAAATAATCTTTCACAATCGTCCTTATTATGAAGTATATTATTTTCTATTCTCTTTTGTTTTTTCAAACTTTTGGTTTTTCTCTGATATTTTCTTCTGAAAGTGCTACCTTTACTCCAAAGTTTTGCTACACTTACCAGCTAAAACTCTTGGCAGGGCAATCCACCAAAACAATTAACTGTGCCAGTGGACTTTCTGGTCCTATTTAAAGGACCTTTCCAAGCTGGCTTTAGATGATGTAGTGGTTTGGTCCAAAATACTCATTACTGTTTACCTTCTGTGAGATAAGAATTAGGAGAAACGCAAAGCAGGCACCAAACTTGAAAGAATATAAAGAAGTTTATTAACAGACCTAAAAGAAGAAAAAAAAAAATCATACCACACCTTCAGAACTCTTCTCCTCCCCCCACCTTTCTCCCTTCTCCCAGTGACAATGTAGAAAAGACAACCCTTGAGATGTTCAGTCTGTTTACCACTTCCATAATAACCTTGTTCAGTCCATTTAGGAAGAGGAGTCTCTCTTGTCCATGCTATGAACACATTATCACAACGAGACAGCCACCCGGGTTGGTTCTCTCCTCGCATGTGAGTCCCTTGCATGACTTGCAGCTTTTCCCACAACTGCTTTCGAGAGTCCACTCTTGAAATTACTGGGGTAAAATTTTAAGGTTGAACTGTTCAGAAAAAAAAGTTCTCTTCACCCATCTCTGGGAGCATTTCATCTCTAAGAACAGAGGCCCTTCTCCTTCCCTGGGAGCAAAAGGTCTTCTTCATCTTTAGGACTATCTCTGGGAGCATCTCTAGGAACTGAGGTTTTCTCCTTTTCCATTTGGAGCAAAAGTCCTCATTGCTTCCATCTCTCCCTGTTCAAACTTCTCATGAAATTACAGCTGCATCAGCACCTGCCTATCTCAGCGCAGGTGCTTTTGCTCACAAGTACAAGTTGAACACTCCACCCCCCATGTCTTCATGAAATTACAACGGGTACTCTGATATATCACAGCTTTACGACAGAATTTCATCTTTAAGCATCTCCTCTTTCTCTTCCTTCAGGTTTTCAGCTCTTCACAGCACTAAAAGGGTTAATCTCACCTAGGCCTTGCAGCTGGAATGCAGCTTATTGAAGTGGAGAGGGGGGAGATCGGAGCCGCTCCAGCTGCCCACAGCAGGGCTGGGGGTTGGGGGGGGGGGGGGGGCGGGGCGGGCGTGGTCCACAGGTGGAACAGGGCTCATCGTCTACAGGATGGCCCTGCATGGGGCCCGCAGCCACTTGTCCCAGCACCAGAAATGAGACAGAGAGACTCTGCCTCGGAGTTTCCTATTCTGAAGTGTGGATCACAGAGGCGGTCACAACTTTAAGTGGCTTAAAGAATTGTCCATATTCAAACTGGCCAGCTGATAGGTTCTGTCAGATCACAGAGGAAGCTGTAAGCACCCCTTTGCAAGAACATCACTTCCGGGGCTATGCTTGCTAACCCATGACAGATGAGATGAGTTGTGATTAGCTACATTCCTGCCTTCCTATCTCATGAGATCTCTGCAGTTCCTTCCCTTATATTTTTGTTTGTTTTTTTTGTTTGTTTGTTTTGTTTTTAATGCAAAATGAGTATTTTAATATTCTTCTGAGTTAATAGCAGAATATCACCATCACCCTGATATATGAATATATTTCCTGGCATTTTTCCTGATATTGCTTAATATACCTGTGCAGTCATGGTAGCTGATGAGTATAAATGCCAGGAAAACTGGATCTCCTCTTTACATGTAATAGTTCATAAGGAACTTTTCCATGGTTTCTTGATTTATTGATTATTAGTAAAATATTAATTTATGATATACCCATGTGTTCTTCTTTTAAGCCTAAGGCTTGTAGTTAATATTACAGCTCCACCATGAAGCTTTTTAGAAGTATCAGCAGACTGAATTGTGCTCATCAAGTAATGTAACTGTAGCCAGGCTAGACTAAGAGAGTGACTGCTGTTGGTGGGACAGATTGTCTTTCACTATCTTGCCTCCCAAAGTCATTCTGTGCAGTACAATTGATTTCATAGGACCAGCAGTGGCAGCAGTTCCTGAGCTGAAATACAGAGCAATTAATTCATTTTTCAGCATTAATAAACTGGTGTCACACACAAACAAGCTAAAACTGGAGACAACATTTATCTACATTTATAGATAACAATATTGAAAATCTATCTCTGGGTTGTCTGAAAGTAGTAAGAAAAACAGACAATCAATGCCTTCCCTAAAAATGATGACTGTGAATAAAGTATTGGAAAAGTTTTTGTAACTCCTCTGAAAAAGTATGGGAATGCATAATTTTTAATGCCATCTTTGAATGATAGACAATTATTCAATGAAAGCACTATTTTCATTCCCAATATATATCTGGCATTGCCTAAGTCAAAATGTCAATAAATAAATGCTTTCTCTTGTCTGTTATGATTTAAAATACCTCTGTAATGGAACATCTGAGAAATCTTTCTGCTAAGTTATTGACATACTACTTTTTAAAAGAAGAAAAATTCATGGGGGGATTTGTATATGTTTTGTCTAGCAGACGCACCAGGAAAACTGCAGGGAAAAAAGTGAAAATCATATTTTTAGGACTTTGTCCATTCTGGTGTCTCCACATGTAAACATATTTATGAAGATACAATTTGCAGTCATCATATGTGAGGAAGGTGGATGTTTGTTCTCACAGAAAAATCAACATTTTAAAAATGATGAGATGTATGTGCAGTATTCTTCATCAATAAAACAACAAAATACAATAACTAATGCATATAATTTAAAGATAATGCTACAAATATGACTTTTCTCATTTTTGGTAGGAAGATGGTCTTTCTTCTCCAAAAGCAAGGTATATTCTGTAGTAAAAGACATGAACAGTCTGTGTCATAGTATCTACATGTATACAGGGAAATCATTTTTTTCAGTTAACCCAGACCTAAACTTGAAATATTCAAAGTTTCAGGTTTTTTTTCTTTGCCAACATAACTGTTTTTGTCACTGTTCACCAGCTCTCAATACAGGAAACAAAATAAAAGATGGTAGGATCAAGGCCATGAAGGTCAGTATGGCTCAAATGGTGAGCTAGTGAATTACATAAACAAAAGATGAGTAAAGTTTTTGTATCATACATAGATGTTTTCCCTGCCCTTCTGAAGGAACATTCTGTCCCATTGTAACATTAAATAGGATGGGTGTTGATGGAAAGAAGAATTTAGCTATCCCTGAAATCTGCCAGCAACAAGCTGTCCAAGCTGAGATTCATTCTGGAATAACTTTATATTTTAAGTCATTAAGTATACTGTTCTACATTTTCTGCAGTTGAGCAAGTTTTTGTTTCTTATTTTTCCCTTTGTTTCCTAATATAAATTGTTTGTTCTTACTAGCAAACAAAATCTTAAAAATGTTGTCTTCTTTGCAAGAGTTCTATTTCCTCTCCCACTTTTCTTTTTTCTCTTAAAAAGCATTTGGACATAACGAGTGCCCGGATCCTGGAGTCCCGATCAATGCTCGGCGTTTTGGTGACAACTTTCAGCTGGGGAGCTCAATTTCTGTTATATGTGAAGAAGGATTTATTAAAACACAAGGAACTGAAACAATCACTTGTATGCTAATGGATGGAAAAGTAATGTGGAGTGGACCTATTCCTAAATGTGGAGGTATGTAAAATATTTCTAATTCAGAAGAACTTGATATAATGCATTTCAAATTGTCACCAAATGAAGTTGAGATTTTTGCAAATGAACAGCGCAGTGCTTCTGTTCTTGCTGATACAATATCAGATTAGAATGAAGATGTTGATTCCTTTGGGTCTTCGGCTATGGTATTTAAAGCTGTTTAAGATGTTTTAGCTCTCTGTTGCAGTACTTGTGTTTCTTCTATCCACAGTGACTCCTAGGCTGGGGAAGAGTTTCTTTGCAATTGATTTTTCTTTTTATAGAAATGAAGTACTTTCATACATTGCAGCCTAAAAACACAGTGTTATACATAGTTCCTTAGACTTGTTTATACTAATTGACACTAAAATATAATCTTTTCTTCATTACTTGTCTATACTCTAAGATCTTTGTACCTAAAGGGGAAAAAAAATAATTCAGCTGTTTGTAATGATTAAAAAATTATTTAATCAATAATAATATAATCACTGCTTTATGGTTTGTTAGTTTCTACTTTAAACAAAAGCTTAGTTCTTATTTTCACTGTGACTGCCTTCCTGACAAAATTTGCACAATTTTAATACATTAGTGTGACTGCTTATAATATGCTTTGCATCCATGTTTATTTTCTATGATGAATGATTATTGTTTCATAGGTATAAGGTGTGTCAGTTTCACTAGACAAGATAGGCTATAATACCTTTTCTTTATTATAAGATTCATGGATCTGTACAACATTGCTAATAAAATATAAAGTTGCATTTTCAATGTTACGTTAAAATCTTAAATTACTGGGAATATTTTTAAGTGTCAGTCCATGCACAATGATAATCTGATCCATAGGTGATCTGAGACTCTGAGTGGAACATAGGTTGAAATCCTAAAGTTTGAGACACAGGTATATTTGTTGTTTTTTATCAGCTGTAGAATTAGATGTATTTTTTTAATTTACGATAAAAAAGGAAGGCAAGTGAAAATATTTTTAAATTAACAATTTAGTTTGGTCTGTTAGGGTGTTCAGAAGTTTTATTGATTGTGTACACCTTTGTCTGTAAAACAGAGTTGTTTGATATAAGCTCTACTAATACCTCATAATTTCATTGTCACAGACATCAAGTCATATGCATAAACTCCACATACTGACTAGGAATGTGACTGATTCCAGCTTTCCTTCCACTTCAGGAATGCCAGAAATTACAGTATGCAGGAGGGAACTTTTTAATAATCTGGTGCAGATGAACAGGGTCAACATACTCCTTTTTCAGGGCAATCCTGGCTAGCCTCTGCTGGGACTTCCTCCCAGCCCTGCCCATGGCCCAGGATCCTATTTCAGCTCAGACAGTCACTTGATTGCTTGATTGTCACCAGACCCCTTTACTCTAAGCAATTCACTCCTGCTCACATTTCTCAGGTGGAGCTGGATCTGTCTGTGAAGGCACTAACTCAGTTTGTGTGCGCGTGTGTGTGTGTGTGCGTGTGTGTGTGTGCATACAAGTGATCATCCCTGGTTCCTGGCTTCTTTTCTTTAGTGGAGGGGTCCTGCTTTTGCTACTCCCTGACAATTTTGAATTTGGGGCTCTTGTTGTCATGCCTTTCATCTTTCCTGTGTGAGGGCTATATGGAGGATTTTCCCATAATCTCTTGTAATATTGTGCTGCTGTACCCATGCTGAAGCTCTAACCTTGGTCTTTCTGCATAACTCCTGCAAGGTTTTCTGCATGACTCCTGCCATTCCATAGCATTAGTGAAAAGGTCTTCAAAAAAAACCATCCAAAACTATGAATCTACAAGATGTTTAGTAATTCTGTGAATAGCCTGTTATCCTAAAAGCTTTTTTCATGCTCACATACAGAAATTTCCTTTTTCACCCCCTGCATCTTGCTATACAAAGAATTAAATACAAATGACTTTGTGAGAATTCTTAGATCAGACTAAGAATTTTTTTTTGCTGTTTGGCATAGGTCTGTGTTTAAAGAGATTCTGCTTGATAACAACCTCTAGTTGTGTTATATTTCTAGAGTTTCATTTTGAACAAATGGGCATTGGGTATCAATCTGTCATACAACCATCAAATAGAACTATAAGAAAGAGCAAGGGATTAAAATCAGTGTAAAAAAGGTCAGGGAAACAATCCTTTGGCAAGATGTCTGGAGAGCTTTATTTTCTAAAAAACAAGGCTCTTTGAGATAAGCCTAGTAGCTCAGCTATTCTGAAGGGAACTACTCCTGGGTTTAGAAAACCAGCATGTGATGGTGAAAGTCAAATAAAAAAAATTCCTTGAATATTTATCTGCAAGAGCCAAAATCAGAGGAAGGTAAGAAACATTTTCTTTAAAGAAAACCAGAAACAAAACACTCCTAAATAAAAAAGAGAAACTATTCCAAATTTAGGCAATCTTCCAGTATGCATTATTTTTAATGCACTATTCATAGGAATATTTTTGTAACAGAGGTTTGGAGCTTTTTGTATTGTAAATGCAACCTGTGTCATGAAAATTTGGTGAGAATATGGAACTTTGTACAAGTTTAGTTATACTGTATTCTAACTATGGGAGTGTACTGGCTCAGAATAAGGCCACCTGGTTCCTATTCTTGTCAATATATTTTGTAGTTTACGGGCTGCATACATATTATGAATATTTAAAAGGGCGTATATACAATAAAATATAGAGATTATGAATGCTGTAGAGTTAACCTTCTGGTTGTTGAGGTAAATATGAGTTTAAACACCTTCTTGTTTAACTGGCACTCTTTACTGAAGGTAGTATGCAAAAGAGACTCTAAGGTAAAAGGTGAGAAGCACCCACTTTAAATCCATCAGTGAGTAAAAAATGAAGCATACAGCTGCATATTTAGAAGTGTTTGCAACATACTGAATTCTGAACTCTATAACTTCTAGAACTCTATAACTTCCTTTTCCCTGCACAGTAGGGAAAAGATGGAACATTATGTCCTAAAAAAACCCCAAAAAAAGCTATTTACAACAATTCATAACTTTAATATAGGATCTTGGTATTCTCCTGAGAAAAATGAAGATCAGAAAAATGTGTAATAATTCATGGTCTTCAACTTGAAGTTGTGTCAAAGAGAGAAAAATTAATCTATTTTTTGTAATGGAGAAATCCATAATAATATAGACAATGATATGTTCTGTGCTCCTTTGTCTAAATGAGCAACCAAAAGGTTTTGCAGGCTGTATTTGGTGAAAAAATCACAACCAGAAATTTAATAAATAGACATGTTTTTGTCAGAAAATGTTGTATATTTTACACTATTTTTAGTAGAGACACTAGTTTGTCAACAGTACAGTACGACCTTTCCAACTTCTTTGCGATACACACTAATAGGAATAGTCAGCTATGACACATAGCTTTTTTTTTTTTTTTTTTTTTTTTGAGTAGCCTTGTGTGCATAAAGACCACTGGAACAATGATTTTATTAAACTCTATGGTGCAGCTTTCTCTTCCTTCAAAGTAACATGCTTCTGCTCTCTAAATGGAAAAGGCCCTGGGTGTCCTGGTGGATACCAAGTTAAACATGTGTCCTTGCAGTAAAGAAGGCCAGTGGCATCCTGGGAAGGATAAGGCAAGCTGTTGAGCAGGTTGAAGCAGGTGATCTTTCCCCTCTGCATGATTACTGCTTCCAGAAGTATATATTACAATATTTATATATATTTTCCAATTAAAAAATATCAACTAATCTTTGTAAGAATGGTAAGTGTGTCTTTTTCATGAATGAGGAATTTGAACTGCCAACATGCCAAGCAAAATGTATGTGGTATGACAGTGGATTCATGTCAAAGTTAAAACAACAGTTCTCTGGTTTCTAGCTTTATACTCAGCTGAAACTAGCAAGTTTTTCAAGTCTCTCTGTCCACAAGTACAAGCAAAAATAATGACACTTTGTAGAGACCATGTTTTGTTTATGTTCTTCAATGCAGGAAAATGTATTATACACATAAGAATACAGTAGGGAAAAATTTTTTTCAGAATTATTGAACAGTTTGTTTTGTCTTTTTATTGTCTTAATTCAGTTATCTCCATCTAATTCTGAACACCATAGAGCCTGTCAGCTTTGAAGCCATTGCGTCTTCCTGCAACTGGATTTTCAATCTTTATTCATTCTAATTGTCCTATATTGAAAGTGATAATTATGAATTGCATTTAATAAATTTGGATTATTTACCTTTCTCTTTGTTTCACTTTTAGCTCCATGTGGTGGGCATTTTTCATCTCCAAGTGGAGTAATCCTTTCTCCAGGCTGGCCAGGGTATTATAAAGATTCCTTGAATTGTGAGTGGGTGATAGAAGCTGAACCTGGACACTCTATCAAAATTACATTTGAAAGGTCTTGGCTAATGTTTTTCTTATTTAATGTTTTCCAGTTTTTACTCAGAAGCAGGAGTTATTAGCTTTATCATAATATTAATTTGCACTATCTCTAAAGTCAAATAATTGTATTATCATGTAGGACTTTCTGAAACTCCTTCAGAGCATAGATACTATGTTCAGTGTAATTTCTACTTTGATGTGCTGAAAAGCATTTGAAATTTCTACCCTCTTGCCTATATTGAAGCCTGTTTTGCCCAGTTAAAAATGTTGTCTATTTTTAAATATTAGTATGTTTCATTTGCTTGTAACTATATTGCTATGATAAATTGCTAAGTTCTTTCTTTTCCCTCAATATCACATAATCTTCAACTCTGAAGAATTGAATCAACTGTGAAAACGAAATTAAATGCAGTCATATTTTTATCCACTCTGAATATTTAATTATCATATCAGCTGAGCTAGTGTTGTGAAAGGACTATGTGCTCTCAGGATGGAGTTCCAATGTCCCCAAATTACTGCAGCATTCCACTTTTCCCAGACTGATGTCTGTTACTAACATCCCTTCCTGATTCAAAGGATTAAAATGTGCTGAGCACCTTACATTTCTCATGGTAGCAAGATGTTTGCATTTAATTTGAGCACTTTATCAGAAAACAAGACAAAAAATGCAATAAAGAATGCTATTCTTCTTATGTTTTAGATGATTTTTAATTGTAAATATTAAAAAAATTACTTGACAATCCAGTAAAAAAGTGCCATTGATTATGAAAATTATAGTGTACAAATATCATACAAGTACTTTTCAGTTGATCTATATGCAGCATGTTTTGACTAGGCCTGCTCACACTTGACTTAAAAGAAGGTATTTCTTCATTTTAATGCAATTCAAAAGTTGTTTTTAGCAAGGGATGAAATTCATATTCTCTTAGCAAAATTTGTCACTGTGATAAGATTTTTAAAACCTTTTCTTTAGTACTATAGCTTACACTATATTAAAGTGTTCATGGAACAATATAAACAATCAAAGGACATGTAATATGTGCACTTCAAAGTTATTTTCTATCCTTACCATCACATGAAAGTTAGTCTTCCAAAATCACTAGTATCTCACTTAAAATAATGATTTGCCAAATTTTTGCCAATTAGGATACAATAAAAATTTCAGTAACTCCCTCCTGCTGAAACTTCTGTTAAGTTTTTGAAAAGAAAATTGTCATTTCAAATAGTTGATTTTTAATTCAGCAATTAATTTAAACTACACATTTGGTGTGGACAGTCATTTCAAAGTAAAAAGCATTTGCCTTTGTATTTGCAAAATACAATGCCAGCTGCATTTTTTCTTCGCGCCTGAGTTTTACTAAATCTGACAGTATCTTGCATACATTTTTTGTTCGCAATATATTAATGCCTTGTCATAAAATTGCACAACCTCTATTACTCTTGTAAGTAAGATCAATAAGAACAAGATGTGGTCTCTTTGGATCACAGAGAAAGCTTCTATCCTCTTTATAACACTTTTTTTTTTCCATTGCTGCTTATTTTTGACACTCTCATTACTTGTCAGAAATTGGTCTGATATGCATACTGCTCAGATGCAGCAATCCAGAGACGCCCTACTCACATATAAATGTTTACTTTTATGTATCTTTGTGAAGAAGTACACTTAAAAATACATCTAGGTATGTTCACACAGATGCACTTAGATATATATAGTTACGTCTGGATGCAAAGAAAAAGTTATTCTATAAATCAAATGATGAAAGAAATCTTTATAGTGTAATAAAAGAAAACATTTTGTAAAATACTGTCATTTTTTTATTTACACATTGTTATTTTTCACAGTTTAAATTTGCATTCTGAGTCATTTATACACTAGCTTTTTAAAGACTCATTCTAGTCTTGGCTACCCTTGTTCTGCTGCTCCTGCTTGCAAATTTTCAGCTACACTTTCTTAAAAGAACAGGATAATTTTTTTTTAAATATACACTTTTAAAACTATAGCCAAATCAGTTTCTTATACAATTAAAAAAACCAATTCATATTTTGCCCAGTTCTTTACATTTCAGCTTTGTCCTGAAAAACACACATACTTTTTCTAGCCTTTATTGATGCAAATACCAAAACTTCCACTATACGTGTGGTTATTTGAAAGGTTTTTAATTTCTTGGTCAGGGAAAAACATTTATAGTACATGTCTAGAACTTTTAAATAATTTTTGGATTTTCTAAGTTTCCCACTTGCAGAGTAGTTCCCTTTTAACCTTCCCATCTTCCTATATCTTCTCTCTTACAACATTGGATAGGAGAAAGGTTCTGCATTCCATGACTGTATGCTAAAGTGTTCCTGTGCCAAGGAGATAGAGACATGTGAAAAGAAGATCTACACATAAAGCAAATAAAATAACTATGAACTTTTGTGCTTTCAGTGTGAAAAAATAACATTTTCATATATTGTTATATGATTGTGCATGTATATTTTAAAAAGTTTATTTCTGTTCTACAGGCATAACTAAGATAGATAATCTGTTGGTATTTTGTTATAAATCAGTATCTTTTTAGGCTCAATTGAAAAGACAGAAGCGAGAAATGGCAATGCCATTCTTCATTGTAATGAAGTGTTTATCATGAAGCCTAATTATAAGTATTTAAATGTGAGAGATGCTGATAGCAAACCACTGATTGGAGTACTAGTCACACTTGTCTCTTGAGCATATACTGTGCAGCAGGAAATCCTGACACTGCATTGAGTTGATAAGGGTGTCTCTTAGAAATAAAGATGTGTTTTATAAATATGCAGGGACCTTTATCTATTCGAATAAGGCCTCTTAAAAAAAGTGTATGTGGCATCACCTGTGTTAAAACTTGTTTCACTCCTGTCTGCTTGTGAGTCCTCCGTAAGATTAGATGTCACATAGCAGTGAAGACATCCAGGTTAATTTAACAATAGTGATCAGTTAAGTAGGAAGGAACATTGGAAGGGTCTTACATGAGCACCGGGTATTTCTTACTCAGTTTTCTAAAAGCCCCTACTGTTTTCTCACACCAGAGAAAAAACAGTATGTAAATATAGCAGGTATCTTGAGCATCAAGAGGAGAGATATTGAAGGAAAAAGTGACATAAGCATCAGATTTATAAATTAAATTTAAATTGACCAGTTTTTAGCCAAATGACCAAGCAAAAGCATTGAACATAATCCCCCCTTCAAATTTGTTTCAGTTCATCTCACTTGAAAGTGGTTCTTACATTTTCTTTTTTGGGTGATTGTTAATTTTTTTCATCTTCATATTTTTCTGCTGTTTGCGGTGGTGCATATAGACCGAGTACTTTTGAGAGGATTTCTATTATGTCTTTGGAGGTTCAACTTAATTTCAACTTGACTGGCCTGATAGTTGCATTGCATTTATAAGGTCTGTGGCTTTTTACACCTTCTGTCTAAAGTATGCTTTTGATACAGGTGCTAAGAAAGCTAAGCAAGACTAAATGATCTGTTTCCAAGATTTCTCTTGTGTTGTGTGGATTGCTGGGAAGAAAAAAAAAAAAAGAGCAAATTATTGCTTAGTAGCTTTTCAGCAGCATGACATTGTGAGTTCATGTGGGAACTAACAAAACCCAAAATTTTCAGTTTTCCTGCTTCTAGGATTATCCCACTTCATTTCTGTAACTGTATTTAGTGGGATCAGAACATCAGTAAAAGAAAACACATTTTTTAGATTTAATTTGTCTTCTTGTCTTTTGCCAGACTCCTTTAGATCTTTAGGATCAGATTCATGGGACGTAAATGCTGAAATACCAAGTTCCTCAGTATATTGGCTTTACTCATGCAGTTCTTTGAAAGGATTTTACAAAGCTGAATTAGGCATCTAAGTAAATCAGAGGGAGAATTAAGACTACCTGAAGGGTCTTTGTAAGATCCTGCTGTTAATTGTTGCTTTTTAATTCTGAAAATGTTTTTCAATAATCTATCAGAGTCCATTATAAAGCAGTATGATTGATCTAAATTCTGTCATAGCAAGAAAGCGATAAACCACTGTCAAAATACCAGACAGGTGTTTGGAATTGCTGATACCATCTAAAACAACACAAGCAAGGAGATACCTAGCAGCACTATCACATGCAGCTTTTCCTTGCTAGGGAGAGCACACATGCTATATTTAAACAGGCATTTTTTTTTTCAGTGCTTTCTAAAAAGGATTTTTAGTTGTGGGGTTTTTTTCCCATAACTTCTGTGCCTATTTTGGGCTGAGTCTCAGCTGGCAGAAAGCCACTGGAGTCAAGGGTCAAGTAATTCTATCCCTGCTTATAGACAATTGTAAGGTAGGAACTCCAGAGTGTGATTCTTTGATGTTACAAAGTACCTCGATGATATTTGTACCAAATGGATCAATAAACCCTCCATATAATTTAATTGATTATTCAAAATAGCAAAATAATTTTGTGTTATAAAATAGCATATGCAATTAATATTAATCTTTATTAACAAACTGTTTCTGGCTTTTGTTTCCTGCCATACAAACCAGCTCCAGTATTTTAAATTTATTTTGCATCTTTCTAAGGAACTAACCTGAAATTTTATTGTTGCATAAAATATAAAGGATAATTAATATTATTGCACTGATACTGCAAAATAGATTCGTGGAGAAAAAAATATTGTCAGGAAAGGCACATAGTTTAAAAATATGGGTTTATAGAATTTTTTTTAACTGTCTCTTAAATTTGTGCCTCTGTGTGTTCCCACAATTCCAGATTTCAGACTGAACTCAATTATGATGTTTTGGAAGTTCATGATGGACCAAACTTATTATCTCCACTTTTGGGATCTTACAATGGTACACAGGTCCCACAGTTTCTGTTTAGCAGTAGCAATTTCATGTATCTTCTGTTTACAACTGATAACAGTCGTTCTAACAATGGATTCAAAATTCACTATGAAAGTAAGTAATTCTGTGTTGTATTATTTGATTTCCCTTCACCCTCAATGCTTACCTCAGTACAGATGTCATCTTGGGTAAATTCCTGTTATTTCTCAATCTGAGAAAAATTTAGTAATGTTAAACTGCAAAATGGATGACCATTAATTTTATTTATATTTAATGTCATTGATGTACTGCTCTGTGCTTTAAGAATCAAAAGATGAAAATGAGAAGCCAATACCTTTCTTCTGGTGTCTGCTTTTATGTCTTAATATTCTGATATTTTATACATTTTTGTGTGTGTAAAACGGCATGAGATAAGGATTATGCAAATTTAAGAAAATAATTGAATTAGTGTTCTGATTAATGTATCTGCAGCTCTAACTGAAGGTAGGGGAAAATGCAGTTTATATAATGACTTGAAAATCAAGAAATTGAATTGGCTAATTATGAATTTTTAGGGTTCTAAAAGCCTGCCTATCAGATTTTTTTCTGACATATAAATATTCTTTTGTCCGTATTATATTCATATAAACTATGCTGCAGAAAGTATCTGTAAGATTTCATACTTTATGAATCATTAAAATTCCTACAAGTTGAAATATTACAATTCAATTTACATTTTGTTTTTCTAAATATAACTTCTGTTTTAATAATTCCTACTTATATGACAAATAATATTTTTACTGTAATCACTATCTGATTTGCTTAGTAAAGGTCATAAGCACATTGTTTGTCCATTCCTGTTTCATACTTCTACTTGTTGGAATTACCACCAAAAAATTTTCAGATGTTCTTAATTTTTAACACTATTTTTTGCAATTCTCACTATTGCTGACCACTAATGATAAGGATATTAAAAACAATATGCATGGAAGTGGTGTTGTCAGATAAAATTTGGATTGATTTGAACTCTAGTGAATGTTAAATTCAGGCTGTTTATTGAAAAAAAATCTATTATTCCAAAATGGTTAACTGTCCTAGCATTCATCCCCAAACTTCCATTTGTATCATCATCTGCCTTATGAACAAGTGATGATTTTGTTAAGTTCTCATCCATGCTGAAGTTTGAAGGAAAGCTATCTTAACACATCAGGAAAACTAGATTAAGACTGCCAGCAGCGACCACTAAATTTGTAGAAGGACTGAATAATGTTAAATGGTAAAAATTATGCTTTGGGAATGTGAACAGAAAAAAGAGGAAATCTGCACTTCATACAAATAAATAATGCTTCAATTAAATAAAGTTGGAAAGGAAACCTGAAATTTCTTTATAAATAAATTCTTGAATTTCATTATAAAATCCCATATTTTGTAAAATTGATTCACACCCTACAGTTCTCTTTACACTAGTGGAGAATAAAAGCTAAATTTATGCTGTCAGAGAACATTGAAAATATATATTCTTAATATCTGTACACAAAATAAACAATTTTCAACAGTTGCTTTTCTGTTTAATAGCTCCTGTTTATGCACAGAAGTCTAGTATTCGTTTTATTTTTGCTTAATTCTTACTGGTTTCTCATCTTCTATTATCCGGTACAATCCAATTCTGTTTTCCTTTTTGGGTATATGAATAATAATGATCAATGGTCTCCTACTCATCATTTCTCCTCCCTTCAAATATTGTATTGAAAGCTTTTATATGGTCTTAATTTTCATGTTAATTATATCTTTCCACACTGAATTTCTTTGTAAGGAAGGATTTTTTATGACTTCTGTGTAGGAATAAAAGGAACGACACCCATAAAAAAACTTGCACTGAATACTTCTTATAATTTACTAACTTCAGTATTATTTGTAGAGGGTTGGAGTTTTTTCATTATTATTTTATAATGAACTTCTTTATATGAGCTTTTATATGAACATGTCAGTGGGAAATAATCTAAAAGGTTTCATTTTCTAGCACACATTGAAATTCCCTTTATCAAGTCAACTTCTGTTTACTCTTTTCTGCTATTCTTTATCTTCTCAATGTCTCACATATCACATAACACTAGGTATAAGTGTGATTTATGTAAATAATTGATCTATGTAAATATTTAAAATATCAATATCAAAAGAAATGAAAATAATTTTAGCTATGCCAGCAAATTTTGATCAGGAAAATATAAAGGCTGACAATCAGAATTTTGATTATCAAATCATCAATTTTTGGTCATCAAAACTTTTCAATATCAGCATCAGGTACAAAATCATTTGATGTTACTGAGACAGCATCAAACTAAATTATGTGATCTTTTTCTTATTTTTTTCTGCAGCAGTGGCAGGATTCAAATTGTGATCCATATCTTGTAATGGTAACACAGAGAAGAATAGTGGAAAGATAATTCACAGTAAATGTGTAATAGTGAAGCCTTCACCTTCACTCACATCACAAGAAATTACTTAATTAATTAAAAAAAAAATCTACAGTTTATTTAACTTTTTTCTTTTCTTTTCTTTTTCTTTTTTAAATCTAGGTGTAACTGTTAATACTTACTCTTGCTTGGATCCTGGCATACCAGTGCATGGACGTCGTTATGGACATGACTTCTCTATAGGTTCCACTGTCTCATTTAGTTGTGATCCAGGTTATAGGCTGAGTCATGAGGAGCCTTTATTATGTGAAAAAAATCACTGGTGGAGTCACCCACTCCCAACTTGTGATGGTAAGGATTAATAGATTTAGTAGAGAGTACTTTAAAATATACAAATTTTGCCAAACTATTTTTAGCCAAAATGAGTTAAATGCCAGAGGCTGTAAAACCTATATTTTTAGGAAAGAAAAAGAATAGTTCGAAGAAATAAATGTCATATATCTCTGTGATGAGACATATAATCATAAAAGCAGAGAATGATATATAGTTATTTAATTCTGCAGATTACTGAAGGTATGTCTATTTGAATTGATGTAACTGTGACCTAACTGATTGCAAAATTTGTGTATATCTTATTGTAAAGCACTTATTACAGCCTACAAATATTTTTGTTTGGTTATCCATCTATGGACACAGATTGCTGACATACAAAACATGAAATGAAGTTTATTTGTACCTGACTCAAAAACTGCATTTTCTCCTGTTTCATGGTGATCATTGTGTTTCTAGCTTGTTACAGAACTTGACACCCTTCAATCACCGTGAGAATTAATTAGGGCCACATTATATCTGATGATTATTAAACTAGACAAAAGTGGGATCAACTAACAGGTCTCCACCATATCATTAAATCTGAAAAGTTACCTAATATTTTCAGCCCTCTCTTGTAATCTGAATTGTTCATTTTAATATTTTCCCAGTTGGGGTCATATCAAATATATGTAATATTAAGAAAGTAGATTGTAATGTTCATTAAATTATGTTATTTAAGATGTTTGCTCCTTAAAACAGTTTCCGTCCTTGGAGCATGATACATTTTTTTGACGTTAAAAATGTTTTTAGGAATAATAGAACTATTTAATTCTAGGGTAGTATTTAACCAAAGAAAGTCTCCTGAGCTTTTATGAGGTACAGAATATACATGATATTGTATTTTTCTGATACAGTTCTTAGTGTCTCAGGACACTAATTTTGAAAGAAAAATCTGAATGAAGATTGATGAAGAAGCTCACTGAACCATGTGCGATTTGCCATATGGAAAACTATTCATTTCCACTGTATTACTTTATTTAAAAAATTGTAGGGATTTCCTTTGCCTTCACATTGTTTAGTTAGGAAATGCTTTAGGTTTTTAGATTTCAGTAAGTTGAAAGTGTCAGTATATGACAATACTCAAAATCTGTGGTGGTAGAAAGCGGTAAGAATGATCACATGCCTGAAAGTGGCCCTCTGTAGCTCTGCAAGCCCATTTTCTAAAAGATTCTGCATCTCAGTCAGGTTGTTGCAATGAAGAATTGCAGAGTTCCCACGGTTTGCAGTCAGGGGGGCTATATTTTGCCGTATAGGCCACAAAACTAAGATGTGTTTTCTCGTGGTCATAGGCACTAGATGGTGACCATGTAAAACAGTATAAACACACTCCCTATGAATACTGTGCTCTGTTGTGAAATAAACTTACATAAGATAAATTTCTTCTTAAAGATGCTGAACTAGTATGCAATTCATTAAGTAAATGAGGTTTCTTTTTCTCCGGAGCACATTGCTAAATGGCAATTGTCCATTCAATAAATATGCTTTAAAGGTAGGATTTAGTACACTTATTCTACTAAATTTTATCAGTTTATGGTTGATATAATTTTAATTTCATTGCTGAATTTCTTCTTTGGGGGAATGTTTTTTAAAACAATCCAGAGCCCTTGCACCCCAGAGAAAATAGGGCATTTCCTAAATGGGCTGTTCTTTGCATAAACTACGAATATGGGTTTGTATTAATCATACCACTAATAAACACACCAGTCACTATTACTGCACATTCAATATGTTACTCTGATGGTTTCTGAGGAGACAAGTTCTTTTTTGGTTGTTCTTTTTGATATTTTCATCTCTTTTTTATAATTACATTATGTAGTGATGTGGAGACAGGCCATGATAATTGTGCAGATAGGTCATGACAACTCATGAGTTTGTGTAGTTTGGAGAAATGAGTACAAAAGGAAAAAAATTTAGACTTCTTAAAGCAAGTTCTTCCTCAAAGAACATGGTGTTGACTGAAATTCTATTCTTTGAAGGAAAGTAATTTTTTCATTATGTGTTTGATGTTGCACAGGTAAACATCACCAAAAAAAGAGCTAAAATAGATGGTTATGAGCTTTGCTGAGAAAATATTGCTTGTATTGCATTTATACCATGCCAACTACTAACTATATATGATTCACTTTTTACCTATGTATCTGGAAAGCTCTGAATTTTTTAACTGTAATCACCACCCAGTGCTTAACTAAAAAGACCAAATTTTGTCTTATAATGTCCCTTCTATACAAATACTATAAGAGAATTTTGCTTTTAAGCTTTGAATATATGTGAGGAACCCTATTCTACCCAGTATACAAATTACTGGAATAATCCCATCAAAAATTACAGGAAAATTAATGTAAAAGTTAGATATCTAATTAAGAGTGTAAAGTGCTCTTTATTCCCTTCATCATAACATGAAATTGAATGCTAATAGATAATCCTTATTCATTACTTGAATTAAAAATAAATATTGTCGTTCAACCTGATCGTCATTTACTTAAGAAAATTAATAAATAGAATGAAAATAATTCAAGCAAGATAAAAAACCTTTAATGCTTATATTGGAAACCCCTAGATGTCCAAATGAATTAGCAAATATCACTTATGCAGTATATGAGGAACATATTCAGGGAATAATGCAGAGGTGTTACCTCCTTTCTGTTGACATCTCTAAAATAAAAATAATACTTCCATTAAAACACAGATGTTAAAAAACCTGCTTCAAATATTCAGTGTGGTAGAGGCCAGAATTGGAAATGGAGAGCACGTCTGGTCTATTTTAGATTTAAATAAGAAGGTAAAAATGCAAGTTTATATTGTGAGTAATCTAGGCTACATTAGATTCTATTAAACTAGTCTCTTGTGGAATATAACTCAAGTCCAAGGTTTCTTTCTTGAAGCTGAATATGTTAATTTGATGTCCATATCCTTATTTATTTACCCCTGCTGAACTACATCCCATTTTAAGATGCATTGCATTTTCTAAAATTTGGGAAGACAAATGCTGATGTTTCTTGGTCTATAAAACACAGTATGTAAGATTCAAACTCTAATTCACTGTTTCAATAATTTCAAACTATTTTATATGCCACTTTTATTATTCAATTGCACAATAAATGAAAATCATCTCAGAAATAAATTTTTAGTTGGAAGTTAGAGTCAATTAAGCAAATGAATGTAATGAGGCTTCTGTGTGTTTGTTCATATATATATTTGTATTTAGACTTATATATCTACACAAACATATTTCCATATAAAGAGATTTTTTCTTTTTTTTTCTTTGCACTTCTTTCTAAACTAGCATGTGTTATTAGTCTTCTTTGATTATGCTTGAAATCTAAAATGAATTGTTATTACTAATCAATTATAATTGTGGGTTTTCTCTTCTCATTACTTCTGAAAACTAAATAGTTTTAAATTATTAGTATTAACAACAAATTGAACTTAGGGAAAAAAGTTGTGTTTTTTTTCTGAAAGCTTGTCTTCATCTTAAGAGTATTTTATCTTTCCAGAGAAAATTGAGATACATCATTGTATGTTAGTGTTTGAGTTATGGTTAGTGATCTATGGCTAGTCTCTTGAAAAATCTCTACATAAGAAAATGATAGGTGATACCATTTGAAAATGTGAAAAATGCTGATTTCACAGATATCACCATCTTCAATCAGGCTCAAAAACAGTGGCGTTTTTTTGCTGAATTACTAGTGAACACTCTATGTTGAAATACATCGAAAAATGCATTTATATATATTTTTATCCATTTCTATATGTATATATATGTATTATTTTCACTTGATTTATTAAAATAACTGATATGTTTTCTTGATATTTTCTGTCTTTTTTGGATATGGGCATCCCCTTCCTCTCACATCCAGATTTCTTGACATTTCATATCACCATAGTCTTCATAACTCTGAGACTGACTTGTGTTACATAAAAACCAATTAGTTTTAAATAGATAGTAGCTTGTATTTGTAGAGCTCAGGTGACAGCAAACATAATCAGTCGTTGTTGAGTTTTATTGTAATGTATAAAAAGCAAAATTTAAGAGGGTTTCCTGTGAATAAGCATTAAGCTAGCTATACAGGATGCCACCTGCAGGAAGAGAATATACAAACTGACTTCGGCAGTAAAATATAAATATGTTAAAACTAGAACAGAGGGGATGTAATAATAAAATGGAAAGAAAAAACAAACAAACAAACAAATATAAGCAAACATGTCAAAATCTAATGTGAAGTGTCCTAGCAATATGTTTCTGTAGCATAGCTGCTTGACAAGGTAGCTAAGTACTTGCAATTGTTAATGCAGGGATTTTAGAGATGGAAAACATATCTTACTGAAGTAGATTAAAAAAACCTGTCTCATTACTGATCCAAAATCATAGATTCTTATGTGGTTTGCCAGCCTACCCCAGTGAGCCCCAAAAAGGAATAAAACATGACAGTTTAGCAGAAGATCAAATGGGTAAAAATAGATCATGAATAAATTTAAGCTAGAAATTATTAGGCTATTTCTAGTATTGCAAGATTGATTTCCTGTAACAGTTTTATAGTAGCATGAAATATGGCCTGAAGTGGAACTTTACTATGAATGACACAAGTCAAGTGTTTTTATTGCAATTATTCATGTACTTTAGGGATGAAGCACAGCCTGCGTATCTCCCACTGAGACATGAGTATCCTGACTAAAGATTCTGAAATTGTTTGGGCCAAAAATTGCTTTCAATACATATTGGGCCATTTTCTAAGCTAGGCTTGCTTGCTGTCACTTTTGTGATTGATCATGTTACTGAGAAAAATGAATGCAGTTGCAACAAAAAAAGTGTCAGTAATCAACCTAATATTGTAAGAATTTATTTCAGCTGAACATCTGATGTAGTCACCAAACTCCACTATTAAATTAGAGTCTTCACTCATAGTTATCCAAAACTTGCTTCTTAAATTGTTACATCATTTCTGATCACCACAGTGCTGTGAAGGTGCTTTATATATATATAATATATATACTTCTGTATATATATATATATAATACCTATCTGTATTTCATACAGTCACTTTTATGTTTTGTTCTCTTTACTTTTTGTTCTTTAGTTCTTGTTGTTTTGTGTTTAGTTTTGAGGTGTTTTGGGGTTTTTTTTATATTTTGTTTCTCACTATTTGGAAACAGTAATGCAGGCATGTCTTGATTCAGCTTCCCTGATTGCATAAAAAAAGAAATTTTTAATTAGTCTGTTAACATAATTTTCCATTTTCTACATTAGAAATCAAAAATAGTGCTTCAGTTATTTGCTTAAGTATTCATTCTACTTTTTCTCTTTCCTAGATTCCATCTCTGTGTAATTAGATAAAGTGAAAGAAAGGTAGAATTTAGAAATATGCGTGTTTATCCTTTGCTGTTCTTATTTTTATGTGGTTCTGTTTTCCTTTGCACTCTGAAAAACAGTCAGATACTATTAGTGATATTACATGCTTGGGCTGTTAGCCATCTTATCAGGGCCAGTTGCATATCTACTATTTCAGATTTGTCAACTTGGCTTTATTTTCTAAAAGGCCGGTCCCTTGATGTCTTTTTCTGCCATCTGCTAGCCTTCATAGAGTTACACTGAGGGCCTGATGGCATGCCATAGATGTTTTGTCACTATTTGCATTCCTGAAAGGTTTTCCAAACACCCCCTGTAAAATATATTATTTGTTTGGTCTATATCCCATGATTATAAAAACTGACTGTATTTTTTTTATTTAATGGATGAAGTAGTTACCATCAGAAGCTCCAATAACATGCTGTCACAGCCCTGATTATGTTTTGCTAATATCTAAATATAGCAAGATCAGATGATAGGGTGGCAGTGTTTGTCTTCACTGTCTGTTCATCAGAGAAGTAAGGAGGAAAATTAATATGGAAGGAGGTTATTTGCCTGTGGCAACAATGAAGAGATTGGGCAATTGTGGTCCTAAAATGCCTTATTTCAGCCTATAGTACGGGATTTGCAAATTTCCATCTTACAACTAGGCCAACAAAGGCTAGAAAGTTGGCAGGAGAAATAGCACATACAAAGCAATCAGGAGGCTATCCAGAGAAGTAAGCATGTTTAAAACAGAAATATAGTTAGTTAGAATGATGAGACAAATTTTAGCTAGGCAAGATAGGGCAGTCTTCATCCTAGGATATAGGATGAAATTCCATTTCAGATTTATAAAAAAAGTGTTATTAAGTGTATACTTCGTTTAGTGCCCTGAACACAGTGATGGTATGCAGGGCCATAAGCTCATTATGAAAAATAATTGATCTTTATGAAAACATTCCACAGTGCTACTGAAATGTCTGGAAAATGCCTGTATTTCATTGAAACAAATGTCTGGTTAGGTACAGGGTGAGATAGAAGGTACATTTTGGATAGTCTCTTGATTTCCCTGTCTGCTGTATCCTCAAATCAGTTATGAATGTACATCTACGCAGAAAATTGTGACATGTCAATATATTCATTCTCAAATATATAACATTAAAAGCAAAGGGATAATGGGTATAACTTCCATCATTTACTCCATCAATGTATAGCAGAAATTGCCATAAGTAGCATAAATATCAAGATATAGCAGAAGAAACATCATGATGCATTAAATCACTCAGCATCTTTCTCCTGAAGTATGTGGATGTTGGAGCACATACTGAAAGGCCAAACTACTCCCCCATTTACAAGTCATACTGTTGAGTGCTGCGTTAGTACTTGCTACTGGTGTTAAATATGGGTAGGAGCAGGTTAAACCAGCTAGTGCAGGTGGGGCAAGCATCTCTTAGAAAGAGTCATTGTTCCTCCAGCCTGAGACAGGCTCCTTCCCTCACCCTCATTGCTGTGGCGGCAATGTGGTAAGCACAGACATGAGCAAGAAATAGGTGAGTGACAGCTTATAGAACAAGAAGAGGGTTTGATATTTGTATCAACTGGAATTACAGACAAGTAGCTGCCATTTACATCTCTCCAAACCTGCCTTTCAAGACCTTTAACATGTGCAAAAGAGAAGAATTTGTATTCATTACTTTGGAAGGACTGCTCATGTGGAGAACTGCAATCAAATTTACTAGAATGGTCTAGATTATTTGACACGAATCTAGTGCCAGTAGTTCACATTGACTGGACTGTTTTTCTTTATTCTAAAATATTTCTACAAAATAATTTTTGTAGTGTGTATAATTAGGCTAAGGATAATAAAAGGAATAGATGCTTTTAATCTTGAGGAAAAGAAAATAGAACTACTCATTTGTTTTATAATGTATGCCCTTCTTAGATAATCTATATTCACAGAACTCTGATGTAATAACTTGGTACTGAATTTTAATAACTATTATTGATATATGATAATTCTAAGGTACAATAACTCTTCCTTACTAAAAATTACTTGATTAATGTTGTATTTCAAAAACCCTGGAATAGAAAATCATTGAACTATAAATTTTTGCCAGTGTTGTAATGACTAAATGTTTGTATTTTGCATTAATTCAAGATGTAGCTTATTTTTTGTATTGCTCAAATACTGATTACTTTTATAAAGTTGCTAAGGAAACTATAGAAATGCTTATTCTTATATCAGAACCTGTCATTATCACTAGCATCATAGATATAAACCCATAACCAATAGTTATAAGTATATACACAAACTCATGTCAACCTTCCCTGCACAAATATTTCAAGTAAATAATTCTTCAATAGCCAAGACACACCATTTTAGCTCTTCAACCTTGGCTTCTGCTTAATTGATATTGTTTGGCTCTGTATCATCTGCCTTCATCTCTCTGCTGAACTTAACGACTTTCACAGACTCTCCGGAAAACATGAAAAAACAGCTAATTAAACTTGATTTTGGTTCTCTAATGCATATTAAACACATATTAATTATTGATTGCATTTCATTTTACATTGTATAAAAATGGCCTGTAGTTATATTTGAAATTGCTAAATCATTTGAGTAACTACTTTTAAGTAATTTTAAAGGCAGAAATTTTCAGGTTTTCTCACATTTTCTCTTATCTGTATGTTTATTATTATTATTATTATTGTTATTATTTTCTTTATTTCTAGCTTTATGTGGTGGAGATGTTAGAGGACCTAGTGGAACAATTTTATCCCCAGGTTATCCTGATCTATATCCAAATTCACTGAATTGCACATGGACTGTGGATGTTACCCACGGAAAAGGTAAATAAATCCTTTTCTCTTTTTCCATCTTTTTTTTTTTTTTTTTTTTTTTTTTAATATATATAAGTCCGGTAGTCTGTGCTCTAGGACTAGACCTAAGCTAGCACCAAAGCACTGGGATTTCAATTCCTGTGTTTTGGGTTTGTTTAATTTTCTTGTAGAAACTCCTAGAATTCCAGAAGTGGACTAGGTCCTTATACTTCCCACAGAATGAAAAGTCAGTGAGAAAGAATTATACAATGACTGATCACAGAAGCTGAAGGACTGGAAGCTTTTAAGGAGAGGAAGTTATTTCTTGAAGGTAGATTTCAGGAAAAAGCTGTAATACTGATTTTAACTCTTCTCTGAGAGGTTAAATAATGCTTAGGACACAATGCTTAGGCAGCAAAGTTTCCTAGAAATAGTGTGTCATAGTTGCTTTCCAATGAGAGGTTTTGGTACTAGATGAGATGGATCATACTTTTAGCTTTTTGTTGGTATTTTATATCAAATGTAGGAGCAACTGCATAGTACTCTTGTGCTATGGGTGGAAAGAGCTAGAGAGGCATAAGATTTAATGTTAGGGGAAGGAGACAGAGATAGATGTCGTGAGAGAAATTGAATACAAAGAGCGTAAACTGGTAAGAACACAAAAAAGAGAATTATATTGTGACACTGGCAAGAATACAGAAAAAGAAATGAAAGGGAGAAGAGGGAAGACAAGTTCAATTCTGAATTTCATCAATGTTCTCTGTGAGGGCATGAAATGTGACAAAGTATGCTGATGATGTATTCCTCTAAGAAAGAGTTATTGGTAACATAAAAATAAGACTTCACATATAGAGAATTGTGCTGATCTGTGATCCCCTTATTCTATTTTGTACAAATAGTGTGATAGTTCCTCATCTAGATGTTAAATCACTCTGACTGGTTGTCCCATTTAAAACTCCTTAAAGCGTTAAAGTGGCAAAGTGTATCTCAAAATTATTGCTCCATCTGTTCCATAGTCTCTCTTATTACCAAGTGATGCCATTGTGTCAATGTAATTCGATTCTGAATATCCACAGTGAAAAAGCCTCCTGAACTTAGTGATGCTACATCACATACGACATTTGCCCTTATTACCTCTAGGGATGATACATGGCTTTTAGAGTTGTGGGAATATAAGTGACTGTGCATCTTTTCTTCTGGATATTCAAGAAAGACTAATAGAAAGTATAAAGAAACTGTTAGACCTGTAGTCATTTATCTTGCACTCTGTCTGAGAAGTCATTGGATAACTGCACAAGCTTTATAATCTGAGAATTAAAGGCAAGTAGCAGAGATGGAGTTTAGCTTCATGGAGTAATACTTGACAGAAAATGATGTGAATTCTACAGAAAAAAGAGGTCAGATTAAGCCACTTTTTTCAGGATTCTTGAAAGACATTTTATTAACACTTTCATTTTTCTTAAATTAAAAATGTAAGTGTGAAGAAAAGTACTGGGGAAGTTTTAGTTGGGTTTTTTTGTTGTTGTTTTCTTTTTCAGAAAATGAAGTAGCTTTTTTGTGGTTTATCTTTTTCCTTAAAACCTCAGCTAGAGAAGTACTTAAAAGTTGGGATGAATAAAAGCTGAAATTCTCAATGTTATAACATTTTATGTGAGGCTGTTAAGAAAACCCACCATATATAATGAGACTCCTGAGAAAACAAATTTACAGAAATAAAACATGCAGGGGAAGAAATAATATTACAAAGGTTATTTATAAGCACATATACACTGATGAATATATGCACACATATTTATAGACTCACATTCTTGTTTGATTCAATGTCATGAAATGTTACAATCCTGGGGCAGAGTAGCTGGAAAGCTGCTCAGTGGAAAAAGACCTGAGGGTGCTGGTTGACAGCAGCTGAACACAATCCAGCAGTGAGCCCAGGTGGCCAAGAAGGCCAGTGCCATCCTGGCTTGTATCAGAAATCGTATGGCCAGCAGGACCAGGGCAATGATTGTATCTCTGTACTCAACAATGGTTGTCCTGTGTCCATTTCTGGGCCCCTCAGTACAAGAAAGACATTGAGATGCAGTAGCATGTCTAAATTTTGGACATTAGGAGAAAATTTCTTCATGGAAGGAGTTATCAAGCATTGGAACAGGCTGCCCAGGGAAGTGACATCCCTGAAGCTATGTAGAAAAACATGTAGATGTGGCACTTAAGGACATAGTTTAATGGTGGACTTGGCAGTGCTGGATTAGTGGTTAGACTCAATGATCTTGGAGGCCTTTTCCAACCTAAATGACCTATGATTCTGTAAGTTTTATATTATCGCATGGAAATGTCATGCAGGAAAAACATTAAGTATGAATACAATGTCACAATTGGACATTTTGATTTATGCCGCTCAAAGAGCTGCTGGAAAAAATTATAGAGTGGGTATTTGCTCTGAGTAGGAAATAGTGTGTGAAATCCTCATACTTTGTACTTGTTGGCAAAAAGCTATTAATTCTTTAAGCTCTTCCTGTTGTATTGCATGAGGAAGATAGCTCTCCTTTTATGACAGTAAGTCACAGGCTTACTTAATTTAAATTTCTAACAGTAAAATTCTATGTCAGTGAGCTAGTCAGTTAGGACACTTCTGTATTTAATGGACAAATGCATATATCTTCAGGATATGAGTCATTGCACCCTGAATAGGTATCTAAAGCAGATAGAATGAACTATCCTCTGAAGGCACCTGTTTATCATCTAATGTCCGGGGGGTTAATACAGTCCCCAGAGGAAGTGTCTATGGGGAGACTGAGTGACTAAGTTTTACATACTAAGTTTTACCATTTAGAAAAATTAATCCCATACACATAAATGGGTTATTTTAATGAGAGGAAAAAAATAACTTCTTTCTGGAGATCTCATTTTCTGCTCTATTTCATGTCTAGCATAATTTCAACTTCAGAAACTCAAGGAGTATCTTCTACTGGCTACTAACTAGTGAGATCATTTCTACTTTAGACTATTTTGGGGTTTTTTACCAGAAAGTTTTATAGTTTCATGTCAGACTGCCAAGAAAAAGTATATAACTTGTAGCTCCAGAATACTGTGAGGTACTTTCTTATACACACATCTTTATGTTGCAACTTCATACTGATATTACATAATAACAGCTAATTAAATATATAGATTTAGTTATGATGTATATTTTATGTCTGGATATGTTGTGTTGCTAGGAAAAAGTTTCTGTGTTTGTACATACTGTTTTAAATAATAATATTGCAATATAAATACATGTGCTTTTAATTTTACTTTTTAAGTGTATCTAAAGTTTTAGAATTAATTTTTCAGTTGTGTTCATGTGGACCAGCATTATGATTCTTGAGTGTCTGTTACAACTTGATATAATTTTCTTTCATTTTTAAAAAAAAATTGTTAACTAGAGAACATTTATTTTAAATATAGTTAATATGTTTATTATTACTATTATGAAGAGAAAAGGAAACACCTATTGACAATAATTATTGCATTTGGTCTGTGATTAGAATGCAATTTAAATATATGGTGAAATGAAATTTGTGGAGTATCAGCAGTATGTTTTAAAACATTTATTATTAGATCAGTTAATTTACCCATCCCCCAACAGTCTGGATTGTAACATTGAGAAGAGACATTTTACAGTGTTATGTCTTCCTATCTTCATTTCAGATTTTAGATATTCCCCTTATAAAGAAAGCACATGTGAGGCAGAATGAGAAGGAATCTACCTGAACATATCTTTTAAAATTCTACCCCGGAGAAGACACAATCTGTCACAGAGCATATATTAATGTGATTAGAATATTTTCTGAAGAAAACTAAATTGTACAGCTACTGCTGGAATATACCTTGGGGTTTTGCTTAGAAATGTCATGGCAATCTGGAAAATTGATTGAAACATTCCCTTGAGTTAAACCTTGAGTCTGATGTTTGAACAATACTCAGTGAAGCTCAGCTGTGATTCACAGGAATTTCATTATTTTGGGTTGCTACCATAAAATTTTCTTTGGCATTTCTGATTTTGTTGTTTCAGTATATATGCATGCACGAAAAAGGCCAAAATTAATTTGGACTGCAATAAATGCAACAAATATGAGCTGAATTTCAGTCTTATTCTGTATATATCACATGGGTCTTTTTAAGAGCTCCTTTCATGTCAAATCAGCACTGTGTCATACATGAACTAAGTTAAAAATCCCAGACATTTAAGAATTTATTAATTCCAAATATAAATTTATATACATTAGTTCAAAAGATATCCAACCCAATCTCAATTCCAGAATTCTGTGTGTGATTTTTGCCAATTTATTTTCACACAATCTCAGAGAATAAAAAGGATGATCAAAATAGATGAATGGCTTTGCTCATGTAATTAGTAAATCAAGAATTCTTAACAGCCAGAATAAATCTTTTGGATTATTTATTTTTACTAAAAGCATAAAATAATATTCCATCCAGTATTTTCTATATCAGTGCTACTAAGTAAGGATGTGTTTTTCTGGATCCAGAGGGAGAATGTGATGTGCATGGAGTTTTAAGAAGATAAGGAGGCATCTACTTGAAAAAGTTCTGAATGGTTCTCCAGTCTCTTTAAAGGGAAGTAAAAGATAGAGGTCTCCAAGATCCAAGGTTTTTATCTGATTGCTCCCATCTGTATGTCCAGCTGATGGCAAGACTAAGCATGTATTCCAAAGATGCCAATATGCACATATGCCAAAGATGCCAATATATATGGCTGGTCACACAGATTAACAACGACAGAGGCAAGTGTCTTATTGGCACACATAGAAACACCAACAGCACTGAAACAGACATGAACAGCACAGGCAACCAAATCCTATTTCTCCATCCAGGCTGAGGGGAAAAGGAGTTTGTTAGAAGTGACACTCACATGCTCCCCCAACCTTCCATATTCTGACCCAGGAGCTGGACTCCAGATTCCATTCCTACTAGGTGCTGCCTGCTCTGTGACCAATGGCCTTTTTTCCAGTCTTCCCCTGATCTCATCCTGCTCCCCAGACAGTCCATACTAATATGCACTAGTGGTCACCCATGTGCTCACACTCTGGACAGAATATACATTGCTCACCAGTCAGGAATAGAGGACAGGCTGTGCTGGTTAGGTGCAGGCGTTAGTGAGAGAGTCTTAACCCTCTCTCTTTTCCCACACTTTTTTCACTTTTACCCAGCATGACCCCTTCCCTTATCTTCCTTTGGCCCAAAACATCTCACAAAAAGTTTTGAGGTCTCCAACTACCATTTTAAAAAAATCTCATCTTCAGTTTTACATAATCTCACAAATTCCCTCAACTACTCCACAGTAAATTTCTAATTTTCATAAGACCCAAGATAGTATTTTGTCCCCCATTATCATCAATTACTAAGTTCTAATTTAACTGCTTTAGATTATGGTGATACATTTAATTTACCATCAGACAGAAACATAAGAATTCTGGTCCTTGTTAGTACCTCCACTTAATCCTGCTCATTAAAGATTATGTGAGTGTGTATACCATTCATTACTTCTCTCATTTCTTGTCTCTGCTTCCTGTACGGAAAAGTCCTTTACCAGGATTGTAAACCAAGTGTCCTTGCATTCCAGATACCCATACAAGCTGTATTTCTTAGGTGTGATTGAGTTGCATTAACATAAATGTTTAATGCTATTCAGACAATGTCAGGAATATTATATTAAAAAAAAGCAATCTGAAAACAGTAGCTGGCAATTGTACTGAGAGCTTCTAAAGCTGCATGTGAGGTCTAGAAAAGATAACCCACAACACCTGAAGGGGCACAATGTTTCTATACTTAAACAGATGAGTCAAGCAGAGTATATCTAGCTTGGATTTTGTTACCCTGTTTGGGAAATTTGGGGCTGGTGGTGGCGGGGGGAGGGCGAGTACTGCAGTTTTGGGGCTATAGGAAAGGGAACTATTTCTTTGCTTTTTGATTAAATTGTGTCTACTATTAAAAATCCATTGGCCAGGAGAGTACCCAAAGGTCATTAATCTTCATCTACTATGTTAATCTTCAATCACATGAACGGATCATTCTAAATGTTACATCATCAGATAGACTTGAAGAGACTGAATCATTGATTTATGACTTACATGTTAAAACTGAAATGGATTACACTAGAGGTATCAGTAATCACTTCAGCTAGCTGATTGATTCTTCCGTTTATTTTTCTTGGCCTTTCTGTGCATTCTACCTAAAGATCATGGTCTAACTCTTAGTTAAAAGTGATTTAATCATCTGTCTTGATCTTTAAGTCTTTTTATTGCTATTGTGTTCCAGGAGATATCTTCCTTTCTGGATGTGTGATTTATATATGATGATTGGCAAAAAAAGTATACTGTTGATGTATGTCTCTTATTAGGAGACCTCCCCTTTTTTGGGAGGAATTGGTGCTGCTACTCTATGTGCCATTAGAATTTAATATCATATATTTTATAATCTTTCCTTTCACTTCTGCTATTCAAGGATACTGGTGATTGTAAGAAATAAGGTTTATTTTTTCTATTCTGCCATTAACTGTTTGTAGTTTTGAACATACATAGTGCATCATTGGATTTTACACAAAAATGGAAACATATATCTTTAAATTCTATAAATCAGATGTCCATATTGCAGATAAAGGCAAAAGTGAAAGATGATGTCAAAATGAAACCTGCTGCAAAGATATTTTAATTCTAAAATCAGGAAAGATACTAAGTTTTTGAAAAATTTGATTATCTTCATTTTCTAAATGATGATTCATAATGAGATGCATGAATTTTAACCTTGGCTTAGTTACATGGATGTTAATAGGGTGATCTGTAAATCTAATTCTACTTTTTCTAACAGGTGTGCAGTTCACCTTCTACACGTTTCATTTGGAGGATCATCATGACTACTTACTAATAACAGAGAATGGCAGTTTCACACAGCCGCTGGCACGTCTGACTGGCTCAGAGCTTCCTTCACCAATCAATGCTGGTCTCTATGGAAATTTCAGGGCTCAGTTGCGCTTTATTTCAGATTTTTCAATATCATATGAAGGATTTAATATTTCTTTCTCTGGTAAGGAAAGACCTGTAATACCTGGCTCCTGAAAAAGTTGCTTTTTGGGGTTTTTCTGCATTGTATATAAGGAAATAAAAAAATTGTATTTTTTTTTATGAATATATATACTGAAAAATTATATTATATAAATTGTTTCCTAAGCACAATAATTTCAAAGCAAGCAAATCTCTGTGCCTCTATAGAGGCAAAGGACACATTTGTGCTACATGATAAATAAGATGGCAGTAACTGTAAGACACTTTATCAAGTGAGGGAAGGAAACAGAACTAGTCTAATTTCTGTTAGTGAAATTCCAGATAAGATCAAGTATCAACTATTTAGTTTTTGTTGTGCCAACATTTTAATTTGGTTTATTTATCTGAGTTATTTATGGCTCTTAAAAGAATGATAAATCATGTTGTGTTATGCATCTTTAAAACATTGTGAATGTATTAATTTGTCTTACTTTTTGAAATAGTATAATTATCAATTTAACATTCACACAATACTTTTGTTTTAAAATCTGATGCCTGAATTGATAGTCAGGTGGAAATTACAGAAATTACTAGACTGTAAGATTACATGTTGCTCTCATTCAAGCTGATTTGCTCTTGTTTTCAGAGTACAATCTTGAACCTTGTGAAGATCCTGGGATCCCACAATTTGGTAACAGAATAGGATTTAATTTTGGAGTTGGAGATATTCTGACCTTCTCCTGTTCATCTGGATATCGTTTAGAAGGAGCTTCAGAGGTTATTTGTCTTGGTGGTGGACGACGAGTATGGAGTGCACCTCTGCCAAGGTGTGTGGGTACGTGGTCAGCTGCTTTCATTTGCTTGTATGTGTAGTCATTGTCCATGGACTTGCAGACTTACAGCATGGAAAAGCATGGTAATACACCTCTTTTTAATGTACTCTCATATTCTCCATATCTCCTTAGTCAATTTTTTTAGCCTTTTTTTTAATATATTTAGTATAATAACTATCAGTGGACTTCATAGTCTAGACTTGAAAGCAATTCAAATTGAGGGCACAATGATTACTCTTCTTATTTTGATTAACAGATCAGGAAATCTGGGTATAAATTTAAATCAGCATTTACCAGTTCAGATATCTAGTAATCAAATATTTTCATCAATGCAAGCTTCCAAGTGATATCTGTATTATAAAATTGTAATTAGAACACTTAGACCAGATTTATTTCATAAAACTAGGTCCATTTATAGGAGTACAGTCAACCTGGGCATCCTATGTAAGAACCATATCCTCAGAATATCCTTAGAACAATTATTCTGGTTTTAAAACAGTAGCTAAGATAACTGAGAAGAAACACTTTCTGATGATTCCTACCTAGCATTCTCCATTCACTGTAGAGGTAGCCTGTATGTGTGGCTTTGACTAGAAATTTAGCTTTAAATGGCTAAAGAATGTTGATTGAGCTGAATTCTTTCTAAATTATTTGGTTTTCAGTCCTGTTGAGAACTGTTTAAACAGTAAGATGTCTAAAAAGTAGGACAGTTACTTAAGTGTCTGCATTATTTTTATTTAAGAGTATATATTGCTGAAATGTATTAACGAGTATGTACTGTATGGAAAGGTTTATAAATGAAAACATCTCTATCAGTGTGCATTTAAAATATTTTATTTTTTCATACTAAATTGTATGTTAGTAAAACATAAATGTCTTTTGGATGTTAATTGCACAGTAAGTATGGATTGATCATGTGTTTCCTCTTACTTGTTGTTAGTTACTGTATCAAAGTTTTTAGGTCCAAACCACTCCTATGCCTACCTTGGTATAAGGAAAATTACGAATTTAGCATACACATTAGCAACATTTATATGTGTACCTACAGAAGAGGTGTTTTAGAAGATGATTCAGAGCAATGGATGAATAAAAGTTATTTTTGTGTTGGGGTTGATAAATTTTTAGCCATAAGAATAATAATGAATGTGTGCACAGTCGAGAAAACAGGTTAAATTTCAGTAATAAATTTCTGGAAGCGTTAATATACTGAAAATGAATTGGTAAATTATCAGCAAAAAGAAACTTCCACAGCAGCATAAATGAAAAAAAAGTTGCTATATAGCTTTCATGACATAGAAAAATAATATTTATGTTTGTTTGTTGGGCGGAAAGAGAAAAGCTGTATAAGGAATATTTTTTTTTCTAGTCAACATGTTTTCTCATTACTTTTGAAAATAAAAGATAGTCTCAACTAGAATGACTTAATTAGAAATTTTCCCCTCGTAAGTATCCAGCCTTTGTCAATCTTGTGCTTAATTTATATGTCATAATAATGAAATTCAAACAAGACAATAGAAATTGCTGTTGACCACTTATATTAGATTCAAAATTTATGTATCATTACTGCTGCTCATATTTGGCTTTTTTGTCAAAATGATTAATGAGATTTAGTGCTCCTGATATCATGTGCACTTTCACGTATGTACAACATCAATTGGGAGCTAACCACCGCACACAGAATTTGTGTTCAGCTTGTCAACACAAGAATAAAATGCAAGAAAGAGAGATAAAGTAGAAGAAGTTTGATGGAAGGCCAAGCATCACTTTCTGGATACAATGAAGGCCAATGTGTTGGGTCTTGAAACAGAGTAGTCAATCATAATTCTAAACCAAATAATTTGCCAGAGAATTAGAAGCCTACTTTCCTTTTCTTATTTAGAAGATGGGTTAATATTTGTTATTTATTAATTAATGTTATTATTCAATCTATGAAGATATTATTTTTTCAAACAATTTGACTTAAGACTTAAAAAGTGAAATTTTGAAATTAGGAATTATTAAATGGAAAAGTAATGTTCAAGTAGCAAAAAAATATATTTTTATATTTTATTTTTAAAGCTGAATTTCTCAACTGATGGTATTATCCCAATTCAGTTGCACTTGATGTTGTCCTGGAACAGTTTTTATAAAGGATTTTTCTAAAAAAGCATAAAGATTTTCCACTTTTTGTACAACATATGATGCAGTACTTCTTGGGGTAATGTCTGTAGTCACTCACTGGGCAAGCACTGTTTGATGGTACTGAAACTTTGCTGTGTTATCCACACTGTTTCGGTTAACAAATCTAAAACGCTCTGTATGAGTTGCTACCAAGTAACTACAACACAGCCAATAGTACAAGTTGTAATAAATGGATGTATCTAATGACGACAGAAAAGAGTCCATAATCTTTGAATTGCTTGCTTTGAACATTTCCATGGACAGTGAAAAGAAAATGCCTTTTTGACTCTAAGTAATTACTTCTTAAAAAAATACCTACAGTAAGTATGAATGCTTGTTCACTTTTGATTTTTTATAAAGGCAAACTCTAAGCTCTGGTGGTCCTAAGGAATCAACATTTTCCTTAATATGCTAGGGGTTTGTCTCCAGCTTGTAATACAGAGCAGAAGAATCATCTTAAGTTTGTGAATGTGGAGTTGTTTTCATAGGGTTATAGTGCCTCTGAAATGTTCTGATCCATTTGGAGATCAGATGTCTTTGCCTAGTTCTCTTTATAATTTTCAATGCCATAGATAGCTTACAAGAATTTTCCTGTAACGGTGTTACAGATAGGAACAAACAAGAGCAATTATTATTGCTTTAAAGGGAAAAATAGTGACATAGATAAAATTAAACTTTTCTTATAATCAATAATGGAATGAAGATGGTTAAAGAACTATTAGAATACTGTAATTCCTTAGTTTAATGGGTTATTTTCATGCTATATTCAAATATAACTAAATGCAGTGTTCATATTCAGCACACACATTTCTTTCTTGGAATTGCTTTTCCTTTCAGTGAAATGTAGAAAGCTGTCTCTATTATGCCAGGATTTCTTATGCCTTTTTTTTTTTTAATCTCCCCTGCCCTCTTCCAGTTTGTTTTTGCTTTCCTTATAAGGCTGTCCAATAGCCAAATTGTATTACTTTTCACTATAACTGTCGTTTATAGACTATAATTGTTTCTATGTAAAATAATCTGTGTCTTCATAGCTTCTCAACTGTGTCAAGTCTTTTCCTTTACCTTTCTTAGGGACATACAATTTCTTTCCAGACTGCTAAACCTTCCCTGGAAGACATTGACTTTAAAATTTTTTTCTTCTGTGCTACTTTAACATTTTCTGTTCATTCTTGTCAGTAGATCCCAAACAGTCTCTAATCCTGGACTTACAGATTTTTAAGGAACTATGCACCTTGCAATTTTAAAAAACAGAGAAAAACCATAAAAAATCTACAGGCAAACTCATTAATTTATATCATGTTGCATACTTTTCAGGTAATACTGTACATTAATTTTTGCTGGTAGAGATTTTTGCCAAGGTGTTCACTGATGTAGCTTCTTTGCCAAGCTTCAGTTAAGGTGCTTTTCAAAAAATACCAAGAACAGACAGAAATGTCTGAAAGGTTATATTGTATGAGAGAAAAATAAATTCAGTGTTCACTGGATATGCATAAATATGGAGCCAAGGAAGTGAAGGTTCTACCACAGATATATCCGTAGTAAATTCCTTAGTTAGCAGGAGAGCTATTAGTTACCTCTGCGCATCTTACTCTATATGCCATTAGTCTTGCTGCATCTGCATAGCTCCATTCATTTCTGTGCATATATAAAATAAAAGATAAAGGTTGCTTTTAATATATTTGGCTTGAAAACAATGTCCTTTTGCTAGCTTTGAGATTTCTTTTCATATGTGGACTGTTTGGGCAGCATGAATTCTGAGTTTAAGGGCTGTGATATCCACTTCTAAACGTCATTGATTCATCTCAGGACAAATGAATCATAAACTTTCTTCTGTTTGTCAGAAGTAAATTTATTCTCTTAAATATTTCTTCTATCGTGTGAATATGTTATATGTCTGTTATTTTCTTCAGGAGAGGATTCCTAAAAAAAGCAAAATACAGTCATTGAGGTCTCACCACATGTTAGTATAATAGCATTATAATGTGATAAGAAGTTTCTTAATGTTTCTTATGTATTTTAATATTTTTCATCAAGTTTTAACTGTCCCTGTTCCCTATGTGCAAATTTTTACTAAGCTCCAACAGTTCTAGCAGTTCCTTAGTTATTTTGTGGAGGAGTTTTTTTGGTTGTTCATGTTGTGGGATATTTTTGGTGGTGGTGTTTTTTAAAAGAATATTAAGTTATTTTAAAGGAAAATCATGCACATTGGTACTTTAAATTCTCTTGATATAGAATGTGGGGTTTTTAATACAATTTGCCCTGTTAATGTTAATGCAGAAGCTCATTTGTCATGCTATTTCTTCATCCTCCTTTGATCAGTTGCAATGCAGGAGCACATTATTTAAAGTATATGGGACTCCTACCCATTCTTGTCAGCTGGAGCAATCAGTTATGAAAAATAATATTAATAATGTAAGTAATTCTTTCTAAGAAAGATTTCTTTTGTATTTGGCCATTGGCCATTTGGCCATTGATGTAGAAATAAATACAGGATCTTCCCAGATCTGGAAATACTGTCTTTCATTATAACATAAATAATGTAGTCATAAAGCAGCCAAAAAATTATTTGCAAAATATATTGAAAATAAGTTTAATACACAAATAGATACATTAATCTTTTGATGTTCAGATCAGATAGGAAGTAGATACATATATTGCAGATACGTAATAAGAAATTTCTGTTAATCATTTTTGTCTATATGAAAGGAAGTCTTGTATTTTGGAACAATGTAAAATAAAAGGAAAATCCACTACTCTTGATTCAAGAAGACAATGTTTTCACTTTTTTCATCAGCATAGGGTTCCCTGTATTTAACCTGTCAGAATATAAAAACTGCCTGGAAAACTAGTCATAACCTTATAACTCATATTATTCACAGAAATAAAGCTCTAGTGATCACTTAATCCTTTCAGAATTTTTGTGTTATTGTCCATTTTGCTGCCTTGTTTTGACAAGAGTCTGTTTTCTGGTTTATGCTAGCCTTCAGTTGAAGAGGTAGAACATCTGAAGACAAACGGCTTTATAAGAAACCCTTTGTTGAGCACTGAATTTAGATACAGTTTCTGAAGTAACTGTTGATTTACAATCTAATACAGAGTTGTTTAAAGATAAAATCCTTTCTAGAATGCTTCTGCTTACTTGCCCAGTCAAGCCGTTGCAATACACAAGAGATACCTAACCAAGAGATACCATCTTTTCAAAGTACAGAACTGCTAGATGTAGCGCTTACCTTTTGATTCTGTGAGATCGTATTGAAGAAAACAATTTCATTCTGTCTGAATTTTGATCTGTAGGAGCACATCATGTTTTTTTGACTGATAATTATTTATGGTGAGCATTTAATCAGCTAAATTGTTGAGAAATATTGCAATATTCTCCTATTGTATTATTTTTTTAAAGCTATTCAATTCATTGAAGAAGTGTATTCAAATGGTTCAAACTGATAAATTTCATTCCTTGGTTAGATCACAATGACATTTTGCTTGATTACAGAATTTAAATACACTAATAAACAGCAGTTAAAATTAATCTGTTTTATTATGGAAAGGTGCAATGAACACACATTCATAGCCAAAAGCATAACAATCTTTTATTGTAATTATCTTGTTATAGAAGGTTTTACTTTTCATTATTTTTCCTTTGAGGTTTTTGTTTATTTTCCTTTCTAATACTGAAATGAATCTATTATTTCTGCCAAAGTCTGGAAACAGTAATTCACTTCAGTAATTTACTTACTGTTACATCCTTCTACTTTATATTAGGCTGAATTAAACTCTTTGTGAAAATATATCTGGATGTGGAATATTTTTCCTTTTTTTTTTCCCTACAAGAAAAGTGTGTAGGGTGGATTCTAGGTTTCAGCTGAAACAAGTAGAGCTTTTTAAAGAACAAAACTTTATAAATAAAGCAACCTGATTTTTATCTCTTTTGAACAGGGAATATTACTAAAATGAAACATTAATTCAGTAAAGAAATATTTGTAAGTTCTGACAACAGCTCTAATTATGCTTTAAAGAATGGCTACAGACTCTCTGATCTGCTGTAATGTTTCCTTTACTTCTGAAATACTCTTTTGTCACTTCTTTTTTCTGTTCTATGTTTCCCTATTTACACATATTCCCTTAATTTTATCCTGGTTTTCCTTTTAAGTCTCTTTTACTCACTATAATGCCCCTTAAAATTATTTTCCAAACACTTTGAAAAAATTGCATGTGTTTAATATTTGGATTTATTTTAAACTTAAGAACTCTATTTACATTACTTTTCCTGACACTTGTTTTACTCAGCACTTAAATGCAAATAGAACGATTAGGGTCTCTCCTTATTTTTGCTCTAGTATTAATTATAGAATAGAAGGAAACTGTAAGTTCCATGAAGTTCCATGTGATTTTAAAAAATGCAGCCACCTATTCATGTTTATAGATAGGAGTGGAGATTGTCAGATAGAACTATCTATGCTGCAGTTTGGAACACCTTACAATATTAATCGTGGACCTTCCCAGTTTGATTTAGCACTTGTTCAGAAATATAATCCTAACTCCTGTTTTTCTGTGAGTATGTGCTTGATACTTTGTGGTTAGTTGTTCTGTTGTGGCTTTTTAAGACATAATTTGCACTGACAGGAGGCAAGGAGAGAAGCCAGGAACTAACAGTTGATTTTGTCAGAATTCCTCTGACAAGTGTACAAAAGAAGCAGCTGTTGTAGGCTGGACTGTGTGCCTCCATGGAACTGTGATGATGCAATGGGAGAAATTCTATTATACTGTGGTTTTCGATCCTGCTGTTGCTAAACTAGCTTTCTTGTCTGCTAACACAAGACACAAAAAAACCACATAATGGTTTGGGTTGGAAGGAACCTGTAAAGATCATGTAGTACATCTGTCTACCATAGGCGGGAACATTTTTGACTCAATCAGGTTGCTCAAAGCCTCATTCAACCTGACTTTGAACACTTCCAGGGATGGGACATCCACAACTTGGAACACAATATTCTCTCTCTAAATTCAGAAAGTCATATTGATAAATATGATGACATAAAAAGTTTCCTTCTTTTTAACAGAAAACTTAGCCTGATTCTAAAACAGTAGTTAAAAATGTCCTAACAGTTAGCTGACTTCTGTGCTCAGATTTTAAAAAAATTGCTTTGAATTATATTTCTGACATAACCCAGAGTTGATGGATAAACCTAATACCATAATTACCTTGTGCCTTTTGGCTTTTTTATCTCTCTGGAATGGGAAAGGATATCTCACAGTCTTGAAATTATGATCATCTTACTCCTTTCTGTTGTAATTCAAAGTGACCTATGCATCTTTGAAATAGCAAATACCCATTTACTTGAGAGTGCAATAAAAGGATAGATGTGATCATGTGGACTAAAAGGTTTTCCACTTTTGCCTAGATTAAGTGTATCCAGCTATTCCAGTACAAAATAATATCACCTGAATTATTTGGGTACTTGTTCCATATCAGTGAATTAGATGTAGTCATCAAGCATTTGTTCTTTGTTCTGTGCCTTATTTGGCTTTCTGTGCAATGTCTGCTTTAGCTGCATACAGAAAGGGTAGTTAATCAAGTTGGGCTTTTTTTTTGTCATTGCTGTCCAAATCTCATATACAAAATATATATTCCAATATCCTGAATGTTGCTCAAACAAGTCTGGGGTGGGAATTATAATAATGTTAATAAAAATTAAAAGCTTTTAGAATAGATACTGTAGTTTGCTTAAGCATCTTTTCAAACTATTAAGATTATTGCATAGTTTTGCAGAACAACATTACTTACTCTGTGAAATTATAAATCAGTTAAATTCCCAGGTTAAAATAAATGAGATGCATTCTCATGAGACTGGGTAAAATAAGTGGCAAAAATATTGAAATAATCCTGAAAACAACCATAAAACCAGAAAATTTAGTGTTACAGTTAAATTTAAAATTAATCTAAATCTGTTAAAAAGAGAGGAAATACTCTTGTACTTTCACTATAATGGCCACATATCAAGACTAAATAAAAAGGGAAGCAAAGGATTATAAAAGTTTCTTAGTGTCTATTTAAAATACCTGGTAACTAAAGGCTAAAAGTTACTTAATTAAAATTATGCATATAGTCCAATATATGATAGGAAGTGAAAGTTAGTTAATAATGACTAATGAAGCATTGTCAAAAGTGTTTTATATTTCCAGGCTTTTGTTGATGATTAAATGAATTGCCAAAATCTTGAATTATAAGGCTTACTTCTTGAAATAATAGTATTATTTGAAAATACTTATTTATATTTTTAAGTCTTAATCTTAAACCAATTTAATTCACTTTTTTTTTTCCTCCAGGAGTTATGTTTTTCTTCTTTTATGTTATTGAAATTGGTTTTTTCTATATTTACCTGGTAGATGTAACATAACTATTTTTCTACTGTAATTTACATGATTGACTATGTTGGTTATCATGGTTAAATAATATCTGAGGGAAAAAGAATCATTAATCTATGTGAAAATGCATGTATCTACATATATATATATTTATGCATGTGCATGTATATATAAATAAATACGCATATAAATTTATAGAATTCTTTTACTTTCATTTAATTTGCAAGTCTTTATGAATTTCAGTGTTGGAGAAGTTAAAACCAATACACCAAAATTCAAGGAAGATCCTTTAAAACAATACCATTATGAAATGTGTCATTAATATGATTTTAACTCTCTAAATTTTTTGACATACTTTTATTAAAGTATTGAAATTTAGAAATACTCTTGCAGCCTCCAATCACTGTCATGATTGTATACTTAAAATTAGATTTTAGATATTAATAAACATTAATAATGTTAAACTAGGTTATATTAACATTACCATTATCACCATTACTAAAAGTATTTAGGTGTTCTATTAAAATATGCCTTAACATTTTTTTTTAATTGCAGCTGAATGTGGAGCCTCCACGACAAATAATGAAGGAATCTTATTGTCCCCCAATTATCCTCTTAATTATGAAAACAACCATGAATGTATTTATAGCATTCAGGTACAAGCAGGGAAAGGAATCAATATTTCTGCCAGAACATTTCACTTAGCCCAAGGAGATGTTCTTAAGGTATGTATTCATGTAACTTATTTGTTATTTCTGAGCTTGTACCACCTCACATCATTGAGGTTTATCTGTCTGCAATACTACAGTACCAGGTAAGTGGATTTCAAGCATCTCTTAGAAAATATGTTACTAAATTTGTTCCATTTTAAAACGTTCAAAATTAGGCACTCTCAGGTACCTCTATAATCTGTTTCTTAGTGCATTTTTTTCTGACCAGAGAAAATTAAAAAAGAGGTTGAAATAATAAAAGAAATGTTGCCATAATGGTTATTTTTATTCAAGTTTTAGTGTTAAATATTCATCAGTTACATCTTTTGATTTGTTTACTTACTCAGTATCTTCATATCTTGAGCTGTGATCTAAACATAATAAAACATAACACCCATAACTTTAATTTAACACTGTCTACATATTGCCTTCTGTACATAAGGTTTATACTTTAAATTACTTTAATCTGGTGTGGTATATAACATCTGCAAAATGGTAATCACAGCAATTGCATGTGAATAGAATTTTTGCATTGAAAAAAGAAACCACAAAGGGGAAAGAAGGATACTAGAACCTAGCAGAGTTTTATAGAGCGATTTCACCCTTTGATTTGTTCATATGTTTTATTACTGTACTCCAAAAAGTACAGTTCCAGCTGCATGTATTACTTAGCCAGCTACACATTTAAAGCTGATGTTGATCAGGGTGCCTTTTTGCACATCCCATCTGCAATAGCACACCAATGCAATAAGTTATCCGTGATTAAATAATTGTCCAATTGTTCAGAATTTGTAATTTAATTAAGTTTGCCTCTGTGAAATCAAAGGAACAAGAGGTACTATGCCAATCACATTTGATTTTTATAAGTTTTTCTGCCATATTCTTCCATGTACTTATTAAATGAGAAGGATTATGGAAATATATATTTCTAAGAAACAACTGTGATTCATACCGGGGTTTATCTCATCTAACTGTAGCCATCTGTACATTAGGGTAGGATTTCTGTCATTAGTTGTCAGATACAAGCTTTTTCAAAAGGGGCAAATTATACCTAAAATATAAGCAGACCTAAACAACTAATGTAAGATGAAATCAGGCAGCAAGAAGAAAAAAGTTATAATATGCTCTTCTTAAAGCAAAACACAAGCAAAGAAAAATAAACCAAAGGTAATAGATACCCAGAATGCCCAGGGTATCAATTTTAAATTGAACTTGTTGCTTATTTCAGAACCAAGTAGATGCCTTTTAATTGTTACCTTAATTAATTTTGAAAGATTTTATTTGAAAGTTGATCAGTATGCATTAACATGTAAGTAATATGGAAAAAACCCTCAAACCAACCAATGAACCAACCAAACCATTCGCTCAAGGAACTATTAACCAATAAAAGCATATGGCTAGATTTTTCTCAAGACTTTTTTGATTGAAACCATTCAGCTCTATTATCTTAATTTAAATCATACCACTGTAGGAAGGGAGCTACAGTTATGTGCAGTTAGATAAATATAAATGAACATAAATATAAAGCAATTCAAATTTTTCTTCTTTTTCTTTTTTTAATTATTTAATGTACATATTTGGAAAGATCTATACACTTACGACTTTCCAAGTTCCATTTGAACCATATGCACTTCAGATGTTTAAGTTTAACAAGACAATATTAGCTCAGAAACTTAGAGAAGAAAATTCTGCTTTAATACTGCTACTCAATGTGAAATCAAGAGTAACGCAAAATTAATTATAAATAGAGGAAGGCCACCACTCAGCTGTAAATGTCAGTACATTTACAGACACATTTGCTGTATTTTGCAGGTGTGTTTTTTAAATGAAGCTAGTATTGTGTAATTAGAGTGTTTGTTTTTCAAGCCAGCAGCCTTGAATTATAATAAGGAGCTGGAGTTCCTCCTGATCTATTAAAAAAAAAAAAAAAAAAGGTAAGAGGTATTCTTGATTATGGTTGTCTCTTTTTTCAGTCTATCTGGCATCATAGTGAGACAGAGGCACTCAACCTTTACAATTGTGGGAAGAAATATCTTTGGAACCCTCCATGTCTTTTCCTGCCTCCTTTCTTAGCTGAGGTTCTCACAAACTTAAGTCTTAATTCTGTCCACTCTTTTTTCATGTGTTCATTTGATAAAGGAATTTTTTCAGGAAATACATTAGCAGTCACACAACCCAAACTTTCCTCATGGAATCAGGTGTGAAGTTGTCTGTTGATCCCTATTTTTATTCTACTCTAAAAAAGTGAAAATACTGCTTAATTTGCCTGTTTTTCTGATTGTGGAGAATAAGCTTCTGGCTACAGGAATAGGACATTAGGGTTGTACTTTAGTCTTAAATAAATCAGTAATAGTCAACAAATGCTTTTAACCTAATATGTATATCTACTTTGTAACTGGAAGGAACTTATGTTTAAAAAAAAAAAATCATCCTGTCTTACAGAAAACGGCCAAGTGACATATAGTGAATACACAGTTCCCCATCAACTGTGAACTAGGGAGGGTATAGGAGTCCCCATTTTAAAATCAAGATACTTAAAACACCAGCTTCTAGAGAGGTCTTCCTTCCCCAAACGCAAATTAAGTAACTCCATAATATTTCATGGCTAAAGCTCAGGTTTTCAGTGACGAACTTTGCTTGGATAATCCATCTCTTTTCATCAGAAGTGAGGGATGAAAATGCTGGCAAAGAAGTTAGTCATGTACTTTGTGGTACTTTTTCTTGCAGCTAGGATTTTTAGATTACTAGAGGTATGCAGCTAAAATTCCATTCAAAGTGATTAGACTGAGTATTCTAATAAAATTTTGACAAGCTCTTTAATGACATCATGAGGTCTGCTGCTTGCTACTTGAATTAACTGACCATGGATGACATTTATATCTGACAAGCACTGTGATTGAAACAATGAAACAGCTGTGCTGGGAATACAGCATTAGGGAGAAACAGCATATTTAACACAAGTAAATCACCACCCTTACTATTACTCCAGGGGCAGAGAAGGAGGAGTTCCCTTTTATCACTTCTGAACTGGTATAGAACTGAGGTTTCAGAGTATATAATTTGTTTTTCATTTGCTTCATTTAGCATGCAATTCTCTTGTTCTCTTTTTAATGTAACTGCTCTGGCGACTTACATTAACGGTGCAGTTCTTTTGGTGTTTTATTAGAAACTGTAACAAATATGTAAATATCTCTACTTTTTTTTTTTGTGTGTGTGTGTGTGTTGGGATATAAGCTGCTCTTGACAGTGCCACATCTTGTTTTAATATTTCTGAAAGTTATATGAAGACATATGAAGAATTTAGGATCTGTATAATCACTACAGGCTAATCCATTTAATGTTAATCTCAGAAACTCTGTAACACTTGCTTCCTTCTTTGCAACTGTACTGATAACTGAGTTTGTGCACTATATTTCCAGAATTCAGTATTTTTAGAGTAATCTACCTATGTGGGAGGCAAAGATAAATAATGCATTTTTTCCAAAGTATGAAAATATTGCTAGCTGGTTTTTGTTCCTTGCTTTTATCTCCATCCCCAATTTTGCTTGTAAACTCTCTAGTCTCTGCTAGCTGTATGCAAATGCTTGAGATATACACAGAAAGAACAGAGTTGCCATTTTTCTGCTCGCCTGAATAGTCCATTGACAGTGGTGAACATGTTATTTGTGTTGAAATGTGTTGAATGTAGAAAATATTCTTTTATATCAGAGATATTTTAATATACTTTCTAATTTAGGGGAGAGGCACTTTTATTAAAATTGAAACTTGAACAAGGCTAATATGATTGTTTTCTTTATTTTAAGTAGATTTCAGCATAAATAAAAATGTACCTATGCATGGTACTAATTAATGGGTGGTTTTCTGGTAATGTTTAAATAAAAAAAAAAAACAAACCACCTCCAAAATTCTGCAGACAGTTTTCATTAGGTAAACCTAAAACACAAGAGAGAGGAACACCAAATATGAAAAGGACTGAGATAGAAAAAGAACATCAGTTGTTTCTGGGGATCTTAGTTCTCTTTTGTAGTAAACTATCTACTTGGCTTTATGTAGCGTGAGAGCTGCTGTGGTCAGTGATATTGCACCTATGTGGAAAAAACTGATTTAAGAATTATTTTTAATAATGCAATCAAGCAATCTTTCTTTTTCCTTTTACTAAAGCACTCACTGCAGCAACTAGCAGGTAACAGTGTGTCAGCAAACAGAACTGACACTCAGGGTTCCCTTCGCCTCTGCTTGGCTCAGCACTGTTTGTGCTCCTGCCAAATATAGAGGATTCAGTTTTACTGCATTTTTTCATTGTCTCCTCTATGAGCCAGATTATAAATGTGTATACATGATTCAGTTTTTGAGGGTTTTGGACAAAGACTTTGAAGGGATGTGATGTTTGGACCTTTTTGCTAATTTGTTTCTTAAGAATCTTCATGTTTGTAATAATAATACTTTTAGCAATGTCATCCTGAATATAACACTTAGAAAAAGGTAATAAATGTAGGGGACAAAAAAACCCCCAAAACATATGGACCCTTTTCTGTCTTTATATTAGTGCTTCTATTCGCATGTGATATACATTTGACAGGGTGTTGACAGCCTCAGTTCTGAGCTGCTGATTTTATGTTATTTCTTCTCTTTATAAAGGAACAGATCTTTATATCCATATGCCTTTTATGTTTCAATGAAAAATCTCAAAAATAGCTTGATTAAAATGCACAAATTTTACACATTCAGTTATGATACTCTCTTGGTAAAATTTTATATAGTCAAATAAATTAGCAGAAGAAAAGGCATTAATTTCCATCTAAAATTTGTTAATAATGGAGCCACTTAAGAGATTAGCAAATTTTCTTTGCTCTCTAACTGTAAATGCAAACAACGCTTCCTTCAAAAATGGAATATAACTTCTATTAGTTGAAATATTTAGGTAGAGTGTTCACTATTAGCATCCTACCCTATAATATTTCTATATATTACTGTGGTATGAAGCACATTAACTCAACTTTCTGTGCCTTTGTTTTTCTTTATGAATTAATCATTTAAAGTATTGGGCCATAGAAAAAGTAATAAAGATGGACCTCTGTTTTCTAAATAGTTTGTTACTGGCATATCTAGGCATTATCCAGTCATGAACCAATTATCTTTGAACTAATGTTACACGATGTCTTTAAGAAAAATATATCCAACCAAATAGTGTTTTTAAAATGATTATTCTTGGAATTACTTTTATCACCCAAGTGACTTAAATCTAGATGTGCTGGCAAGGCCTATAAGAAAATATATTTGTATATTAAAAATAAGCTAATTGTGCTACCTTAATTCGCATATAATATTACCTTCCAAAAAAACTATACAGCTGAATTACTAACTCATTCAAAATCATTATCTCCCACCTAATTTAACAAGGTTAGAAAGAAAATGTTGATTCTGCAAATCTCAGAAGGGTCTCCTACCACTTTATTGGCAAGTTAAATCGTATACTTTAAATGATTCTAAAAATATCCGGGTTTTTTCCTATTAACTCAAATGCAGCACAGAAATGAAAATGTGACTTAAATTGAGTTACACTACAAAAAAATGCATTAATTTATTGTCCTAAGGGAGACCCCAGTGTCTTAAGAAGAGGGGTACTTTGAATGTCTGAAAGACAGCAACCAAAAGAAAAAATAATTCAATTTAGTGTTTAAATGAATCAAAATCCTGCCTCAGCTAAATGCACTTCTCCTACTCAAATGAATTAGTTTCAGAAGTGTTAGATACTTTAAATTCTGTTCCTTCATAGAAATTATATAGGCTTAAAAATATTGTACAGTGTGACAGCTAGTTAGCCCATGAAATAGAATGAGTATTAACTAATGAGAGTGGAATAATGTGAAAGCGGACTAATGTGTTTGGACATCTAACAAAATTGGCAATAAAGGGTGTGTGGGGAAATCTAACCTGAAGAAAATTGGTATCATGACATGGTTTATTCAAAGTTTTGGTGAGACATTGAGAATAGCTGGTATAACTTATTAACAGCTTTCTTTGGTTAGGTATTAGCAATACACACATAGAAGAAAATGGTTTACTCTTATCTAGTTTTTAAAAATAAAATAAATCCTGAATCCTTGGTTATTATTAATTATAAAAGGATTCAAGCTGGGTTTTGTTTAAGTCTGTCATGATGTAAATATCTCTTCTGCATAGCAGTAATTCTCCTGAAATGGATATTTTCCTTACAGTTGCTAAAACAAAATTAAGTGCATTTCAGAATTAATTTTCTAGATTGGGTGGGGTTTTTTATTTGGATTTAGTTTTGGGGTTTTTTTTCTTGTTTTGTGGTTAGTTTTGGGATTTTTTTTTCTGTTTCTGGCTTGTTTTATGATCTCAGTATCATTTTAAAGGAGTTTTTTAAAAAGATAAGACATCTATTTTAATACTGCTATATATATATATCTTGAAATTATATTTTAGTTGATATGCATTAATTGCACTTTTTTTCTTCTTCTCTGATTTTTTCCTTTTACTCCATATAAGGACATCGGCTTTTAAATCTAAATTTGTGTGTAATTTATTTGTTGTGTCAGTAAAAACCAAGGAATTATGTCAAGTCATCTTGTTGTGCATCTTAAACTGCTGTACTCATTACAGATAGCTAGAAGTCACTTACTTGTTTTATTTCAGCATATCATTAAATGTAAAGTCTGTGTTATTACTGGAGACATGAGGATTTCTGGAAAATAGGATTTAGGTGTGTAACTCATTCTTACAGATGGGGAACAGGCATCATAATACTTCACATTTACTTTGTTGCCTTACTACTATTGCTGATGTATTTGTTTTGATTTCATTCTGATGAAAATTCCTGTCTAAAAATGAAAGCTTTAATTACATTTGTAATTAATAGAATTACAATAGAATTGAGAACTGCAGACAATTCTGTATACTTTAATAAGGCTTTATAATCTCCCTTTACTGCAATTCGAAAATTATTCACAGGTCAATTTACTGATTTGCAAGCGAAATTTTTCATAAACCACATTAATCAAAGTTTTAGTTAAATATTAGTTTAAATATATTTATTATATATAATATATATATAATCTATATAATCTATATTATATTATATATTTATATTATATATATTATATATAATATATATATTATATATATAGAATATATATTTATATATATATATATTATATATATATTAAATATAGTTAAATAAATCCTACAGGAAATAATGTTTGGATGAGCAATTATCATTAAATTTTAGGGGGTTTCTTTAGGAATTACAGGAATACAACAACCTTTGGTGTTTTAAAGCAACCAGATTTTTAGGGAAATTTCCTGAGAATTATTGGAAGATTGTTCGACATATTTAGTATTCTGATAGAAGGAAAAGAACAATACTCGAAGAAAAATAAAAATTCTGTACTATGATTTACATATAGATTACATTACTCTTTCAATTTATGGAAGCAGTTGTTAAATTTATTTCCTAGTCTCTTTTTACTTCACAGTTATATTTTAACCTGTCTTCACATGATAAAAAGCTACCACAGGTTTATTTAAGAGGACAAAATTGGGGATATGTGAGATTTTCTGTTATGTCACCTCAGACTTGGGGCAGATACACATTATAGGTGTTCACTGATAGCATTACAATACTGACAGTGAAAGAGAAAACACAGAGATCTAAAAAAAACTGAGCTGCCCACTTCTATTGTTTTGTAAAAATTGAATTGATATATTTTAAACTGCATTTGAAAAATCACCAAACTGAAGTCAATTTAAGTCAAGGGAGGCAAATAGTATATCTAAATAGTACTTCAGGTTGACTGGCAAAGATCTCCCCTGGCAGAGCTGTTTGCCCTCTTAATGCAAATGCACAGAATTGTTTTGTAAATAAAATGTATCTTTTTTTCTTTCTTCCTAACTGTAAAACTCAAATTTTTTACAGATCTATGATGGCAAAGACAACACTGCTCACCTGCTGGGAGCATATACTGGGGCATCATTAAGAGGCCTGACACTAAGTAGCACTTCAAATCATTTATGGTTGGAATTTAACTCGGACGTGGAGGGCACTGATGAAGGTTTTCAACTTGTGTATACCAGTAAGTATTTGAGAAAACAGTAGGAATAGATTTATGCTTTTAAAGGAATGAAAATTATTCTCTCATAAGATAAAAATGCAGTTAAATGACAAATATGGAAGAAATTCAGAGCAAATCACTCATCAAAAGAGTATACTTTCATAGCTGTACCTCAAAAAACCCAAAACACACAGAACACTGAAACCTGGCTTTAACAGTCATTTCTTTAATCTGGTACGTAAATCACTCTTGTTTTTCTAGAGGGTTATTTTTCAATTTTGGAAAGCATAAGAAAAAACAGGGTAAATTTCAGTTGATTGTTTTAGCACATAAAAATATTGAAGCATGTGAGTAGTTTAAAAAGTGCAACCAAAGAACAATGCTTCATGAAGATAATTCATAAGTAAAGGAAATTTTCCTTCTTAAGACTCATCTTTGATAGTTAGTTTGCTTTTGTTTCTGAGCTAGGATTATTTTTCAGAATAATCCAATTTGGAACCAAAGTGATAAAGAAAGGTTCTTAACAAAAACCTATATGTGGACTTAAACTATAAAGATGAGGAGAAGAAAAACTGGTTCTGATCCCTGGCTTAGAGGGTATATGGAAGCAGCTATATACTTTTATTTACCAAGTGTCAGGTTCTGAAAATTGTAGCACATGACTATTGACACGTAGCGTATATGACTTTTTTAGTGTATAATTATTTCATCATCACTGAATTATTACGTAGAACTAATTTTTATCAAGCAGGACACTGTTATAAGGTAATTCTGCAATGCAGCTATCAACAGGGTTTTTTTTGTCCGTGTACTCAAATCACTCCTTTTTCACCTGTTCAAAAATTGTTCTTTTAAAAACTAGACATAAGGTTTTTAAAATTAATTCTAATTAAAAAATAACGTAATTCTTGCAGAAGGAAAGGAAAATATTTCAAGATAATAAAAGAGTATGTAATTATTTTCCAGGTGAAAATTGCATAATTATACTCTGTAATAGCATGTGCTAGAATAGGACTGTACCCTATGATTAAAGATAGGACTTTCAGTGCTGTGTTACTATTGTAGTAGGTGTCAAGGTAAGTAATTTTTCTTATTTATGTAGGTACATCCAAGCCCAGCACTTGAACCTTATCAGTAATATTTCCTGTCTTTTGAGATATTCATATTGGACTACACTTTCCTAGCCTGAAGAATTCTTAGCCTGAACAGTGATGGATCTTCTTTTGTTGATATTGGTAAAATTGGAAGAAAAATACTAAGTCCAGATGAAGGCCACAAAGAGGATCAGAGTCCTGGAGCACCTCTCCTATTAAGAAAGGCTGAGAGAGTTGGGGCTGTTCAGCCTGGAAAAAAATAAGGCTCCTCATAGGACCTAAAGGGAGTGCCTAAAGGGAGCCTACAAGAAAGATAGAGAGGTACTCTTTATAAGGACAATGTAGTAATAGGACAAGGGGTGCTGGCCTTAAACTGAAAGAGGGTATGTTTAGATTGGATACAAGGAAAGAGCGCAATCTGAGCTCTGTCTGGGTGGATCCATCGGCCAGGATAGATAGTGCAGACCTCCCAGTCAGAGATGCCGTCTTTGCTCAGAGGAGTGCCCACCATCCTGCCTTGAGGGTCAGGTTGGATGAGCACCCTTGAGCTCTACAGATGGTCAAAAACCGGTGCTCCTTTGCTGAGTTATGAGGACTTCAAGTCTCTCTACTGGGCCAGTGGAAGCTTCACCCTTCAAAGAGGTGTTCTCCCTGTGTGCCCTCCTGCACAAACTGCCTCACCATGCCCTGGCTGAAGCACTCTGCCCTCTGCCTGCTCTGGTCACACCCAGTTAGGGCAGCAAAAATGCTGCTAGTTCCCATGGTTAGGCATTGGAGTTACGTGTTCCCCCTCAAGAGGGAGGTCATCAGTTAAAAAGCTGACTTGGGTTCTGTGTCTGTAAGGAGGCTGTCCAGAAATGAGGACATCTCAGGGATCAAGGCAGATCTGAACTTCTTTTCACATTGTGGTCAGAAGTTGTCTCAGAAGACAGGAAATTCTAGCTGGTCAATAAGTGTCCAGACCAGCATTATCAAAAATGGTTCTTCATCTGGGACTCACTTTAATGTCTTTCAGAGGTTCTGCAGCACACACTGTACTAAGAAACCATAGTTTAGGAATGAGAAAAGTTCAGCTCAGAGGTTTTGGAGGCTCTTCAAAAGGTGAGACATGTTCAGTCACATATGAAATGAGCTGAAGGAAGAACCTGAAAGATACAGCATTTGACATGGTTTTTTTCCCCCTTACATGAGCAGCCTTATCCAACGTTTACAATGCATTTGCAAGCATTTTGCCTGTAAAATAAAATAATCTTTTTTTCAATCAAGAATAGTAATGAAGCATCTGAGGAGAGATTGTGAAAGGCTACCAACTGTTGACCAGATGGCCACATACTGTGTGAATGATTTGTTGAACAAAGCAGACATGAAAACCCCTTCATTTCCTCCCATATTACCTATGTATAGGAATAGCAATCTGATGCAAAGTCTCTTTTTTTTTGCCTACAAGCATTCTAAGCTGCATGATATTGGTAAAAGTATTTGGTTTTGAACAAAACAAGGTTTTGAGTTGCTTCACAGTTAATAACAGAAAACTTGATTTGGAATAGAAAATTTTTCTCCCAAATTGTGGTTTATGTTTCCTCATTTGTTAGTATACCTCCCTGTTTCCATATAATGCATTGATATTTTGTTTTCTTCTTGCTTCATGTCTCCTAAGTCTCAAAAATGTCCCAGCTGTTTGGCTTGAATTCTCTGTATCATCATTGTCTTGAATTCCTGAATGTAGTTCTTAAATTTATGAACTACTGAACAAAAGATTAGGGTAGGGATTGATGAAAATTGCAGTTTTTCTTTGGTGCCACTGGTGCTATTGCGCTGTCGTTGTTACTATGAAAAATAATGAGAAATCTGCTGTTAAGTTTTGTTTATGAGCCTTTAAATGTCTATTCACAAGTAAATGGACAGTCCCTTTACCTGCCCGATTTTAAGTTATCATAACATTTTAAAACTTATTGATAATTAGAATGATTTTTTTTCTGTCTTTAATTGAACTCTTAGGAAAATTGAATTAATAACACAGCTTGGTCATGCTCTAAGAAAGATGTATTGGCAGTTATCCTACTTAGACTGCTTAAAAACAGAGAAGAAATCCTAAAGGTGTTGTTACATGTAGTTTGAAAATGACTGATTTCCACTGAAAACCAGAAAATCTGAATGCCATTAATGTATTTTTCTGTTTGATTTTGTAAATACAACATTTTATTCTTCCCACAGGTTTTGAGCTGTCACATTGTGAGGACCCTGGTGTGCCACAGTTTGGATATAAAATCAGTGACCAAGGTCATTTTGCTGGAAGTACTATAATTTATGGATGCAATCCAGGTTACACACTCCACGGAAGTAGCCTTCTAAAGTGTATGACTGGGGAAAGAAGGGCATGGGACTATCCTCTACCATCATGCATTGGTATTACACTCATATTTTTTTTATTTCTTTACTTACTTTTTGAATGCAAGAAAGAAAAAAAAGTAAGGGTTATTAGATCTATGTAAAATCTGATGTGTATGATCTATTTACAGATCAATTTACACAGGCATTTATAGTTCTTTCTGCATAGATCTCATCTAAGTTTATCTGATTGGTGTTTCCTTTTTAGGTTAAAAAATAGTAATTATTAAACATTTGTGAATACTGAAAGTCCTAATACATGAAAATCCTGTTAATGTCAGCAAATAATCAACATAAAAAGACAGTTTAATCAGAAAGGCATTGTAAAACTAGTATTTTTTTTTACTTATATATAAATAAGCTAGAAAAATTTAGTATACTTACATGAAATAGATTAAAGAAAATATATGAAATTTAAAATATAAAGAGATATAAAGTTATTTTGTATTTTTGTCACTCCTGTTTTTTTACAATATTAACTTCCTAAGTTTTGCAGCTACTTACAGGAACAATTATTACCATAGGAGAGTGAAAAGAAGACAAGACTTAAATATTATAGTAGCTTTCTTTCTTTTTTGTCTTCATTGAAAGGAAATTGGCATTGAGTAAGTAGGTGAAGCAAGGAGTGGAATGCAGTCCTTATACACTGCTTTACAATATTATGGTATATGGTCAGTTTTATTGACCAATACCTGTTCAACAAAAGAGTAGATGTATAAATTGATTGCTCAGATGATTAGCTGGAAAATCATTCCATAATGTTGTTTTTTATTAGCTGAATGTGGAGGACGGTTTAAAGGAGAGTCATCAGGAAGAATCTTATCTCCTGGCTATCCTTTTCCCTATGACAACAATCTGCATTGCATGTGGGTGATTGAAGTAGATCCAGGAAATATTGTCAGGTACTGAAAATGAATCTTACAATTTTAACAAATGTCTTTTACTATAACAACCAAATATTATTCCAGTGCAAAAAAAGCATATCTACAGAAGATTGAGCTTTAAAATTGGTTATATTTTTGTGAAATGCTGGAGGCACAGAACTCTTTAGTGAAAGACTATATGAAAAAAAATGTGAACCAACACAACCTTTAGCAGTTCTTTTTAGTTAATTTGCTTTGATGGGAATGTGATACATAATATTGTCTTAGGAAAACTGAAACTATTTTCTGAAAATATTGTGTAGATGCTTATAGATTATTTGAATGGCTAAAGTAATACATTACTTCATGGTGTACAAATTCAATTATTGTAAGATTTTTTTCTTTCAAATTCATTTCAGTATTGGGCTTTCATGCATTAAAGATAAATGTGTGCAACATTATAGAAAATTACCCTTTGAAGTTAAATTTTATTTGCTTTTTTCTGTTGTTTGTTTAGTTTTGCTGTTAAAGTTACGTTGTTGAGTAATATGAAAGCTGACAATAAAATCATGGTGTTCTTTCAGCCTCCAATTTCTTGCTTTTGATACTGAGGCATCCCATGACATTCTTCGAGTTTGGGATGGTCCACCTGAGAATGAGATGTTGCTCAAAGAAATTAGTGGCTCCCTTATTCCTGAAGGCATTCACAGTACACTCAACATAGTAACTATCCAGTTTGACACAGATTTTTATATCAGTAAATCTGGATTCGCCATACAGTTTTCAAGTAAGTTGATTAATTTTTTATTTATTTTATGAGATAGTTCATTCACAGATAATTGTAGTGCTGGAAACACTTGAAATCAGCGACAACATTTCTGATGTTTTTAGGGAAAGAATTGGCATAGACCTACAGATTTGTTGTAATGCGATATCTTTATCTTAAACAAACAAATAAACAAGAAAACCCAATAAAATATCATGTTCTTTGCTAGTTTTGGCTTTGTTTCAAGGGCAGCTGGGGCAGTGCCAGAATGCTTATAATTATGATTACTGTTTTTCACAAAGGAGGTGGTGTAGGCATGTTAAAAGCTCCATCCTTTTCTAATCAGTAAGTTTCTGCTTTCAGGGACATCTGTGGGGAGTTTTTATTTCTGTTGTGGTTTATAGGATGAAACAGAAAAGAGCTCTACAGGAACAGCACTGTCTTTCTCCCTTTTGCCTTCTAGTGCTGTATCATCTTATTACAGGCAGCAGGATGACAAATCTAAACAGTTGCCTAACTGTTATTAAATCCCTTTAGACATTTTATTGCTGAAACTGAAGGAATCATTGAGCCAGGTCCATTTTGACCTTCTTTTTCCTCTCGTCAGTGAAATGTATATATATTTTTTCAAGATTACCAAGATCTAGTCTAGTATCATTTTGTGTAGCAATAGCAACAATTCTAACATGGGTTGACACAGAGACTCTTACTGTTAACACTATTTACCTCACCGTGCTTCCTGTGCTTGAAAGTTGTATTAGCCCTTGTTTTCCCCTGCCCTCATTCTTTCTGTGTATGTGACAATTACCTGTCTGTGCATACAGTAATTTGAAGGAAGAATGAATTATGTAAATGAGAGTACAAAGTGAAAGATAATTTATTTGTAGTGAAAGAGTGCTTCTGCTCCATCAGCTGATTTTTGAAGCCATGAATAGAGATTTTAATCCCTTGGCTCCAAAGTATTTTTGCCATTTTACCACCACCTTACCTCCTTCCAGAGCCTGTCTGAGAGATTCTCACATATGTGCTTTCCATTCTCAGACATGCTCCTATATTTAATGTTGAAGGCGGAGAGGGAGACCATTATGCACTGAATTTATTTAGGCAGTCATTTAAGCTGAGTGGAAAAATAGATTGATGCAGAACAAGAATGTAGTTAAAGGAAAAGGGATTGTACATAGGAGTAAAGTTATAAAACAGCTCCTGATGCACTTGCAGTGATTTATGTGAAAAGAGATTTTAGAGGTTTATCTGAAAGGAGAGGCTTTTTATTTTTTTCTCTGTGCTGTTGCAGTCTGTTGACTTCTAATGACAGTTTAAAGGATCCATGAAGTCTTACTGTCTCAGCATTTCTCTTACTCTTCAGTCCAGACTCTCAAAATCACAGTGATCCTTCTCAAATAGTTGATGTGGCACAGTTTGGGTGTACATTCCTAGTAGAATAACAGAGTTCTTTGGGTTTTTTTCCCTAAATTAAGATTGTAAAAGTAATGTGCAAATAGCTACACAACCTAAATAACAATGTTGCTCTATGGACATATTATTCCACTGACCAATAAAGAAACATATTTGAGGGGACAGAAGAAAGAAAAGGACAATTCTTTGCAACTTTGTTTCAAGTATTCATATACTTTCTTTGAGTACATAATGTTGTCTGAGTGAAACAGATGGTGTCTTCATACTCTAGCTACACTGTAATTAACAAACAGAAAGCTCACACAAGGGAGGTATCTGCTTTTACTTTCCTCTTGCCATTTTGTGAAATTGGGTAAGAGTATTTAACTGGCTTATCAGCCCTTTTAGCTCAAGAGGAATGTTACTCAATGACAACAGATACTTTATGTTCAAACCCTTTTAAGACTTTGAATGCTTTATTTTCTTCTCTATTCTATTCTTATCCTTTAAGCAAAAAATGTTTCCAAAAATGGATTAACCTTATTAGTTCCTTACAGTTTTTTATTTCATTTTATCAACTGTTTTTACACAATTTTGCATCTGTCATTTAATGAGTGAAAATACCATTGATAGCATAATATAATTTATATTTGACTCCTCTATAAGCCATCCAATGTAATCAGAAAAACAATTTTTATATGATAATTCAAAAGGCATGTGAGATACCATCCTTCACCAACCTAAAGAGGGAAGGCTGGAAGGGAAAACCTAAAGAAGGTGAAATGTTACATTGAAAGTAGAAAGAAAATTATTATTTAATTAGTATTATGTATTACAAAAGGTAATATTAGAATTGTTTCTATCTAGGGCTGCCCAAAACAATCCTTTAAAAGGCATGGATGTTGTTATTAATTTTGTAAAATTTAGAGGATCTGAAGGAAAAGGGTTTCACGATGATATTTTTCTTGCCCACTGTGTCAATTAGTCTGTTTTGTTTCTTTTTGTTAGCTTTCCTTTTTTGTGGAGGAAAAAAAAAACAAAAACAAAAGGTTATTTGTATCTGAAATAGTAGAACTATTTTGATGGTTTAAACGTTCATAATCTCTTTCTGTAAGAAAATAATCACAGAATCATAGAATGGTCTGCATTGGAAGGGACCTTAAAGACAATCTAGTTTCAACCCTCCAACCCTCTCTCCATGGGAAGGGACACCTTTCCCTAGACTAGGTTGTTCAGAGCTCCATCCAGCCTGCCCTTGAACACTGCCAGATATAGGTCACCCACAACTTCTCTGGGCAGCCTGTTCCAGTGCCTCATCACCCTCATAGTAAAGAATTTCTTCTTAATATGTAATGTAAACCTACTATGAAACAACCTGTTTCAGTTTGCCCCTTGTCCTGTCACTACATGTCCTTGTCAAAAGTCGCTCTCCATCTTCCATGTAGTTTCCCTTCAGGTACTGGAAGTCCACAACTAGGACTCCCTGTAGCTTTCTCTTTTCCAGACATGTCAATCCCAATTCTCTCAGCCTTTCCTCACAGGGAAGGTGTCCTCTCTAATCATCTTGGTGGCCTCCTCTGGACTCACTCCAACAGGCTGATGTCCTTAGTGTGCTGGGGACCACAGAGTTAGATGCAATACTCCAGCTGGGGTCTCACGAGACCAGAGTAGAAAGGCAAGAAACTATTTATTTTATGCTGAACTAAGGAATAATGGAGAGTTTCTTATGGTTGAAAAGGGTAATTTTTTTATTTAACACAATTGGACACTACTCTGAAAGGAAGGAGTGAAAGTGATGAATTTCAGATGAAACATGGGAACTCAGCCTGATTGTGCTTCATTACTTTCCTCCAATTATCCAGGGCTAGTGAAAGTACAGCTTCTTTTATACCTCTAATGTAAACAAAGAAATAAATGACTTCAAGAAATATTGTTTAGCAAGAAATATTGTTTAGTATCACTAGGCAGAGCGGAATTTTGGTCTAATATGTCTTTTGTCTTTTATGTGTCTTTATGTCTTTCATTTTTGTGTTGGACCTCTGCAAATGACCACGACAGTATCTCTTAATTTAAACATTACAACATTTCAGTTTCTGCAGTCTTCTTTGAGACTACAATTAAGTAACATGATAGAAAACAGAGCCCACAAATCCTGAAAATCAAAGTAGCAAAAGATGTATAATAAAGCAGAATATTTCAAAAACTTTGTGTGTATGTGTAATAGGAAGATAAGAACCTCTGGTGATTCAACAGTAAGATTATAATTTGAAAATTTTGGAACATGTCTAAATGACGTGAATAATGTAGCTATAGAACAGATGCCAGAGGTCTATCCTTAAACTGGGAGAAGAGTGAAAAGTTGACAACAGGCCAGAAGCAATATGCAAACAGGAAATACCTGTTACAGCACATTTTCTCTCAACTGTCAGAGACAGAGCATGAAGACCCCAGTACGTACTGGAAAAACACCAATTAAATAAGCAATAATTATTTTTAACAGTAAATTCTGCACAAAATAGAAAACTTAATCTTTGAGAAAAGTGAAGGAGAAAGAGAAGGGAGCAATCATGTATTTGCCAGAGACATGAGCTGTGTATCTCAGGGTCAGGCCAAAATATTAGTCATATTAAAACATTTTCATCAGCTGACATTGCTTCATGTCACCAAGATGAAAGTATTAGTTGTGAAAAAAAAGACAGAGAACTGAAAGTAGTTGAGTAAGAACACTAAAATGCAAAACATTTAATGACAATAATTGTGTGTTTAAAAGAATATTTTTAATCACTTTAATATCTGTGAAGTGTGTAATATCAGATCAGATCCTACTGAAGTTAATCAGATTCTTTCCATAGTTTTCAATGGCCTTTGAATCTGGTATTACAGAGATGTTTTCTGTCTGCTAACTTTAACATTTCAGGTGCCATTTATCTTTTATGCAGAAATGTATTCATCTTCTGTAGGCCATTATTTCACCACTAATAGCTGCACTACTGAGTGTCTCAGCATTACAGAATACATTCTGCTCAGGTCTAAGAGTGCAGTCACATTTCTGACTAATTAAACATCACACAGTATAGAGCATTTTTTGAGCTTTATAAGGCAGCCAGTGCAGAAGTAAGCTGTAAATATTTTTTGAGTTTTTGGAAGCTTTTGTGAATAGATGCTCTAGCAGTATTTTATATCATGTGACAACAATTTCTTATATAACAGGATATGCCTTAAAATGCTTGGATTTACTGTCAAACTGTGGCTGTTCCTCCTTATTTTAAGACTGGTTGAATAGTCCTTTGAAGTTACTTGCCTCTATACACTATAGAAAAAGCCTAGAACACTTGAGGCAGATACCTGCTTGCATTGCTTCAGTCTGACAATATTAATTTTCAGTCTAGAATTATAAAGCATCATATTGCTTACTTTGATTGCTGTGATGATTAAATGCCTACAAGTCAGCTTTCTATATTTATGATTTATAGCCACAGTGTCTTCTAAATGTTTTGTGTTCAAAACTTTTTTGTTGTTGTTTTCTTTTGTTGTCTTCTTGTTGTTCTTTTTTGATGGGATTTCTTTTGTTCAAAGACACACCTATTAGCCACAGTCACTTTAAGGAAGATTCTTTTGATGCTGAACACCCTCCTGTATTTTTGTTTTTTTCTTTTCTTCAGCTTTCCAGTAACAAAGATCTCTATTTCTGACATATTTACCCCAAAGGTGATTTGCAAATGAATATGGGGTATTTTACTGGTTTCTTTCTCAGAATGCTGTTTCCTACCACTGCTGGTGTAGGGATCACTTCCTAACATAACTTTTTCACTTTCTGAAGTCAGTAACATAGGATTTATTCTTCCTTGTGTCTATTCCATAGCAAAAAGAACTGTTGATCTAAAATATTTCCACACTCTGGTTCGCTGATTTCTTTCAACTTTGAGAGTAATCCTTTGCATTTAGAGATTTCAGGAGGACTACTTTCACATCAGAAATATCTTTGAATGTCCACACTTGTAAATTCAGCTCAGTGGTTTTGGTTTAGGTTTTTGTTTAGGTTTGCAGGGTGTGGTGTTGGTGTGTGTTTCCTTGTTTGGTTTTGATTTTGGGGGTGGGTTTGCTTTGTTTTTAGTATCAAGATGCTTAAAAGAAAGAAACCATTTAACAGATTTGTTTCCTTCTATCTGCTGTTGCCTTTCTTTCAAGAAGCAGATATTAGTAAAAGGAATGACCATTTATGTCCTTCAGTGACAAAAATTCATTCCTGTCTGTCTTGGTTTGAAAGGCAGGTGTTTGCCAAGGAAGGCAGGAGCCTCCCTTGAAATGGAAAATGCAATCCCCTTCCCTCCAAATTATTATAATTTTGAAATTAAGGGGCTTTCAGGCAAAAATATGAGGAATAGGAATAACAGTCCTTTACTAATATAGATATATGTATGACAAGGCAAACAAACAACAGTATCTATGGCAGTAACAGCAAACAGAATGACAAACCCAGTCCCAGCCGTTTCGGCTGCCAAGCCCTTTCCCCTCGGGTGCAGTTCCGCTCGCAGCCGGCAGGGGCGCTGGCGGCTCCCGGTGAGCAGGGCAGGTGCGATGGTTCCCCCGCGGCTGCAGAGGGCGCTGCGGAGTGAGCTTGGGGAGCATGCGGCAATGGTGGCTTGGCCAAGCCAGGGAGGGATGGAACAAAGGCTTCACAAACCCCCCTGGGCAGCTGATCCCGGTGCCTGGCCGGACCCTCAGTAACAGCAAACTGGAGCAGCACGGACGAGCACAAATCGTGGGTGGCAGGCGAGATGTATCAAACCCTGGAGCTGCAGCAGGAACCCCCGGATGTCTGGGCAGGCAGGGCGTGCGGAGCTACAGTGTAGCGAAGGCTCAAAGTAATGACTGGGGCAGAGCGGCCGTGGCCGGCTCCCAGCGGGGCAGGGAAAGGCGGGCTTGGAATCCCAGGGTTTTCCCTGAGGCACCCGAGCAGACAGTGAACAGGTCCTTCTTTCAGGAAGGTGGGGTGTTAGGGTCCCAGTGCAACAGCTGCTCCAGTGAGCAAGCTCCACTCACGGCAGAAGGAAGGCAGCCGAAAGCAGAAGCCTGCAGTGCTGACGAATTCCCTCCACAATGATGGCAGCCTCTCTCCTTCGGAATGCCCAGAGAAAAACCAGACCCCCAGGGACTGAACCTAACCCCTTTTTCCCAGTTCAAATCTCCTGGCATCCCCCACCCTACATGAGAAAACCCCAGAAGAAAGGGAGTATCCAGTTGGTCCCCTCCCCCTATGGCCAGGTCTTTTGTTTTTTCAAGTACCCAGTAATTTGTTCACCTGGCAACATATATGGGGAAAATTCTTTAAGAGAAAAAACAAGCAAAAGGAGAACTCCTAAAACCCCAACACTGTCACAAGTTCGTAAATGACAATAACTTTTTAGTAGCTGTCATGTCTTATTTCAGTAGCATAGAAGGCATATGCATTTTATGCAGGCAAATACTATGAGTTAATGCTTCCATGAAAAATGTCCTGGTAATGGCTTATAGCTAGAGAGACCTGGAATTATGGTATTAATAAATGAAAGCTGAAAGGAAGTATCAAAAGAAATTGGTGACATAAGTAATTTTAACATTGTAAATAAACAAATCATCCTCTCAGCCATGTCACCATAAAATTAACTTATTTTAATTATATTTAAGATTGAAATTCCCTATTTTAAACCTCATGCAATATAGTTGGTCCAAACCCTTTTGATTTGTATCAATAGCAAGTCTTCTCACCTGCCCTAAATTTACATAAATAAAGTTGACTTTGTCTGACTTGTGACATGGCCTTTTAGAGAGATCAAGCTGATATGGTTCCAAATTTGGAATGTCATGTATCTCAGGTTAATATTTTAATTTAGTATATCAATTTTATAAGTGGGAAAGCTATTCTTTGAATCTGAAAAATCTAATGCTATGCTTTCTGTTAAAGAATAATAAAATTGAACACTGTGTTTTAAGTTTCTCAGGTAAAATTTTCAGTTCCAATGGGTTATTTTACTTGCAGAAGAAGCCCATTACAGATATTTATAATTGTGTATACAGCAAAGTGAATTTGGAAGTACAAAAGTATACTTTTGTGGTTCTTAATATTATAAATAAAATTACTTTTCTATTTCAGAAAAGGTTCTCTAACTTCCTCATCATTTTTTTTTCATTGGTTAATCCAACCTCTTTTATTGAATTCTTTCAAGTCAAAAATGGATCAAAATACAGCACCAGACAGCCAAATATTTATATATAAATAATACAAATCCTTGAAATTATTTCAACTAAGATACTTTGGATATTTAATTAATAGCAAGCATATATTTTATTTTCTGTTTTGTATTAGTTACTAAAAATTTGTCATAAGTATATGGGTTGTATTATTTTGTGTACCAGGTACCTTCCTAATATTTAGGTGTGACACCAATAGAAAAGCTTTACATTTTGGTCTACATCCACATACACAATCATATGATTTTCTTCAAAGTACAAATGTAATAGAATCATTAATGCTGGAAAATTTCTAAGATCATCAAGTCCTACCATCAATGTAGCACAAACACCATGTTACAATGGAGTTGACTTCAAGTTTTGTCTGTTCCTACTTTCCCTCTTACCCCATTTCTTGCCAGGGATAGCTGTTTTGTAAGATAGTAATATAAAAGGGAGATTTTTGCTGCTATTTTTTTGTCAAAGAAATTTTATTTTTTCTTAATAGCATTCCAGTAATCTGCTTGATCTCATAATTGACAGATATAGAAAAGACTCTTGACTGATGAATGCTCATCTTTCAGTCCTATGTGTATGAATGTGGAAAAAATTATTTGTGGACTGATGTCTTCAATTACTGACTGGACATATTCTGACATGCAGTCTGAGATACAGTTCATTTACATAGATGAATTTTAAAATCTTGCAAAAAATATAAAATCTTTCTTCTTATTTATATTCCGTTGTTGTTTTGGTAAGATGTAATGTGTATAATGCTAAAGAAAACAAAAGTTATTCTTTGACAGTGTTCTGTAATTTTTTTCAAGTGACGATAGTATAGTATTTTCTTCAATAGAAAAAATTAATTGCCTTAGCAAAGATCAGGGTGATGACATTCAAGTGTATGGACAGAATGTTACCAAATAATGAGGCCAATTCTGTATCATTGCCAAACATAAATTACTGTATATCCCCCTCTGCAAGCCAACCCAACCCCCAAAAAAACAACAAACAAACATATATAAAGAATTAATGGAAAAATTTAACGAAAGTAAAAAATTCAGACAGATTAAAGATTTGGCCCTATCTTTAAGAACTATCAAAATATTCTTGGTGGTTTGGAACTATAAAGCTATAATGCATATATACAATTTGTGAAACTAAAAGACAAAATAAAAAATTTAACTTTTAAGATAGGAACAATCTTCCCCTTTCCTCAGAAGATTTCAGTTAAAGGACAAGGCTTCAGTTAAAGGTACAACCGTATCCTTAGCAGTTGCAACAAAACAAGTTGCACATTATTCTGCAAACAAACAAATTAAATAGACATATTTTACCTCAAATCATCTTAATAATATTTTTAGTAGAAATGGTACTAAGAACTGAATGACCACTGGTAAGATTTTTCACTACACAGTCAGCCATTGTCTGTTGTCCAAGACTCTCATATTTTCTTCTTTTTGAGAAGGTATTTCTATCTTACTGTATTTTTATGTATACATAAAGAAATATGCCATCTGACACGGGGATGGATCTGGTATAAAAAGCTTTAAAGAACCAAAAGGTTCCAAAAAACCCCAAGCTCTAAACATGCAGTCTAAATGAAATCAAGATTTTTCAAAACACTTCTTCCAGCTGGAATGTATTGCCAAGATGATTAGATATTGTCACAGTATCCATTTTCTACTGAGTTTCAGAAATTATCTGAAACCATATGTCAATGTATTTATTTGGGGCTGGGTTTCATACTCAGTGCCAAAGCTATGAGCAAATGCCTAAGAAATAATACCTGGTCCGAACTGAAGCGTGAATACTAATGGAAAAAGATTATTACTTAGGAACTGGAAATAAAATAGCTCATAAGGATTCCACTAAGACACAGTAAGGGAAATGTAGTACTTCGGATGATTTTAACGACTAGTATAAATTGACAACAACAAAAACAATAAGAAAAAGTAAAATTATGTTATCTCATTAAACCTGTGTCAGTTATCTCCTGAAGAACTACAGCGTATCTAGTAGTAAGATCCATAACCTATCCTTTCTGATAACCTATCTATAATCCTATGTTACAGTAAAGTCAGATAAAGACCCTTAAGAAAGAACTTGATGTCCACTGTTCCCCTCTTCTCCCCATTCCCATCCCCTCAAAAAAGAGACTATACCAGGCTACAGTGTAAACAAGTTTAGTTGATGTCTGAGAGGGGGTCAAGCTGGTAAGGAAACTTGTTCTGACTGTGTGAGTGTGGGGTGTGTAGCTGTGAAGGAGTCTTGGCCCAAGTTTTGGTTGTGCAAGTGTGACTGCCAGAGTTGGTCCAGGATGGTTGGACAGGGACGTTTCCTTAACACAGAGACCTGCCTAGACAACTTAGAAAACCCTGGTTGTGCAAGATGTTGAAGTTATTTTGTGGAAGGGATGCGTTGTCCCAAATGAAATTCTGATTCTGTGATTTATTCTTAATATTTTCCCATTTTAATCTTCAAACAATAACTGACAAACTTAGATAGAATCCATGAAGTCATGCAAAATCAACAAATGGAGTCTGTGGTTAGAATTTACTTAAGAATTACAATGACTATGCTTCTAAATCTCTGTTAGATCTACAGCAGAAAAAAAGTTAAAAATAGATTAAAAAAGTGTTATCAGCAGTGTTTCTGTTGGCAGAAGACAATGAAAACGCTGTAGATAATTTATTCCTTCTTTTCCAGGAAAAGTTGTATAGAAGGTTGGCTTTGAGATAGCAAATACCAGGCTGACCTGGTTCTCAAACAGCATTAGAGATGCAGGGAGACTGCAGTGTCCATCCGGGTAAAGGTATTATGTGGCTTCTGAGACAAGCTTGAATTTTGAAGGCGCAGTCTGTCAGGACTGGTTCAGGCTGATGTGAGTTTGAAAGACCAGCAATACTAGAAACCCTTTATTTAAAGTTTGGAGAGTTTATTTATTTAAAAAGTTTGGAAGAATATGTTGATTTAAATAAATTAATAAAAATATTTCTGGCATGCTGTGTATTATGAAGAGCTTGAAATTTGGAAGGCTTGAAGCTGCTGACCTGATTGTGTGTTTTGGGAAAAAAAAAGGAGAAAAAAAGAAAAAAAAAACCCCAAATTTCCTTAATTCTTCAAGTTTGGGATTGAGTCTCTTTAATGATATTGGGCTTGGCATGCATTAGAACATTAAATTTAGAAATCATCGTTAACACCAAGAAATCCCACAACATTTATTATATTGTTTCCAGTATCAGTGGAGTCTATTAAAACCTTGTCACATTTTTAATGCCTTGTTCCAAGGTATCTTTCCTGCATGAGAATTGAGCTGTCCTTTTAAGACAATTCAGTCACCTATTAAATTTCTTGGGCTTATGAACTATCAGAAACTTTTTGACCCTGGCAGTAACTTACTGCTTTTGAAGCAGGAATGATCAATTTAGAATATTTAATTATCTGATTTATTGATTAAATATACTTCAGTCCCTTATTATTAAAAAGATGTATCAAAATGTTTTTATACCCAACATAAAGGACACTTGTAGAGATCTGTGTTTACATCTTTTCTGGGTACGACTGAACACTGGTTTAATGGCTTCTGTGGCTCTGTAGGAGCATTTGCACAGTATTGTACTGCTCGTAAAGAGATTTAGGACACTCCCTTGTCTCCACTGCTCAGAGCACATGAATCTGTTTATATGAATGGTCTTAGGAAAAATTAAAACAAGTTGTGGGGGGAACGGAACTGAATTTTTTGCATGTCTTGGCTGCAAAGATTCTGACCAAGATTCTGCCCGACTTCCTTCGAGTCACCTAGCAGAAATGGGGTAAGATAAGCAACTCTCCAGAGTAAATCCTTCTGCCTGTGCAATGGTACTTGTTTTCTGGAGGATTGGTGGTCTCATATTCAAAGTCTAAATTAAAGAATATGGTTATATGGCTATCTGAGATATTAAGTCTCACTTCTGGGTCCTTTGGTTATTTATGTGTTAGCACATCACACAGAAGAACTAAGAGGAGCTGAAACATAGATTGAAACAGCTGGTACTGAACTGCTGCTGGCAATGCTGTTCAGAAATATTCTTAGTTCAGAGTCATTCCACCACAGTTCAGTAGTATATCTTCAAATTTAGCTTCATCCGAATGAAAACAATTCATCTGCTCCAAAACCACGCCCCATTGCAAGCCAGAAGGCAATCTGGAGTTTTATTTTACAAACACACTCAGCTCAGAACTGTGTAATAACTGTTGAAATACTTTCTTTCACTCTGACCATGTAGAGAGGCATACAAGCTCAGTGTACCTAATATTTTCACTAATCTCTCACCTACTGAACACTTTCAACATGAGCCACATTCATTCCATCCTGGAATTCTTGATCAAGAATTATCTCTTAATTCTTTATCTAGCCCAAATGGTTTGACTGATTGCAGTGTGATTACTCTAAACTAGAAGTTCCAAGAGAAAAAGTAAAATAGGTTTCTGCATTTCTCGATCTTCATTAGGGAGAAAAAGCTCTCAGATGATCACTCACAGGCTTTTGCTACAGAGTCACTCTTGTACCTGTTATGCTGCACGTATTAGGTAATAGACACATTTGAGGTTTGTCTATTTCCTGTAAAAAAATGTCTTTTAATAGGAATTTAATTGATTACATTCACAAATCACAGCTTACTAGTTATTCAAGACAATATTTCCTAAACTCTGAGTTTCCAATTATGGTAATAGAATAAAACATGAGGTGTTCTTTTCTTACTTTATCTATTCTAATAAGTCACAAAGAACTTTAGTTCTTATACGTGAACTTATGGGGAATTGTGATAGCCTGCTCCATTTATTTTGCAGAAAGCTGTCAAGATTGCATTGCAGGGACAATCAAAGACATCAGGGACTTTGTAATTCCCAAAATTTTTGCTTACTCCACAAACTTTCATGGGGAATGATGAAGGCAGTGATTGAGGTCCCTGAATATACAATAAGAAAATACCCCCCACTTCTTGTACTGGAATATACAGTTCATAAACAGTATTGGCACTTCAAAAGGAGAAAAAAAATAGGCTGAAAGTAGGTAATGAAAAGAAATATTAAAAAATAAACATTAAAGAGGCAAACAGGGTTGAGAATGCAGAACAGAACACACAGATAAGCTCTCTGAAATAAAAAACTGCAAACATACACAGCTTTTAATAGTAATAATGGTGGGCTAGAGTCAGGCACATGAAAAAAACCCTTATGACTACAGAAGACATGACAGAAAGCTGCCATTAAGAAATTCAGTTTGAATATATGGGTAATATATGTTAACTCTCCAGAGATGCATTAGTTCTATAATTGCATACAGTACTGAGATAGTCCTTCTCCAGTTTCTTTCTTATATAACTATTTCTTAATTTTTCCCTCAAAAAAAATGATAATTACATATTTGAGGATTCTTATTTTGAAAATTTTATCAAAAAAAAAAAATTACACCTCCTTTTTGAGGTGAATATATGACAACAACCACGTAAAAATAGAATTTAACTAATAACAGATTTATTCTTAAAATAGAGATTAAACACTTAATATAAATTACTAATACAGCATTTCCATCTCAATGGAAAAAAATCATGTGTTTCTTTCTGTTCCAGCCCATGAGAATGTTAAGTGCCGACATTAAGTAGAAGTTCCTCCCTTGTGGTACTTCCTGACTGTAGAGGGAATCTGGGAAACAAGCTTATTAATAAGATGCCTAACTTTTCCACAGTTAAGTTTAAGTTAATTCCACTCCTAATTAAGCAAGTTGAATTTAGACACGTGTTTACAAAGAAATACATGTGGTTTTCAGAAATACCATGAAGGAATAACTTATTTATGCTTTAATCTCACTATAGTTGTGGAACTCTGGATACCTTCTCCTGGTTTATTATCTTTAAAGTTAATTAAACAGGAAAAAAGTGAAGATTAAGGAAATGGTCAATTTTTGGAATTCTGTAATGCTCACCTATTTCCACCACAAAGTATGGTAACACGTAATAAAAACAAACAAACAAAAATGCATATATATATATAAACTTCTACCATCATTTATATACATAAGCCTTTACCACCATTTAAAAATACAAAGTAAAATAACAGCTGAAATTTGGTATCTAAATCTTGTCAGTTCCAGTTGTTGAAATGCTTTGTAGAGGTATGTGTATATGCTGAAATGGAGGTGAAAGAGACAAAACATTGGAGTTCTTGCTTTCAACAACAGCAACAAAAAAATGCAGAATTTTATATATATATATATAAATAAATAGAAAAAATAGATTTTTATATATATTAAAAATTTTAATTTATATTAAAAATTTAGAGCAAAATATGTTTCAAAACCTTGTATATATATTTGAATTGAGCAGTATTCACACCTATCCAAAGTTATTACCTATTTTTACCATATCACATCTCCAAAGGCTGTGGGACAAATTATACTAAGTGCTCCAAGTTAGTAGCTTTGTAGCTTTACAGTGTGCTTTCACTAACAGTCAGCACTGTTTTATTGTCCTGATGATGATATTGAGGATAATGTCATGCAACTACATGAATAAATAAATCCCATATAACGTAGTAACAATATTATGCAGGTTTTTTTCTCTCTTCCTTTAAGTAGCACTTTACAGAGAATACAAAATTTCCCACAGATTTTAGGCAAATCTAACCAAAATGATTATTTATTTACAATGAAGCAAAGTATATTCTGTACTTTTAATGGCATGCTGCATTCTTTCCCTTTCTTACATCCTGTTCATTTAGAATAAATTAATTTATTTCTTATCAGCCTGTTGAGAAACTCACCTGGTCTTTCAAACCAATTCATAAATCCTTCAGTTAGAATTCATACTTTTAATAGAGTCTTGCAAAATGCTGAACAAACTCTGAAAGAAATGAGAATTAGACTTCTAGAAATCATCTACTTTAAAGCCTAAAACCCAGACGGTGAGATTGTGAGAACAGAGAATGTCTATTTTGTATTCTAGTGTTATAATGCAAAAATCAGTCTTAAAGCAATGGTTTTATTTTTAGATTTAAATTTAGTGTGAATTTGCAAAGTTTAAAAGTATTCATGGAATAGTTTAAGTTGCAAAGTACCTCTGGAGACGCCTAGTGCAATTGCCTGCTCGCAAAACAGTCAAACAGATAACAATCCCTCTGTAAAAAAAAAAAAAATTTGTTTGTCCACAGTTATAGTGAACCAGAGTTTTCTTTTATGCAGCTGGAGTGCTGCTTGTTCCATCTAGTGATTGCTATGTTTGTGCTTTTGCTGCACACATGCTTCCTAGAAGAGTTTTTGTCTTTTCTATTCCTTTTCTGTAAAGTTGCTTTCTGGTAAATTGTTTCTTGGGATTCATTTGTTCCAGATGCAGGATTCTGCATTTCCTTTTTTGAACCTCATGAAGTTTCTCTCAGGCTTTTTCTCCACCCTACTGAAACCTCCCTAAATAGCATCCCTGCACTAGAGCATATCAACTGATCATCCAGTGTCTGTAAACTTGCCAAAAGCTAACTTTGTCTCATTGTCCCCATCTTTAATAAATATTGAAGTCAACAACCACCCCTGAGGGACACTGCTGCTAATCAGCTCCTGCCTAGGTTTTGGATCATGGACACTCTGAACCTGGCGCACCAACCTGTTTTCCATCCATTTCATTCTCCACTTACCCAATCCCTGCTTCATCAATTTGGCTTCACAGCCAAAAGACCAGGAGGTGGGTTGAGCAGGCATGCAAGCATGCAAGATGACTACTATACAGGGCAAATAAAGGTAAGGTTGTAAGTTTGGCACACAGACCTCATATTATAAAGTTAATTTGCATAAATATTACTAAGTGATTAAAAAACCCAAACAGATTGTATCAGAAATTCCTGTGTGGCCTCTTAATGTCTTTTTCAGCTATATTCATTTTTTTGCAGAATGTTGCAATCTAGTAAGAGCAATATGATGTATAGAAAATAAAAAGTTTATACCAACATCCTTCTCTTTTTGGCCCTTCAAGATTGATTACAAATTCTGAGTAAGAATCACCTCCCATTCTTCTGGAATTGCATGTTTTAGATAAAGTAGAGAAGTGGGTTTTTTTTTTTTTTTATGGCAAAATTCAAGGTAGGTAATATTAAAGTGGGCAGAACACAGTTTGTCTGCAATGTAGACTGCTCTGACTGCCACCACCAATCAAAAGACAACAGTGTGTCCTGTGTTCTCAGCAGGGAGGGATGCACATTAGTATATGACTGGGTTTGCTACTTGCTTCAGTCTAAGTTTACCTTAAGAATTTTTTCTTTTAGTTCTGACCTGCATTAACCTTATGAACCTTTTCATATTTGATGAAATTCGATTCCAGTGTAATCTAGCTCCAGTATCTTATTCTCTTGCATGTAACATTTACAAGAGCTGCAAGTACAGTGCAGTGAATTTAGTAATTTCATATTTTAGTAATATTTTTTCTAAATTTAAACCCAGCAGCATATGTATAGATACAAACAGGAGTCATGGTAGTGCCTAAAGCAGAAGTTTTAAAAAATGGCATGTCAATATAAAAAAAAAATCATTATCTTTCATTTATTATGAAACATTTTAAAGAATATTTATTTAATCTTTGAGGACTAAGAAGCAAAGTTTTCCCTTACTTCTGTAATACTTGTTTTTTTGTGAGAATTTATTTGTGGGGATTTTTTTCCCTACAGTCAGTACTTTCTATGTGCAAAAACAACCCCAAAAATTCCCAGTAACTTTACAGAGCCAATTCTTATATTTTTTATTAAGTATGTCTTGGACAGAAAGAGACTTGGAGGGTTTTTTTTTTTTAGATAAATAACATGTTTAGACCAAAATTTTCTCTTCAAAAAAAATGTTAATACAAAACCCACATACATTTTGGATGAATGGATTGCTGTCTGCTGGTATTAACTCCCCAGAAAGAGGGCATCTGAATTAAATCTCAGTACTGCCACTTTGTGTTTATGTTACACAGATTGCTGAGCTCAGTGGGACTAGTTCTGACATTTGGTATTTATTTGTAATACATATAACATGCTTCAGTTCTATAATGTTAGTAGGAAATAATATTTACTTAAATAGACATTGATGTACTTACTTTTTGCTTAAGCATACATATTTTTGTGCATAACATATTTAATATGCTGATCAGAATATGTTCAATATGAGGAATTGATCTGTATATTTTTTATACTTTTCTTGTAGTCATTGTGATTGTATGTTATCTCAGTAATAATCCATACGTATGCATTATATATAGCTGTACATTCGCTCAGACTAAACCCTTGTGCATTTTTTGTAGTGATTTCTTTATTATTACTACAAAAGTCTAGTGTTGTAGATAGGTCATGTGCAAGGGTATAGATATGAGTGATCAATAAATTAACTTCCAAGGTCACTGCTAAATGTTACACCATACATATATTTATGAACTATAAAATTGTGGAGAATTGAAGATGTGTGCAGGCATACTTTAATCAGAAAACGTTAGGTCCTTCATCTGGTTTTTCCTTTATTCATACCAAAAATTACTCTAAGTTAAAAGTGCTAAATAATGTCCAGGGTATTAGGAAATCTCCTACTTCCTTTATATATATTGCAGTGCCTCACAGAATTAAAAAAAAACAAAACAGAAAAAATAGGAACTTTTAATAACTAAAGGAGGTAGCAAAAAATAATAGTATAAAAGCAGCAAATTGTTGGATGATTTCTCAACCTTTTTTAAGTGACTAGGAAAATTTTGAATTTGCAGAGCTTCCTGATTAGAAAAATGTAACAAAATGGAAAAAAAAGGATTGAAAAAATGTTTTTTTTCAAAAATTTATTTTTATTGTTTTCACTTTGCTGCCAGGTTCTGTAGCCACTGCCTGTCGTGATCCTGGTGTCCCCATGAATGGAACTAGAAATGGCGATGGAAGAGAACCTGGAGACACTGTAATTTTTCAATGTGACCCTGGCTATGAACTTCAAGGAGATGAGAGAATAACCTGCATTCAGGTAGAAAATCGGTACTTCTGGCAGCCAAACCCACCAGTCTGTATAGGTATGCAGAAAAAAAAATTAAATAATGCTTTCATAAAAATAGAAATCCTTATGTAATGAATCACACTGTTCTAGAAACTTGTTTAAAGAAAATACATTTACTGCACATCTTAGAAATTATTTTACATCAACCTCTGATAGTCATAACCAAAACCTTTCATCTGTAGTTCTTAGTATAATAGTTCTCATCCTTTCCCTCTAAGAGCCATCTCATTTATAACTTGATGATCTGGGACAGAAAAAGCAAAAAAGTCAATGTCAATGACTACTATCCTTGGTAGCCTATTCTTGGACAAACATTGCAGGGAGGAACTTGCCAGAGATTATAACTGCAAGGAGCACTGCACAGCTTTCAAACACACTCTTTCCTTTAATAACCTTAACTTGGCCTTACCTATTACAAGTAAAATCTGCATTCTATTTGCCTATGCATGCATGCACACCATCTACCCTGTTCATGCAGGACTACAGTACTGACTTGGTGTCTTGGCTATACAACTTAACATGTGAAAGTATTGTTTTCTCTGTTCTTACTCTACTTACTATGCCTTCCTGCATAGTGTGAGTGTATGGGCTTGAAGAAAAGAATTGTCTAGACTATTTTCTGGAAGACAGCAATAAAGTAATATTTTATTGCTCATCTCTTATAATTCTTATATGTGAAAATATGTTTTATATTAATGATAACCGAACATCTGTAAATGTCTAAGTGAAAAAGTAAAAGGAATTCTAGGACTCTGGGCCCTATAGTTAAAATATTCTTTTATCATGCTGGCCTTATTTGATATTGTTGTTTCTAAAATTTAATTTTCAACTGAAAAATAATTGCCCTGCTATAAAGTAGTACCAGCAGTTTTAATCACTATCAATAGTGAGTTGATGATATTGTGAAATAGATTAAATGTAGGTACTCAACTGGCATTCTGTCGATAGCACATATAAAAAAGGCATACACTTGTTTTTTACCTGCATGCATCCATTTACCTAATGCTGGTAAGTTCCACACCTCATGCAAAACACCTACTGTACACAGAGTAGCAAGAATGCTTATTATGATGATTTATTTGTCCAGCTATCAAGCATGAAGTTATCTACTATTGATTTCCTATAACGATACTTTCTTGGGGAATATGAACTGCTAATAGACTAAAATAGTGTGTAAACCTTGCCTTGGAGCTAAGTGATTTCAAAATTGTATGTTGTAGCTCAGTACACCCTGAAGTTCATTGATTTTTTTTCTCCTAACTTGTAATATATTCATTAATTTTGCTCCCGCGACTGTGAATCCAAACTGTGCAATACTTACCCTACAGATAACGTCAACATCATCATGGTTTATCAAAGTTTTAGAAAAAAACAAACATAATTTTGATGAAAGAATAAGAAGGAGGGGTAATTCCTAAGGTGTATAGTTGTACCATATTCTAGATCTATTTTATTCGCTCTTTACACACCAGTGTCTTTTTGAACCTCCTAATTATTAATGCTCAAAACTGGGTAAATATACTTTTTAATTTTTCTTACCTGGGGGAGTGCCTTGGTTGTTTTGATTCCCTTAGTCTTGCCGCTAGCAAAATTTTAAGAATGTCTTCATTTCCAAGGTCATAGCAATGGGAAAATAACAAAGAATTAAATACTGAGTCATATATTTGAATGAAAGATAATAATTAGAAATTCTTCTATACTGAAGAATTTCTGACAAACTATAAATTGGAGAGCATGTCTCTGCCAAAAGACAGTCCTTTTCTTATGCCTGTGCTGCACAAAATAGCTACATGTTTTCCACTCCAAAAATTTTCTGGATCCAATCTTGCTGAGATACCAGAATCTTAAGTGATTGTGTTTCCTTAGTTTTCTCAGGGATGAGATTAAAAATTCTGACATGCAAAAAGACATTTTATAATTCAGGTTAACTATACATTTAGGGGAAGTATAGACTCTCTCCCAGAAGTTTCAGACTTTCTCCAGAAATTCATAGGTCAATTTTTTGGGGGTTTTTTTGGTGGGTTTGTTTTGCTTGTTTTTACTGTTTTGTTTCAAGCAAGGTCTTGTTTATCATATTTACATCTATGAAAAAGGTTTCATTGTAAACAGTTAATTCCAGTGGTGCTTTCTGCAAAATTATCTATATGAAACTAATAGGAAGTAAAATTTCAGAATTTTTTTCATATTTCTTTATGATTATTTAAATTTATCTTCAAACTAGATATATAGAAGAAATTTTTTACAGTTAGGGTGGTGAAGCCACCTGGCTTGTATCAGCAAGGTATGGCTGGCAGGACCAGGGCAGTGATCATCCCCCTTTACTTGGCATTGGTGAGGCCATACCTCAAATCCTCTGTTAAGTCCTGGGCCCCTCACTATATGAAAGACATTGAGATGATAGACTGAGTTCAGAGAAGGTCAACAAAGCTGGTGAAGGGTCCAGATAACAACATTATGAAGATCAGCTGAGGAAGCTGATGTGTAGCCTAGAGGAAAGTAGGCCCAGTGAAGACATTCCTCCACTCAGCTACCTGAAAGGAGGTTGTAATGAGGTGGGTATTCATTTCTTCACCCAAATAATGACAGAATGAAAGGAAATGGCCTCAAGTTGCATCATGGGAGGTTTAGTTGGATATAGCAACAGATTTCTTCATCAGTAGGGTTACCAAGCATTGGAACAGGCTGACCAGGGAAGTGGTTGAGTCCCCATCCCTGGAGGTATTTCAAACAAGTGTAGATGTGGTACTTAGGGACATGGTTTGGTGGTGGACTTGGCAGTGTTAGGTTTATGGTTGGACTCAATGATCTATATGACTCTATAAGAAATTTAAATAACCTTAGAGGTCACAGAATCTCTGTTACAGGAGACCTGAGTGATAAATTACTTTCCTAGGCCCAGATGATCACTTAGTAGAATTAAAATTTCCAAAATTATAAATTTTTATAATCTTACCTAGAATCTTTTGAATAACATTGTAAGAAGTCCTTTCAAAAAAGATCTTTAGAAAACCTGATTATTCTCTTGTTGCTGCATGAAGTCTCAGATAAGGAATGCTGAAGAAAAAAAATTCATTATAACTTCCTTCTTTTTACTATTTATTTTTCTGGACCAAAACTCCACAACATCTGGGAACCTCAAAATCTCATAGAGAAATGTGGTTGTTTAATTCTAATTGTACTTAACGCTATTTTACTTATCTCTGAGTTTGAAAAGTGCAATTACTTGAATATTTTTAAAATTTTATTTATATTATATGCATCTTGATCTGAATTACTAGTCAGTTTTTTCTGGTGAAAAGGCAGATAACTGCATTATCAATGTAAGTAGATCATTTTTCATAGCCTAAGGAAGTTCTTTTAGAATGCCTTTAACAAGAAGTAGAAAGTGGAAAGCTTATCCAGTCAAGTTTTTTTATGTCTGTAGCCAGAGCATTTTTCAAGTTCACAGTATATTCAGAAAAGCCTTGACATAATATTATGCAAACAAAAGGACACAGATTTCAAAAAAAAGTAGTAATATTAGTATTTGTCTAAGGCAAAATGTGAGTACTTTTTTTTTCTTTCTATTAAAGCTTTGTAAATACCTCATTTGTTTCTTGTTTAACTTTTGGAGGACACTAAATGTCAGTGAACAGATTGCTGTTACTTGCTTCTTTGTTTCTTACCTTCTTTCCTCAAGTTCAATCCATTTTTATTCACAGCTCCCTGTGGAGGAAACCTGACTGGCTCATCAGGTTTTATACTTTCACCAAACTTCCCTCATCCTTATCCCCACAGTAGAGATTGTGACTGGACTATCACTGTTAATAGTGATTATGTTATATCATTAGCATTTATCAGGTAAGCTTCTAGTTATAATTTTTAAAGTTATGTTTATAAATTTATTATTGCCAGTTGTTCAGATCTCTGTAGGGTAATATATGTATACTTAATATGACTATCAAAGGGATTAGTAATCACTATCTTTGTTAAAAGTTACAATAAATATGTCGGAGTAGTCAATACACATACAGTTGGAGCTTGGAAACTCATTGCTGTTTCCTTAAAAGCACTCTGCTTACACTGGCTAACGATGGATGGTGCTCAATTTAACTAAGATTCAGTTCCTGAGAAGGCAGCATGGAGTAACTTGCTGAAATGTCTGCAACTTGGGAAGGTCTTTAATGATGAAACATATTGATTCATCATTTTTTGTATGTGAAACCTGCTATTTAGGCAAAATTTCAAAAGTAATCTTTAAATCTAGTTTTATTAGTCCATATAATTTCAGGATACTCAAGATACTTCCTGATGTTCTCGTTATTAAATGGAATTGTTCTAGAATTTTCCTTTATCACAATACAAGACTAAATAGAGCTTAATAGAATTCACAAAGGAACTTTTGCTGTCTGCGCTGTATGTAGCACATGGTGTAAATTAATACATCTATTATGTGTGAAAAATATGCATACCAACTGGGAAATATGCCACAGAAAAGATAAAAATGGTACTTGTGATGTCCCATCAAATTTAAGTTCTTATGCTGGGTGTTCTATAATAGTGTCTTTATTGTTCTGATCAGTCATAATGTGATGACTTCTTTAGAGGGGTAGGTCATATAGTGCTGAATGACATAGCATGTGTTTTGGTGAATTCATTCTAAGGAAATAAATCACGTAATTGTATTTACATAATTAACAATTTAACTATTTCGTTAGTGATTTCAAAATGTTATAAGTTGGTAAGGAAACTTTCTGTTGTGTAGTAGCACTTCTTTTTTTTTGTTAAATATCATGAGCTCAATATATTTAACAATATTCTGGTTTTTATATTCTACATTTAGATATGAGATCCTCCATCTTAGAATAAAAAAAAATATTTTGCAGCGTGACCCCAGATACTATGAACTATGTCTGTCTATGTTTAGAGATCCCAAATTCTGCCAAGTTAAAAAAATCTCAAAATCTGGTCAATTGCTATGATTCTTTGATAGAAACTCAGAAGCTTAGTCTTGGTCAAAGTAGATTGCATCTTTACTGAGAATTGCCTCATTTATGACACAGAGACTGATCTAGAGTGAGTAACACAAAATACTCCACTAAGTACTGTTAAATAGTCTTTTGAGTGGAACTTACTCCAGCTAATCCTTCTAAACTCAAGACAAACTACGGCGCTTAACTGTTAACTTATTACTTTTGCATGGAAATATTTTTGAAATAACCCAGAAGTTAAAAAATGAGCTCTATCAGGTCTTCAATGCCTCCAGTTTTTTCAGTCAGGGGCTACTGTCAAGTAGAGACAACATAGTTTGGATTTTCATTCTTTTACTAACTACCCTTTTTAAAAACTGGGGTTTTTTTATTGGGACAATCTTGCAAGTGAAATTGGTTAACTCTGTGCCTTTAACTAAAATTGTTTGAACTTAACTAATTTAGTTAATAAACTATAATTTAGTTTGAAGGAAAATGTGATGTTTCAATACTTCATCTTAAACTGATCACAGGCAAAATTCTTCTTGCTCCCAGAGATGTGGGAAGATTATCCTCTAGCTGTGTGAAAGTGTTTAGTCTGGCTGGAAGCTGAGTGCATTATATCATAAAGCATTTCTGCCAAGGATTCCAATTGATCTAGATTGTTTATTTTTCTAAACCTTTAGAAATATGTTATTAATTTTTTTCTCTATTTAAAAAGCTTTCCTTTTTTTCCTGGCTAGCAGGAAATTTTTGTTTCTAAGTAATGAAACAAAAGATATAGTATTTCTGTGTTTACTAATAAAACACTTCTACAAACCATTTTTTTCTGACAATGGAGGAATTTTTTTTCCTTTTATTAAAACAGTGGTAGTAAATTTAAAATTTAAGCTAATAAAAGTGAAAATGTTAGGCAAAGCATATTCCATCTGACATTTCCCTTTTGTTTTTTGTTCTCTAGCTTCAGTATAGAACCAAATTATGATTTTCTTTATATCTATGACGGGCCAGACAGTAATAGCCCATTGATTGGGAGCTTTCAAGATAGCAAACTGCCAGAGAGGATAGAGAGCAGTTCAAATACCATGCATCTGGCTTTTCGAAGCGATGGATCTGTTAGTTTTACTGGATTCCATCTGGAGTACAAAGGTAAATAAAATCATTTTTCTTACATATTTATAAAGTTCAATGCACAAGTGCAAATTTTGTTTTAATTTTCCATAGTTTTCTGCCTGGTAATGTTTTTGTTTTGCCTGAAAATATGATAATGTGAATAATCTATTCATACAAGTATAATGTTACAAGCTTGCTAACTTAAAATAAACTTTCAAGTATGATTTTGTTTACCTGTACTGTTGAATTCATGATTCCTTCCAGTCACAAAGCAGGCTTACAAGAAGGCTGGGCAGGCACTTTTCATGATGGCATGTAGTGATAGGACAAGGGAGAATGGCCTTAAGGTGAAGTAGGACAGATTTAGATTAGATATTAAGAAGAAATTCTTTGTTGTGAGGGTGGTGAGGCACTGGAACAAGGTGCCCAGAGAGATTGTGGACTCCCCACCCCTGGAGGTGTTCAAAACCATGCAGCTCTGAGCAACCTGGTCTAGTGGAAGGTTCCTTGCTCATGGCAGGAGCATTTGGAACTACATGATCTTTAAGATCCCTTCCAACCTAAATCATTCTATGAGTCTATGATTCTATGAAAAAATTGGAGACAGCAGTTTTCAGGTTTCAAAAATAATGATGCAGTGGCATTACTTAACAGCATATATACATGTTTTATCCAGAATTTATTTCATTTTTATTTTACATAGCAGGTCATGTTGACTTAGGTGTATTTAAGGTCCTGTAAGATGAAATGATGTGTAGAATCTAGGGATCCAATACTGAAAATAAAAAAAATATTTTCTTCATTTCAAAAGGCTAGACCTTTGTATGATAGACCACAGTAGGGCTGTCTGCCTGTCTCAGATCTGAGGTCATAGCACAGTAAACAAGAAAATATAAACTTGCAAGATATATAATCAGTAGGAACTTTCATAACTGCCTCTGCATGGCTTGATAAACAGAAATATTTGCTATTAGATGAATATGAAAATATTCTGTAAAGACAACCAGAAAGAAAATAGGGGTGATACAGACCTCCTTGGTCTTATTTTCTTCTCCATTTATTCTGAGACTGATTAGTAAGTGAAAATGTATAGAAGGGAAAGAATTATGTATTTATTGCTTTGTAAAACCCATGAAGCGCCTCCTTATACTTTCCTGCAGTCATTGGATTCTACAGATGTCAGGGAAGTTGTCACCACAGTGTGACCTAGTCCTGAAAAGTTAAAAGTAGGTCTCAACACGTTGATGGTGAGCCCAGATGTATGTAGTGCTTCAGTTCACTTAAATATATTCCTTCTTTTCAACTAAATTGAAGAATAATAAATGCAGATGGAAGTGCTATAGGAAGTGATTCAGGGTCACAGAACCTCTGAAGGACAAGAAAAAAAATTATTTTTAAAGAGGCCAATCTTTTTCTTCTGTGCTGTTGAATGAAGTCTTGTCTCACGGAATCCAAAGGGCTTCTCCTGTCCACCAATCCAAGTATGAAGGATATTTATTAGGGAGACAGTCTCTTCAAACTCTTGATCTAGGTTTAAAAAAAAAAGTGAACCGGTGTACTTTGTGAGAGGAACCAGTCTGATTTTTATTGATGCCTCAACATGTGTTATACATGAGGAGGAAAATTACTCCAGGGGCTGTACATGAGCTGGGAGTCCTGTCCCTGGGGACGCTTCGCCTGGCAGGCGATCAGGATAGAGAAAACTTCCATGATCAGTCTGGAAGCTACCCCGCTCACGAGGGGGCCAGATCCCTGGATGCCCAGGAAAAAACACTCGGGAAATCGGGCTATGGGAGGAGCCCTAGCACATAAACGCAGTTAACTGCGACAGAGCTGGGGGCCACTTTCTTTGGGTTTCTTGGAGGTACCAGGGGCTCTCCTGGAGGGTCAGCTTGGCTCCTCTCCCCGCTCCCCCTTCCCCCCAACCTTTTTCTCCCTGCGGTCCTGCTTCTTCCCTGGCTGTCCGTCCTGTTCGCACCTGTCCTGCCCTGCTTCGCCGCTTCCCCGGGGCAGCTCGACGCCGGGGCACCGCAGTGCTCCGCTGTTTCCCCGACGGAGCGGCCACCACCACCTGCAGCCGCTGCGCCCCAACCTTGAGAACCTGCAGTTGCTCCAGGAGCACATAGCCACGGCAGCCTGTTCTTCACCGACAGGAGGGACACACAGCCTGCTGCTGTTGGGAAATTGCGCCCAGCCTGTCCCTGGAACCACACAGACTCGCCGCAGCTTGCAGTTTACACGCTCCATCTGTTCAGCATGCTAAGAGGGCGCCCAGGGTACAGCGGTAACAATCTGTCCCGGTGTTCTGTTTCTCTCTCCGTCTTTCTTTTCCCCTCTTTGCTCCCTTTTCTATCCCCCTTCAGTAGGAACACTTATCTTTCTTTATCAAGAAACAGTTCTCCGATATAATATTGCCGTGCTTATGCTTTATTTTCGTCTGAGAAATCTATCAAAAAGAATCCTCCCCAACTCCCCTTCTAGAGTGGGATGGGACACTTTGTAATCAAGGCAGAATACTATTTCGAACAATTCTGATAGGCCATGTGTGCCACTAAGATGTCTTTCTCTACTTCAAGGAGTTACTGTGCCAGAAAAGTGCTGTAGCTATCAGCACATTTTTAAAGGGACTCATAAGTAATGGGAGGATGCAGGTATGTGTTTATGTGTGTATCTGTAAGTGAGGGAAGCTGGAAAGTGGAATCAACCTAATCTTAATTTTCCTTGTTCACCTGAGAGGATTATAACTCCTGCTTTTCTCACAATAACTGGAGTATGCATTTCAACATCTTCTTAAAAAAAAAAGAGACATAAAAGGAGGAACTATTTCAATTCACATAAAAATTTCAAGTACTATGAAATTTGGACAGCTCAAAATCCCTTAAGCAGATGACCAGCTTGCTTAGTGAATTTTCCCATTTTTACAGGGAATATCTGATAAATGTTCCTCTGCACTGTTTAATATAGGTGTATCATAAGAAGTCTTACTGTATGGCCATTCCTTGAATCCTGTGTTCAGTTTTGGACCCCTCACTACAGGAAAGATGTTGAGGTTCTGGAGCCGGGGCAGAGGATAATGGAGCTGGTGAGGGGTCCAGAGTAAAAGTCTTATGAGGTGCTGCTGAGGGAGCTGGCGTTGTTTAGTCTGGAGAAAAGGAAGGAGACCTTACATTCTCTACAACTACCTGAGAGGAGATTGTAGTGATGGGAGGGTTAGCCTTTTCTCACAAGTAACAAGCAATAGAACAAGAGGATGATTTACCAAAAATTTGAGTATCGATCTAATATCAATATCCAACTGAGGCAGACAAAAACTCTCTAACAGTTTAGAGTTAGAAAGTGTATGTTTTATTTGGTGCCAGGCACTGCGTGGGACAGCTCCCTAAGACGCAGGGCCCCGATACAAGCAAACACGATACCTTTTATTTCCAAATATTATGAATATCCAAAATACAAAATGCATATTCATAACATTAACACCTCCCATTCTCCACTTCATATGGAAATGAGCTTAAATGTCATTAAGCATGTGTAGTGTGTGTTCTGAATTGAGTCGGTGGTCTTGAATTGGGTCAGTGGTCCTAAGGAAGATGAAGTAACATCTTCCTTGCTTTGACCTTTTTGCCTTTCTGAGTTTTAACAATTCTAATTACTTTAGTGACCTCTAAGTTTCCTCGTGCATTACTTTTGGATGGGCTCCCACAAAGGGAGGAAATTGGTAATTGTCTTTATTCTATACACCAGCTTATCAGTGTTTCTGCTCATTATTCTAAGCACATCTAAACAAACATGCAAATGACAGATCATCAGTTATTTGGTAATCAGTTACTAACATCTAAAATTCTATATCATCAATTACTTGGTAATCAGTTACTAACATCTAAAACTCTATTTCAGGTCCAGCTCTCCTAACTATTTTGATTAACCCTCACTGGGCCCAAGCCTACTGCTGAAATCCCAAGCAAAATGACTAAAATCTTTATGTTTCCTCTAAATCTGTGTTTCAAGGAAGTGGGCTTAAGTTACACCAGTCTAAACCAGAGAAGGTTTAGATTGAATCTTAGGAAAGGAAGTCTTCATGGGAGGGGTTGTCAGTTGTTGAACAGGCTGCCAGGGAAGTGGTAGGATCCTCAACCCTGGAAGTATTTGAAAGATGTGTAGATGTGGCACTTAGGGACATGGTTTAGTGGTGGATTTGGCAGTGCTGGGCTTACAGATGGGCTCAATGATCTTAGAGGTCTTTTCCAGCCTAAGTGATTCTATGGTTCTATTCTATTATTCTATAAATAACATGGGTAGAAAATCAGCTTGACTGCTGAGCTGAGGCTCTTGGCTAGTATTAATTGTGATTAATAATGCAGCCAGTATTCTCTTTGTTAACAACCTGTATGATGGGACAGAGCAAATTTGTGAACGACATCAGTTTGGAGGGATATGTCAGTGCTACTCAAAGGATCTTATGAGGTTATAGAATCAGACTGACAGGAGCCCTGAACTAAGTGTTCTGGTTTCAGCTGAGTTAAAGTTAATTTTCTTCCTAGCAGCTGGTGTAGTGCTGTATTTTGGATTTAGGATGAGAATAATGTGGATAACATGCTGTTTTGGTTGCCGCTGGCCAGTACTTAGACTAAGTCAAGGACTTAGCTTCTCATGCTGCTTTGCTGGTGAGGAGTCTGGGGAAGCACAAGAAGCTGGGAGGGAACACAGCCACAATAGCTGACCCCAACTTTTCAACGTGATATTCTGGCCTGGGGGAGACTACTTAGATACTGGATGGGCATCAGTCAGTTGGTGATGAGCAGTTGTTTTTCATTTACATGATTTTTTTTTCTGGAGTTTTATGTCTGTCTTTTTTTTTCCCCTTTCCATTAAAATTTATTATTATTTCTATTAATATTATTGCATTTTATTTAAACTGTTAAGCCATTCTTATTTCAATCCACAAATTTTCTCAGTTTAACCTTTCCAGTTCTCTCCCGCATACCACTGTGGATCCCACTGAGTGAGAAGTTGCATGGTCCTTGTTGCTGATGGGCTAAAACATAACAGTCCTTTTTGGAAAGTTGACTGCAGGTCTGACCAGAGTGTGTTAAAACAAATTTGTTTTAATAATCTATTATGTTAGTTTAATAGTCACTGATCACAATGTTGACTTATTTGGAGTCAGAGTTGTTGTGCTTGTTTTGAGAATAGGGTTATGTAACAACTTACTTTCTATGTTCTTTTTTTGTTACATCTGGGAACTGGATTAAGGACATAATTTTGATGGACTGTGTAACACTGGCTTAAAATATGATAAAATAAATCCTGCTTGTCAGACTAATCTGGTATTTTTGCTCACTATTGCTGTCATATCTGTACTTTTAGGGAACCACCTCTTGAAAACTATTAATAGTCCCAACCTTTATCTTTTCTCCTCAGAGAGCCAATCTATGGGGCAGATAAGGGGGAACACTTGCCCCACTCCTGCACCTTTCCTTTCATCTTCATCTTTCCATTCTCCTCCAGGCTAATTTCAATAGCTCTTGAGAATTTTGAATATCCTTGAGATGTTCAAACCAGCGTATTCATATTGTGGTGTCTCCTGAATGTGTTTCAGGTTTTCTTTGAGGCTAAACAATTATTTAGGAATACTGCTGAGACATATGCTCTGCAGCTGATCATTATAAGTTGCAGGCTGCATGGGATAGTATGGGTAAGTACCAAAGACAGTGGGCACCTCCAGTGTTTTGGTAGTTCAGCCCTGAACAAGTGCAGAATCCTGAAAAACTAGGAAAATATTTGGGAAAAGCATCTTGTCACACTAGCAATTCCAGAGAGACACAAATCATTGCGATGTGCTGGGACCTGGCCTGGGCGTACCAAGCCCTGTTCAACATAATTCCCTATCCTCAAGTGGAGGAGGTCTCTGGATCTGACAGCAAAACAGTGGGAACCCTGGCTACTCCAGCTGCCATGACAGGCTTTGCAACTGAACCAGAGGAACAACCTGTGCTGCTATCAGTCACCCCTACACACAAACAGAAGGAGTATTGGATGCAAATGTCAGCTTGTTTGGTAAGGAAAGAAACTCCTAGTAAGAAGGAAAAGGAGGAGGAAGTGGATGAAGAGGGCTACTCCAGAGGGCCATCACAAGAGGAGGAGGAAGAGGAAGAACCCATAAACAAGTCAGTGACCATACAATCGGCAAATAGTCACCTTGGCTGCTCCAGTGCTGGGTTAACAGGGTCAGTAACCTCAAATTGAGGGTAACGTCCAGCACACAGAATCCCTTTCTAGGGAAGGGGGCATTAACAAACGGATTGAAGATGGGACATAAGCCCTCAGCTTCTGAAGGTGATTCCCTCCAGGCATGAGGACAAGGTTACCTTCTAAGAAGATACTCTAATCCATTCAGGCAAATGGATCACCATGAAGAGAGGTATCCAGTACCTGAAGGAATTAGCCATACTGCAGGGGATTTATGATGACCTGGATACTGGGCAGTTACCCAAAGATACGGAAGTCCAGTGCAAATGATCCATATGCTGTAAGTTTTTACAGAGCACATCGAATGACAGTTTAATATGGAAAACAAGAGTCATGCACACATACAGAGCAAAATAAGGAATTAATTTATCAATTCCCATGGGCAGGCAGATGTCCAGCCATCCCCAGTAAAGCAGGGGTCCATCACACATAATGGTGACTAGCGAAGACAAATGCATAACTTCAAATGTCCCTCCCTTCCTTCTTTTTGTCCCAAATTTATGTGCTGGACACGACATCATATGATATGTACCCCATACCATATGGTATGATCCAGCTTTGGTCATTTGGGGTCAGCTGTCCCAGCTGGGTTTGCTCCAACTGCCTAATGAGGGAGTGTTGCAAGGTGGTGGAGAATGCTGGCAAGACATCAATCCCTTGGGACAGCAACTGTGATTTGTGAGTAAACTCTGGATTTCTCTTCTTGTTTTTGTTTTGCTGTTCCACCTCTAAACTATGGAGGAACCGTGGAAGGACTCTTGGCTCTCAGAGCTGCATATGGATATTTATCTTAAACTTGAAAAGATTCTTGAACGATTTGTAAATTTTAGCTTAATTCAAGCTCAAAAGGAACTGAAACACTTCCTGGCATGGTTGTTTAAGAACTTTTTCTACATCTCTTGGGACTTGATTCTTACCAAAGACTTTTGGAACACCGTTTGGACACAGTTAATTTCTGAGTCAAAATATATGCCGATGGAAGAATATTTTCGTGAATATTATTTAATTACCGAGACTGTTGAACAATGTCAGCTGTGTCCTTGCAAATGGAAGCGTGCCTCAGGGACCGTGCGACCCAGGCCACGTGCGCCGAGCGCTCTGAGAGCAGCAGCGAGGCAGTTCCTGCAAGTGGGCAGAGTGACACGAGCTGCAGTGTTGACAGCAGAGCGAGGCGTGGTGGGAGCAGCGCGACCTGGCGGTGCCCACCTGGCCCCGCGCAGCGCGTGGTGGAGCGAGCCCCATGAACGCCTGACCAAGAGGGGCGGTGCGCGGGCGGCGATGGCAGCGGAGCAGAGCTGCGTGAAGCCCAGGCACACACCAGGATGGAGCTGTTTGCAAGGCGTGGGGGGCCATCACTCGGAGGCCCGGTTGAGACGTGGGCGCGGTGCCAGGCAGAGGTGGCAGCAGCGGTGGCACGTGAGGAGCTGAGCTGAGCGGCGCGGCGTGGCTCGGCCCGTGCAGCCCCGAATGCGACCCCGGGAAGCCGAAACCCTGTGACGAGAGGATGTAGGCACAAGCAGCCCCAACGGCCCTGGCAGCCCTGGCAGCTCCAGCAGTTCCAACACGGGAGCAAGTGAAAGCAAAAACACAGCGAGACAGAAAACAGCAGCCACTCGGAAAAAGGAAAAGATCATCATAGCTAAAGTTTTAGGAATAGTAAAATGCTATAATGTTAAATAAAATTATGGTTTTATAACAAGATGTGACAACCAGGAAGACATATTCATTCATAGAACTGCTATTAAAAAGAATAACCCCAAAAAATATATCCCAAGCTTAGGAGATGGAGAAGTAGTAGAGTTCAAGATTGTCCAAGGAAAGAAAGGCTTACAAGCAGCAGAGGTCACTGGGCCTGATGGTGTTTCTGTGAAAGGCAGTATATACGCTGCAAATCGTAGTCATGTTAGACAATATCCCCATTATAAACAGCCCATACAATCTCCCTTTCCTAATCCCACCTTTCCCTTTTATCCTGTATCCTATAAACCCCAGTGTGTTCCCAATCTGTTTTTTCACCCATGGTTTCCCTCACAAAACCATACCTTTACCAATAGTTTCACCAAAAATCCCTTTCCAATGCTGAGTTAAGGATGACGAGGGTGGGGAAAGAATTTAACTATTGTTGTTTAGAGTTCCAACAGGTACATATGGAAGAAACCTTCTCCTGCCTCAGCTTCCCCACAAAACATACTCGGAGAGTCCTGTCTCCCTTCTGTCAGCCTTAAGATATTACAGAAAAAAAATCCGTTTGGACATTTAAGGACTCAGGAGGGTGGCTTGTTTTGTTTGAAACTGTTTTTCTTATGTTTATCCAGTTGTTTTCAATGTTAAGTTTTAAATCTCTTTTTGTTAAAAATAAACGGGTGAAGTGTTGGGGTTCCTCCCCCTTGCCATGTGGTCCTGGGAGAGGGGCCCCAGGGTAGAGGCAGGGCCTATGGGGTTTCTCTACTCCCTGGTCAGCCTCGTTCCCCATTGGTTGTTTTGTGTTCCCCTGCCCAGGAAGGACCCTCTGGTCCTGTGATTGTTCAGTTCCTCGGCAGTCACCGGCCATGTGGCTGGAAAATAAACATCTCTGAAAATATCTACCAAGAATCGGTCCGTATATTCTTTTCCATGGGCCTCGTTGTCTGATACACGTGTTGCAGGAATCCCCACTGCAACAGCAAGGTAGTGTTGAAAAGACAGAGCCAAGGTCTTCTCAGGTGCACATAGTGATCAACTGAGAGCTAATGGACACAAGTTGAAATAAGAGAAATTTCAATTACATATTAAGAAAAAATTAATCACTCTGATGTTAGTCAAATGTTGGAACTGCTTGCCCTTAGATGATGTCATCTGAATCCTTTAAAATCATAACTGGACTGCACAGAGCCCTAGGTAACCTAATCAAATTGGCCCTGATGTTCATGGGGGTTGTACTACATCTCTTTCAACCTAAATTTTTCTGATGTGATGAAATTAAATTTTTTATACAAATTGTAACTCGTGCAGTTGTGGCCTATATGTACACTAATTCTATTTTAAGTGACAGTGTACTCAAGTTACACTTCATTGGTGGGCCGTATTTTTCAGATCCAAATCTCAGACTGACCCATGTCCCAGGTCTGATCTGTAACCATGTCTCTGGTTCAGTTTTATTCCCATTCTCTCTCCCTCACTTCATTTCTATGTTATAATGGAAGAAAAGCTTATTAGCCCTATTAAGCACTCTGGAGAATAATTATGGAATGCTTGCTATAGTTAGGTATGTCTGTAATATTATCTCTAAGAAGTCTATTATGGCTTTATTCTTTTCGAGATGTAGGGATGGACTAGTAAGTCATCACGTTCTGGACAAAGCACCTGCTTTTCTTGGCTTTCAATATTGTTTTCCATGCACTGAGATAGTAGTTTTCAGGAGGATTTTGGCATCATTACTCTATGTTATTCAACAGAGACTTCCTTGTTGATCTTGAGATTGAAACAGCATGTGTCACTGTTTTCAGCCTGTATTTCAGAGCCTTACTTGATCCGGTGGTGTGACAATGTTATCAGAGAAGTAAATGCTAGTTTGGTTGAAGCTTGTTGCAAAATTTTATTGTTTACAAAAGGAATTGATACCTGCTATGCACATCCAAGAGTGTAACGTTACTGTAACCCAAATCTGAACTGCCTAATGAAAAAAAAATATTTCCTGCCTACTTATTACAGAAAATAATTTTTAAAATGCTCCTATAGAAAAAAATCTTTATGTTAATACAGTACTTGCTAAATCTGTCACTGCCCTTATGTGGTTTTAATTTAATGATACTAGTATTCTTGGGAAAAAGCCAGGAAGGGCTACAGGGGTGTGGTAGTTTGGTGGTTTGTGTCAAACCACCTCAAGGGGTAATCAAGGTCTTGAGTTCCTCAGTTGGAGCAACATGACAGCAGTGGTGAAGAATTTTCCCTCCTGTCTCCTGGGAGCACTTAAAAATTTGCGGAAACAGTCTTCTTACTTGCTCTTTTTTTCACTGGTTCTCAGCCAGATCTGATGAATCCTTTTGCCACATTTGATTTATTCTTCATACACTGTAGTGTATTCTATTAACTTTTTTTACAACTTCACTTAGCAGTTCCTTCAGATTTGCAAAAGTAGTTTTAAGGTGCTTATTATTTCAGGCTTTATTTTTCAGAATTGGTATTAAGAAAATGTATTTCTACAGTGACATTGTTACTGTTTAGTCAGCAATTTCAGGAGCCTGTCACAACTATAATTTTGGGGAAAAGAAAATTACAGGGCTGTATTTTTTCCCTAGAGATAATTTGTGCTGTGACAGATCATTCTTTTCTCAATTTTTGATTTATGCACCAGACATAATAGATTACTTTATTTTTTCACTTTTTATTTTTTCATCTAGTACTAATATCTGCTTTATCTGTGTATCTTCTAGAATTATGAAACATTTTGAATTATTTTTGTCATAAACACGAGAATAATGATCTCACATTAGAAATTGTGAATCATTACAGGTGTAACAATATTGGTTCCATAAGAGGGAAAAATGATATTGTATTGATTTTCTAAAATATTAGTTGTAATCCTAAATTAGATTATCCTATTTTTTTTTCCTAAATTTGATAATTTGGACTTGAAAGAATTTGAAATTTGCCCTGACACCTGCCAGACTTCTCAAATGAAAATGTGGTTGGCTTACATAATGGTTATTAATATCTGTGTGATACCTTACAAACTTTCTAGTAAATTGCATCTTTCAACTTTTCGTTGTCCATCCAAATTTTTGAATGAGTGTTAAATAAGTTTTAGACACCACACTACAACTACCTGTATGAGTCAATATGAATATCTAATACCTGTTCTTAATGATTAAAGATGTACTGTAACTATTATTTGTTATTGTGTTGTTTTTCATATCAGAATCATGCTCTGTAGATTATATATGCAAATCATAATAAATTTTTAAATGCATTAGGAGATCTTCATGTTCTTTTGGAAAATGTGAAATTGAAATTTCAAAAGAATTATTCTGTGTTTCCATCTACAAATCCAAACACGATGTAATTATTTATCTCCTCTCAGAAATACTGAAACATAGAAGTGTCCTTGAGGGATGTACTTAGTTCATTAGCTTGGCTCTAGTAGGGACCAGTAGTTTATGTGTGGCCAAACTATATAAAAGTCAAATAAATAATAATTGTTCTTGCTTATCTGTAATTTTTCAGAAACTTCAGTTTAGGTACTGAAAGAATCAGATAAAGTGTCTTTTTATTTAAAACTCTTAAAAAGCCTTCCAGGAAGTTCAAAGCTCATATAGTCTTTTGGCAACCATACCTACCTGTAGCAGAAAGTTCCACAGTGCAAATATGCCTGGTAAATAAACACTTTTTTTGATGTATTTGAAAGCTGGCACTGATCTTGTAGAAAATGAAGAACTGTTCCCTATTAGCTTTCTCCACAGCACCCTTAAATGTTAAAGAAAATCTGAAATTTCCATCTTCTGCTTGATAAATTATATTATTGCAGAGTCCATCCTGCACAGCACAAAATCATCTGCTTTACTCCAGCTTCTACATAATACATTTACTCTTTTTTCCTTAAAGGAAATTACATTTTTTTCTTAAATGTTGTACTTTTCTCACCTTCTGTATAATAATGCTGTTAATTAAAAATGTTGAGTATTTCTTTTTGTGCACTTTGTTACTGGACATTGGTATTCACATTATGGAAGTAAGAGGGAGGCAAATATCCAACCATATGCATGTGTTTGAATTTATTTCAATATTTTGAAACAAATAGGTATAAATGATCAAAATTGAGATACATTTAGAGAATATTTTATATTTTTTCCTCCAATGAGGGATAAATATGTATATGAAAATACACCATTATATCATATACACATAGAAATTCATTTGGGGTTTTTAATTTTGAAGAAATTCTTGTTTGCATACCTCTTATTTTGTAAAAAATTGCTCATATTGATGTCTTCCATTTACCAGTTTTCACATCACACATTTTAAAACCAGGATGTACCTTATCTACTGGAAAAATATCCACATATCTAAATTAATCTAACTACATAAATTTATAATTTATCACAATGAATTCTGAAAAAAAAATGGAGCATTATAGGAACTACCTTTAAAAAAGGACAAAAGACATGGTTTCAGTCACTATATAGTAATTTGTACAGTTGTTAGAATGAAGTAGAGAAAATATTTGATGGAAAGGCCTCTTAAAAAAACCTCAGGTTCTACAGGGTGCTCAAAGAAGACCTCAAGAGAACTCCAGGAAATACTTACTTAATTATATTTATTTTTATTATTTATTCATTCTAGATTATATTTAGAATTGTATTCGCATTTTTTTCCTCTACAGCAAAACTTCGCGAGTCTTGTTTTGATCCTGGAAATATAATGAATGGAACAAGACTTGGAATGGATTATAAACTGGGTTCCACTGTTACATATTACTGCGATGCAGGTTATGTTCTTCAAGGATACTCTACACTAACATGTATCATGGGAGATGACGGAAGACCTGGATGGAACCGAGCCCTGCCCAGCTGTCATGGTAAGAACAGTTTTTCGTTTATTTCAGTTGCTGTTGTCATTACTCTTGCTTTGTAATAGGCAAGAAATAAGTTAAAAATTGGAAGTGATTTTAATAATATTCTTTTTCAGGAAAAAGCCCTTTTCAATGATATATGTAATAAAAGATATATGTGACAACTCAGGAAACTACTGATTCAAGTTTTTATTAACATTGGATAAATAGTCTTATTATTGTGAATAGAGCTTAGTAGTAATGTCATTCTCCATGTCAACATGTGTTCTTCAATTAACTTACAGCAGAATATAGAGATATACACCATATATGTATTTAAATACAACATTAAGTATACTTTGGGTGTCACAATATATGCTTGTTTCTTTTTGTTATTACTGGTTTTGAAAACACTCCGATGAAATATTTTGTATATACCACATTACAACATTTAAGTTCTTGGGCATGTGGTCTGTAGAAAAGTTAAGCCTTGAAATGCAGGAAAGATCCAATTATTCAAACTTTTATGGATATGAAGTCTACTCATGACAAGATTCTTCTGACTTTCATTGTATGATCATTGACTGTCTCAAGCATCAGCATTTTCAGATTTAAACTCTAAGAAAAGATATGTTTTATTTTAGTGATTTAACAGAAATTGATAACTACTTGCAATTTTCACTTTTTGAAAATTCACATATTCTGTACGATCAAGCACAAAACTTCTCCCATGTATGCAGATATTAATAAAACTAACATTTATTTCAAAAGTTAAAATAAAATCTAATTACCGTGTTACTTTACATTCCTTTTCACAACTTGAAGACAAAATACCTGTTAAATCCATTTCCAATTTGAAGTTCAAATAGTTTAAATAGAATATGGATTTTCTTTGTTGCATACTTAAATTTCTGTTGCAAGTGGATGGTGGAGTACTAGCAAAACCAAAACAAAAAAATCCTGAAATCTGAAGAATATCCAATATTATAAGCATTTGAAGAAGTTCAGTATTTCCATTATCTACCAAAACCGTCATACTACTGAATTCCAAAACTCAGTGGCATCAAATTGGGACACTGACCCTTGCAAGTGTTTGGAAGTTTGTTCAAACTTCTAAAATCTCTGCAATGGAAGTCAAAAGATTTTCCTCATTTTAAAATGAGAGATGAACATTGTTTTTTGGAGAGGAGTTGGTGAAGAAGGTTGCTGTATATCATAGGGAAAAGATTCCCTTTTTTTGGAAGGTCTTTTTGATAGGTAATGAAAGATAAAAAAATACTTTATGATGCAATAATTTTTTCTATTAGTGTCACTTATAATCTACTTAGAAATCTTCCAGTGCTGTCTGTTGGAAAATTCAGTAGTGTTTTGCTTGGAAGTACTGCCCTTGTAATAAAGGGGAAAAACAAATTTTATTATTAAAGAAGTAGTGGATGTCTCTCACTGATTCTAACTGGACCATTCTCTTTCCTGGATGAAAAAGGCCTGATTTCAAAGATAACAAACCCCATACTTCTTTAGAATATGATGGCACAGAATAGATATTTTCACTTGTTTTTCTTATATTGCTTTTTCCTCCAGTTAAGAGCCAATGGAGCTTTGTAGTTATGTTGCTGTGATATATTACAGTGTATTTGGACCACGTTATCAATGCTTTCCACTTTTGTGTGATTTACGTAGAGAAAAACAGAACTTTTATATAGATGCAAGAAAGATGATATCAGTTAATTAGCTTTCAGTTACACAGAGCTGGGAGAAAGAGTTGAAGAGATGAATTTAGCTCCTGAAAACCCGTCTCACCTACACAATAAAATTTGCATAGTAGAAGTCAGATTCCTCCATTCTGCAGTTTGTATTTTTGCAGCTCCATTGAAACTGATAGAGTTACAATGAAATATACATCTCCGTGTGTATGGGCGGTTTATTTAGTTAATTAATTATTTACAAGAAAAAATATTGAGCCTGTGAAGTCCCTTTATACCTGTAATATTTTGATCTAATATTTTAGGTGTGGAGTAAAAATAGTTTTTATAAAGTTGCCTATTATGCTCTCTAAATCTTTACATCTTTAATATCAAGTTAGAATCCAGGGGTTTTTTTTAAATTCTTTTGAGCCATATTTAACCATATAGATTTATAGGGAGAGTGAGGCTGGTAAAAGGGAAATACTACAAATTAGTATTTTCATTCTGTGCATATTTCACACTAAGTAGGTTAAAGGAGTGGAAGGGAGAACCTTCAGCGTTCCAGATGGCTCACAGCTCAAGGGAGATGCTTTACAGCAGATAGAACTGGTCTTGTAAAGAATCACAGAATTACAGAATATACTGAGATGGAAGGGATCCACAGGGATCATCGAGTCCACCTCCTGGCCCCGCACAGCACCAGGAGTCACATCTTGTGCCCGAGAGCATTGTCCAAACTCTTCTTGAACTCCGTCAGGCTTGTTGCTATGGGTGCTCTCACTTGCCTGTGGAGCCTGTCCCAGTGAGTGCCCAAAAACCCTCTGGGTGAAGAATGCTTTTCTAATATCCAACCTAAACCTCTAGTGACACAAATTCAGGCCATTCACTAGGGTCCTGTCACTGGTCACCACAAAGAAGAGCAATGCCTGCCCATCCTCTTCTCCTCATGAGGAAGTTGTAACTGCAGTGACGTCTCCTCAGTCTCCTCTGGGTTCTCCAGGCTGAACACTTAGTGACCTCAGCGGCTCCTCATACGGCTTCCCCTCAAGGTCCTTCACCATCTTCACTGCTAAAAGCTGCAATTCTACCTTTATTCCCTAATACCTGTTTTGACCTAGTCTTACATTCATTAGGCATGACTTGCACTAGGTTGAAATAACTTTTTAAAATTACCTCAAACCTCTTTATTAAGTGTGGGAAGTGAACCAAATCATTGGCTTCATTCTTTTATGAACAGATGCTAAGATTATCTAGGCTAATATGCTAAGCTATTTGGTGTTTCACCATGGATGTTAAGAACAGGGTGTAATGAACATATGCAGATGCATTATTAGTATGATTTCTCATAACTTCACCAACTATAGGTAATTTAAAATTTTTGGTAGCTAACAACAATTTTTTACAGAGTAGCAAAAAGCCCAGTAATGGGAAATCGTGTTCATAACTGAAAGTGAAAACCTTTTTCCTACCAGAAAAAATAATTTATTGATCACTAAAACATTTTATTACATTTCATTACAGATGTTGAATCCTTGGAAATATTTGAATCCAGGCTTCAACATAACTCCATCTGTAAGATATATCTAACAATATCCAATATTTTTATAACTGCCTATGATAATATGCCTATGCCTATGATTTAGTTACTTTTTTTTTGGTACCATATCCAATTCAGAATATTCTTTAAGTTTCTTTTGATCTGTATTAACTTATTATGGCTATTTGAGGCAGCTCAGATCAGGTTTATATCTGAAAAATTTAGGATAGAAGAGTGCACAGAAAAGCATAATCATACTGCTTACTGTTCTGTAATATAATAAATGCTGACAACTTTTTCAGAAATCATTCAACATTAATTACTTAATGAGCATCTTTATAGGTCACATTTTTATGCACTTTTTATATAGTGACCATACGAAGAGCTGCTATTTAGCTCTATTTCAAAATTTGAATGAGGAATAAGTTGGGCAGCTGCAAAAGCCAGAATATTCCTGAAGCTAATGAAGCTGAATGTTACTGTTGATGAGATGCTCTTTGTCTCTTTTATAGTTCCAAACTAATGGTCAGTTTAACCACTTAAGCAGCGTACTTTGCTCGAAATTGTCATATGTTGACTACTTACAAAGCATTTCTCACTTTCTTTTTGCCCAGAACAATGTTTGTTTTGTAGGATCACATAGACAATGACCTGAGTACTTAAAAGTAGAACTGAAATCAATTAGAATTTTGCTTTGAATACAAAAGTGCTATTTAAGTTCTTAGTACTCTGAAAAGTTAAGAATTAACAGCCAAACTTGAAAAATTGATTGAAAGTCCTTTGAAAAAATTACAAAGTATTTTATTTTATTTTACTTTATTTTTATTGTGATTGAACTATCTTCAGAGTACTTATTTTTGTTCCCAAGCTTCCACTGCCCATTTCTCACAAATCTATATCCATTGCTTTACCAGTCCAAGCTTTCCTTCCATATAGTCAGTGGAGAGAGAGACAGTCTTCTTAAAAGGTCATCAAAGGGGATTCAAAGAGCTTGTTAAGAAGGTATATTTTCCCATTTGTGTCTGGAGTGCATTAAGAGGATTTAATCTGCTTGCATGCTCAGCAGGATATGACTTAGAGAAACAACATAGGAAATACTACATCTAGAGAAATATCTGAATATACTGTGTGGAAGCAGTATATGTTTGAGCTGAAAGCATACAACAAACTCTACTTTGGAGGGATGTATGTGTTAAAATTTAGCACTTAGATGTCCAAGTAAAGGAGTAGGCGTCTAAGTCCTATAAACCTCACACTACAGATGCTTTTTGGTATGAGCACACTCATTATTCCTCCTCTGTGGAAAGGAGGCCATTGCACACCAAGAACTATCAAGTCAAAAAGCCAAAATGAGAAAATCTAGCTTCCATATAGTGGATTTTGCAGGTACTGACTAGAGATTTAGTTACCAGTAAATACTTCTGGGAGACAGTAGCCTCCTTTTTCTGAACACATGCGACTGATATTTTTACTGTAAAATACGCAAATTGTTTTGTGAATAGGAAACAAAATTAATATCTTTCTCTATGGCTATGCACACTGCTGGTATTTTGATGAAGACCCCAGGGTTTTTTCTAAATGTGATTGAGTTAAAATCTTAGCTTTTCTTAAAGATGTTCTTTCCATATCAGAAAAAGTTTGAAAATTTTACTGGAAATAACTATAAATATTAATAATTCTAGAAAGATTGGAAAAGAAAACTAAATGCAGACACATGCTTATATCCACAGCAAGCATTTCTCTGAGTGTCTGACCTTTTGCATGTACATTTGGAATTCATAATATGGCTTTACAAAGTCCATTGAATAATAGATGTTGCATGTAATTATTCCAAGCTTTCATTTAAGAAGTAATAATGTCATATAATGGTAAGTAAAGTATTAGAAATTAAGAAAGTTGTTAATTACAATGATCTTATTAAAATCATTTACCAGAGAATCCTAATTCCCAATGAATTTAAGGGATTAGTTAAGTGGAGTGCATCATAAAACCAGGCACTTCATCTTCTTTTGAACTAAATCTGCAGCCAAATTTTTAGGAGCATAGTTTAATGAAGGAAACGTTAAAAAGAAGGAGAAATACTTTAAGCTATATAAAATAGGGGTTTTTTTCAGCTTTAATTTTTTATTTTCTTTACTATAAAATAAATTATTTGAAATCAAGCTTCTCTATTCAAGCCATAATTTTAAATAGGTTTGCTTATATGCCACTGTTAGTATGAAAAAGCATCTTGAATTAGCAGGGAAAACACAACTTTAATATTTTTGAAAATAACATATAAATTATAAAATATGTAAATTAACTGACAGAGTTTCTACGTTGTTTGGCAATTAAAGTATACAAAAAGTACCAATGAAAATAGAGAATAAATTATGTGATTTTTATTCTATTTTAGAATATTAAACACTGACATTGTTTGTTTGCTTTGAATATGTAAATTTTCTACTAGAATATTGAAAAAATGTTACCTTAAAAAAAAAATTCTTTCATCATGTGTTTTGAGGTGGAGAGAAAAACAGTTTTTAGCAGTAGTTTACATAAATATGTGTTTGTTCCTGTATTTAGTGTTAGCACCATAGGTGCATATTTTTCTTTGAAGATTTTTTCAAACAGACAAGGTGACTTCAGGGTATTCTGTTCTTAGAAGGAAAAATATATCCCTACCATTTATTCACACAGATAAGCGAATATTTATTTTCCAAAGTCTGCGAGACACTGAATTGGGACAGGATTATGTAGTATCAGTTAATAATCATGGTAAATTAATTAATCACTGGAATGAAAGAAACTGATCCAGTCATCTGCACTGGCTATAGCTGACAAATATGCATATTTCTAACTTAACCTCAGGCAGCAGTCAGAACGTCCTCACTCTTGTCTAGTAAGACCTCAGTAATCAACTGGAAGAAGATTTATTAGGTGGAATATGCTGGTGGTTACATCCAAAAGACTAATTTCATTCTTTGCACAAGTTTTGCCATCTCCACATTGTCTGTGACGGTGGAGACTGGGGAATGGATGGTTCTGGGCAATAGAAAAAGACCTGCAATTAAGAGACTGCATTGTTTTAAAATTGAATTATATTTTGTTTTCCTTCTTGCCTGGGCTACATATAGCATTTTTGCCAACATACAATAGGAATGGTAGGCAAGGACATTGTCCAGCTTAAAGAGGATAGCTCCCTCTTTTAGATCCCATGTTTCTTGACATTTAACTCAGAAGCTGATTGTGTTACAGCTTTTTTTTGTGCGGTGACACTCTTTTGAAGGAACAGTGTCTTCCACAACAAAATGTTACTCCTGGTTTTGAGGTTTTCACTGGAACCTTTTTCATGATATAGTTCTATTTTATACCATAAAGAGTAGTTGTGTGTGTCATGGGTTAGCAAGCATAGTCCTGGAAGTGTTCTTGCAAACGGGTGCTTACAGCTACCTCTGTGACCTGAGAAGTTAATACAGAGCATCACACCACCATGCAATATACATTTTTGTATTCCATCTATTGCAGAAGTTGTTTTGTTGCTATGAATTTAAAAGATTACAATTTATTCACTCTTGTAATGTACATTTTATATGTTTCTATTATTTTGTTAATCAGTTGCTGACTTAGCTGGTAGTTTAAAGCTTTACTTAGGTGATATGCTAGGAAATACACTGCTTTGGTTTGTGGATGAATTTTTAATAAAAATAAAACTATTTTCAGACATTAAGCTATATTTATATTTACAGTTGAGAGCAAATATAAGTAATGGAAGGCCAGAGAACATTAATTTCATTGATATTTTAATTATCTTCAGTTCGAATACTGGTGATTCAGTTAACACCTTTTATTTCAGCATAACATAAAAGTATGAAATTAATAGAGAAGACAGCTGGCCCAAAGCAGAGCAGATTTGCTCAATGGGAGTAAATGTGACAATAGCATGCTCAAAAGGTGTCTGAAGTTTCTATAAAGCGTTCAATTTGGACACCCTGGGAGGAAAGGAAGAGGAAATTTTTTTTTTTTTTTTTTTTTTTTTACTTTTTTTGGGGAATAATATCAAACTAAGGAAGCTTGTTGAAATAAGATTTGAAGACAACAGCAAAAAGGTAACTATTTACTGGTGACCTGGAATGATGTAAAAACACCATCTTATAGTATCACTAATCAGAATCAAAATCTAAATGGATCACCAAAAGAGGTGATGAAACAACACAGTCAGGGAATCTAATAGAAATTAGGATATATATTTCAGGAGAATGAAACCCTGTTCAAAAGTAGGTAGTAGAAAGTGTGGCCAATAGGGTTTTGAGAAAAAACTTTAAAACCTAATTTAGCCAGTAATACAGTTTTACAAAGATTAAAAAAGTGAGGAACTTACTAAAGAGTCAACAGCAGGTCAAAGCCAAAAATATATTCAAGGCCAATGTTTTTGAAGGGAAGGAAAAATAAGTAACTTATATATTACATTATATTTCTTATATTACCTTACTGAGGTAACAGGAGAGGTAGTGCATTGGAACCATTCCTTTGGCTTGAAGGAACCGAGTCAAAATAAAAAAAATCAATAAACAGAACCATAGCAAGTTGTTCGGATAAGGTAGTCTATTCTGTGTAGTTCTGAAAGAGATAGATATGAAGTATTTGAAGCACAAATGTTGACCTTGAGGTTAGCCGTTTATCGAAGCAGTGGGAGGTGATGAACCTGTCAGAAATCTTCCTTGATGAGCAGTTGGCCAATTGCCACAGTTAGAAAATTGGTAGAGGTTATTTAAAAAAAGGAAAAAAGAAAAGTTGAACTGGGAGGCACATTGTTCAACATGCTGCAGAAAAATCAATATAATTTTTGAAGAAGAATGTGAATCTTTTTGGGATGTCTTAGAGCTCAACAAGCATATGAATGAAATTAAAAACAGTTGATACTGTATCACTGAAGTTTTAAATATGTGTGGCAGTGTCCATGAAAAAAGATTATCTTTTAAGGGAAAAGCAATACAGTGCATTAGGATAATATTTGATTACAAGGTAAGATTTGAAAGTTGTTGATGTGATGTCCAGTTTATGTTATCTAAAAAAAAAATCAACACAGGAAGGCTACCACAAAGATTCCATACATATTTTTTGTATGAATTTTGCTATCCAATACAAATTCACATAAAATTGAGATTACAAAGTTCACATCATCACAAAATTATATGGTATAATCATGTCTAGAGTAAAATGCACAGAGTAAAATGTACATCAACTTCACTTCTGTTAAGTGCCTACAAAATGCTTATAGAAGAAATAACCCTAAGTATAGGCATGTGATGATAATTAGATTTTGGTTGTGAAGTATCACAGAATCACAGAATAGCTGATGTTGGAGGAGACCACAGAGGGTCACCTAGTCCAGCCTCCCTGCTCAAGCAAGGCCATCCCAGAGCACATGGCACAGGATTGTGTCTAGATGGTTCTTGAATATCTCCAATGAACAAGACTCCATAAGCTCTCTGGGCAGTCTGTTCCAGTGTGTGATCAGCTGCACAGTAAAGAAGTTCTTCCTCATGTTCAGGTAGAACTTCCTGGCCATCAGTTTCTGCACATTGCCTCTTGTCCTGTTGCTTGCCACCACAGAGAAGAGCCTGGATCCATCCTCTTGACACCCTCCCTTCAGATACTGATAGACAGTGATGTGGTCCTCTCTCAGTTGTCTCTTCTCAAGGCTGAACAAGCCCAGTTCCCTCAGCCTGTCGTTGTAAGAGAGATTCTTCAGTCCAAGATAAATTATCTTGAAATCATTATTACTAGTCTTTTGCAGATTGGCAAAATTCTATCAGAATTATATTTAAGGATTTTTTTTTCTCACAGAGCATCCTAGCCCATAAGATATACTCTGATGAGGCAGTGTTAACAAAAAATAAACAACTATAACATGAAAGTCATATTTGCTTCTTGCCTGCAGATACAGGACAGTCTATTTCTCAGCACTCATAGTTCAAGGAAAAATAGAATTGGAGTTTTAAATATAGTCCCTATTGCAAGGAAATAAAACAGTCTTAAATTTCTGAGAAATGTAATTAAAAATCTTTCTAATACTGAGAAAAAGATCTGTGCATCATTCAATCTTCTGCTTGGTGATTTGAAATCTAGTAAATAAGATTCTCTGGGGTGCTGATCACTAGAGATACCAGTGACATGTCTGCAAGTTTCCCAGTTACAAAAGTTTCATGGATTTTTTTCTTTGTCTTTTGCATGTTTTAAATGTGAATTCTATATTATTTTATTTTATATTTTCAATTGGTATTTGGGCTCATAGCTGTTCATTGACCAGCTATTTTGACTGTTTTTATAATTCTTTCTGACCCTGCTTTTCTTTCCTGTGTTTCAGGAGTCCCTGTTCCTAACTTTCTTGCTTAGTTTTATTTACTTCTAACCTGACTGTGTCTTTAATTATGGATAGTTTCAGTCTTTTGTTCTTCCTTCTTTTTCATTTTCTTAAGTCTGAGTTTGAAAAGTGAGGATTTCTATCTTTTCAAAGTTAATTTAAAAGTCTGTGTTGCAAACCTAAACAGCAGTGATAGAAAACAAAGCTGAGATTGAGTGGATTACAATGACCTCAGTGAATTTATCATTAACTGTCAGATCTCAGATTTAAAATTACAATCATTAACTGTTCCTGCAGTTTCCTTTTAAACTGCTGATGCACACACACTCAAAATATTGAAAATCACTTGGAAACAAAGTTATCATCATTTGGAAACCTAAAGCTTCATTCTAGTATTGTAATAATATTTGCAGATGATTGGAAAAAAAATTTATTCTTTGTACCAGCTGTGATTCACTGCTAGTGCTTAAAAACTAATTTGGGTAAAAGAACATTCTAGAGACATGCAAGTCGGCAGTATACAATAACATCAAGGGGTTTTGAATGGGCAATACACTCATTACAGCCTCCCCGACCCTAAAATTGTGAAAGTCCTATTACCAAAACAGGATTCAGGAGCTGATATCACTTATGAGCTCTATAGTAATAAGTAGATTCCTTGTTCTGTGAAGTTTGAAATGAACTCATAAAAGTTACTGAGTTCTAAGAAAGCTCATGATTTTAACTTTCAGCCTCACATTTTTTAGGTTTCTTCTTCTGCTTAGAAGCCGTCATCATGCTCTTTATCACATAATAGGAATGATTCCTAAACCAAATTAGTAATGAAATATCATTTAGATATGAAGAGTGCACAGATGAATAAATAAATAATAAGTAGGCTATATGGCCTTCAAAAGAAAAAAAATAAAAAAAGGAAGTTTCTTGCTGGGAGGGATGTTTATTACTTGTGAAGAGATCTGTAAATCCTTACACATTTTTGATTCATATTTTCTAAAGCATCAATGTCTCAATTCTGCTATTGTAGCTAAAATGTGTTAAGCTTTGCTAATCTCTGATTTATTTTTACTTCTACACATCTGTCATATAATGCTCTTTTCCTCTTGCTGTCTTAATATACTTGAAAGACTCTGAAACGGTCTTTCCCAGAAGACTGCCAATTTTATTTTCTCTTTTTATTCATTTAGTATGTTGGCAGTTAAATTGTTTTTAAATGATTGTTCTCATTCCCTCAGAAGTTCCTTAAATACCATGTCAAGTCTTTTCTGCAGACAGTTGACTTGAAAAGCATGTTTAAACTTTTATTTAGTTACTTTTTTTCAGTTGTGGAAACTAACACTGGTGTGCTCTTTCAAAGGAATGAAGCTGTGCTGTGGCACAGACTGACTGCAGAGACCTATTCCATCTCCATTTATTATAAGCAGAGACTGTTTCACTGCAAAGAATTTTCTTCTAGCACAAAAGATGCTAGAAAACATTTTCTCCTATTTGATGGCTCCATTCTCAGAGCCTCCTACTTTACTTCAATTTTATTGGCAACAGGAAACAAAACATTACTTAAATGAAGGAACACAACCTTATTAAGTGGGTGCTTCTGCAGTAACAGACTCCTAGAAAGGTATCACCTGGAGTTCTAATGGTTTTATCAACTGGAGCAGTGGGAAACATGAATGAGAGGAGAAACCTCACCATCCTCCAGCTTGCATGGGAACACCAAGACAGGGAGAACTCAGATCCAACCCCTTGTCTTAGAGGCAAGCAATATAAGAAGTTTTCATCAGCTGCACACAATTCCTTCAAAAGTTAAGAAAAATATTAATGCAGTAAACATCACTTAAGATCCTAGAAGACTATACCACACTGGAAATTAATTTAATCCACTGCTCTCTGTTGAAAGAAAGCTGTCTTTCAGAAAGCTATTTCTTGCACTATTAGCAAAAAAAGTGAAGAATTAAGAATAATAGTTGTCTGCAATTTAGCTGTTTTAGATTCAAAATTTATTAATGCATCTCTTAAACAGGGATTTAAAAATTCCTATAATTTAAGACTAATTTTAATGTGGTTATTTTTTAGTTTTATTTATTAATTATTAATATATGAACCATATTTATTTGGTATCTGATTATGCTATGGAATATTTTGACATTTACATGCCACAGGCCTTGATAATAAATAATTTATGATGTGTAGCTCTACCCTGACATTTAAAAATGGAATCATTATATAGAATTAGATTTTGGGTTATAAAATTGGAAATCTGACTCTTCAAATTTCCTTTAATATTCTCTCTAGAGCTTTGACAATTCAAATAAGAACACACTATTTTGCATTTATGCTTGTTTACTTTATTGCTCGTCTAAAATGGACTTGAATTTACTCAGGGCAGAAACAGAAATATATCTAATTTCCAGCTAATTGCATTTGTTCAGAAAAATATAGGAAAAATAAATAAGGAAGAAATAATTTTGCAAACTGATAATATTTTGGATATTTGAATAACAGCCAATATTATGAAAGAGCTATCAGATGTGAACCCATTCTAAACCACAAAAAAAAAAGTAGTATTTTGACCTTCTGCCACATCTCAGTTTCTGTTAAAAAAGTTCATTTCATGCTTTTCTTACACTTGGCTAAAATGAGTAAATTTAGTGCACTACTTTTAAGCAACAGATGATTTCAGCACTTGAGAAAACTATATGGAACTTTTGAAAACTGTGCACCACAGTTCCTTAAGGAAAAATTAATATAATTGAGATTTGTAATTAATCATTAAATTGAGAGCAAATATTATTTCTAAATTTAGGTTTCCCCTGAAAATAAAAGTGTATCTTATAATCAGCTGTATAAAATCTGCTTTTTGTACCTTCAGAAAAACATCTGGTTTTGTTTAAAGGATTTAAAGAAACAGAAACTGAATATACAAAGTTATTTGGTTCTGGTGGTTTTAAAAGTAAAAGTTGATGAACTGTTAAATAAATTTACATAGAAATAATTTCATAGTGTGTTTGATTGCATTTTACGTATTTATATAAACTTTATGTATTAACATCAAAAACACTGCTAAATTTTCTGCTGCTTATCTTTATTTAAAAGAAAGAGGTATTTTCCTCTTGAAATGTACTTCTTAAAATGTACCTAATTGTTTCTCTGCTAATTATCTGCTATACAGATTCTGATCTCTTTTTCTCCTTACAAGACATATTTTATTGATTATACATCTTTTAGAAAACTTTGAAAATAGATGTAGGTTCTTGGTTTTCTGGGGCTTTTTTTTTAAGAATTGCCTTTAGGTGTTTTCCCATTTTGTACTTTTTTATTCATAATCTTTTTTTCTTTATGAGTTTCTCTTCTAGAAAATATAAAATAACCCATCACACTATTTCTTTCATTTGTGGGGTAGCACTGCCAGCACCAAGAATATTGAAAAAACTTCCTTGTTATCCTAGTCAATTAATATAGATAGATCCATAACCAATTATAATAAACATTGTCTCTCGTCTACTTTGATATTCTTAACCCATTGTGACAGATGTTTGTATCTCTCTTTCTTCGAGGAATCATACAAAAATTCATTAACTTCTCAAAAGTAGTTATGAGAATATCTCAAATTAATTTATTATATTGGAATTGCTGGCAGTTATTTCTCTAATCTTTATCTAAATCTACCACATCTGCAAAAAGTGACCAGACTGTCCATGTTCTCATTCTTCTATTTTGGAGACTAAAACCCCACTAGTATTTCAAAACTTTGTGCTAATATGATAGTAGAACTTGATTTTTTTTAAAGTGGCAAAAACTTGATGTGATGTTTTTGCTGAGACTTTACTGCTCTTATATGGAACAGAAATGTTACCTTCTATGTCTACATTAAAGCCTAGGTTAGAGATATCTTTCTTTACAGCACTGTTGTATTGAAACTCAAAATCTATCTTTGATCTGTTAAGTTTTTCTGCAACAGTCGCTAGCTGCTTTTGATCTTGCATTTCTACATTTGCTAATACTTTTTTTAAAAATTTCAACGTAGAATTTCTCTGGGATTTTTAGTTTGGGTTTGGTTTTGGTTTTTTTTTGGTTATTGTTTTGGATTTTTTGGGTATTTTTTGTTGTTTTGTTTGTTTGTTTGTTTGTTTTGAGATAATGCCATCATTTCCCCAGTTTCTGTTAATGATTCAGGGCCTGCTTTAGTAAATTTCTGAATTCCTGAGGGGATTTTGCCTCTGTTTTAACTAACCACATCCAAATACTTTTACATATATTGGCCTGAGTTTCTCTCTCATTTTTTACATCAGTTTTGATGGCATAGTTAAACTCTGTTGTGAAGACTGAAGAGACCACAGTATGGAAATCTTCTATATTCTTCATTATATTTTTCTTTTTTTATACTGCTTTTCAACCTTATGATGTTGCACTGTCTCTCTCTCTCTCTGTATTTTTGGTGTCTTTTTTATTTCTGATGTATTTCTGCTTTTCCAAGTAGCAACTAAAACATACATTTCTATATCAGATTTTCTTTTATATATTCATTGTATTTTCAAAGCAGCTTTAGGTGCTTCATCAGCTTCACATTTACAGACTGATATCCACAATAAATATACCTTTAATTTGGAACTTTAGAATAAATATTTACCGTTCTTATATGTTAAAGTGTCCTCTGCATGACTTTTAAAATTATTTTATATCTAGGAGATGATATATCAGTCACTATATTTGTTTTCTTTTTACCTATAACCACTCAAGAAATCATTGCAACTGAAAATCTTGTAATTGGACAACAAAGGATAAATGGAATGATATTGTATTACATGAGATTAGGAAAAAGAGCATACCATGATTTAATGTATGTGGAAGTTTGGGCTGGTATACAGTTAATTTTCTTCACAGTAGCTAGTAGGGCTTGTTTTTGATTTTTGCTGAAAAAAAAAACCAACAGAGGGTTTTCATTACTGCTGAGCAGTGTCTACACAGAGTCAAGGCCTTTGCTGCTCCTCATACCATCCCACCAGCGAACAGGCTGGAGGGGCGTAAGAAGCTGGGAGGTGACACAGCTGGGACAGCTGATCCCAAATGACCAAAGGGACATTCCATACCTTATGGCATCATGTTCAGCAATAATATAGGGGGACAGTTGGCCTGGGGCCACTGATCAGTAACTAGCAAGATACTGGTTGCTTGATGGTGAGCAAGTGTTTTCATTTGCATTACTTGTTTTTTGTGGATTACATTTCTCTGTTATTGTCCTTTTCTTTACAATTCCCAGTTTTACCCTTTCAATTCTCACTCCCCCAACAGGAGAGATGAGCAAGCAGGACTGTGTGGTGTTTAGTTTCCAGCTGGGGTTGAACAAAGATAATATATTAAATTTTATGAACATAAACCACGTCGCTGTGTAATTATTTTTCGGAACCTACTCACTTAGATGAATTGAATACTAGGTATCTTAGACTGGATTTTGAACGGTGACCAGTTTCTAGATAAAAAGTCAGTATCTCATTACCAGTTCTTCAAGGAATTTTTCCCTCCTTTTTCAGACTGTATGCACAGTTTTTCTTATTTTCTGATTGTATTTGTAGCTGTGTAATGAAATTTATCTGCATGACATAAAGCCATATTGTGCCATTCATTTTTAAGCCGTATTTCCCATTACTTCCATTGAGAACTGCTGCTTAAAAATGGATGGTGCAATATTGCACTTAAATCTGCAAATACAATTAAATTATATTAGATCTTAGCTGTAGGAGCTAGAAAGTAGGTGATCTGAAAGCAGGGACAGGAATTAAAAACTTCAAGCTGCATAAAACAATATTTGATAGCAAAAATATTAATTTTTTTAAAATGTTAAGAAATTTGACATTGATTCTTACCTTTATGTAGTACATTCTTCACTTTTTTCCTAATAAACTTTCACCCCATGCATCCTTTCTTTTGGTTAAACTGCAAAGGCCTGATGAAAAACGTATCAGCAATAAGCACATGACTGGGGAATTTAACCCTGTATTGTTTTGCTGGAGGCACAGGAAATTTGACTTTATAGTGGTAGTTAGGCATAAATTACAAGAATCTGTTGTTCTGCTGGGTGATTTTCCCTGTGTGGTTTTCAACTACATTTCTTTTACAACTACTGAACGCTGAAATTTGAGAAAAGGTGTCACTCCGATGGTAATGCATTTTATATTGTATTCTCTACTTACTAATACACTGCCATAATGAGGTAGAATGTAGTTCTTTGACAAAGGTACATGAATACTAATGATCAAGGTGGGTAATGTTCCACAAAAATGCTTGCCAATTTACATACAGAATAGGTGATACTTCGTTGTTTTTGTGATCGGGTTTTTCAAGGGCTACACGGGATGCTATTTTACAAGGCAAGATGCCATTAAAGTTCAGCACACACACAGGAACTTCTTGCCATTAATGCTGAAAATGTTTCAAGGAAATAGTGTAGTGAGCAATGCATCAACACACTGATCATTATCACACTCTTACCATACTCAAGTCCCTTGCTTTCCTAGTAGTGCTCCATTGCTAACCCTGAAAAGCAGGACAAGGACAGCATACTGCATAACATTTTTGTGAATAAACTAGAATAAGCTAGAGCATAAATAAATACATAAGGGAATACAGTATTTCAGAGTCTAAGCAAACATTATTAAAAAATAATGAAATACTATTGGAGAATTACATTAGAAAATATCACTTGTCTCCTGAGGGGTTTTTTTGCTGGTTGGTTGGTTTGTTGGTTTATTTTATTCTGCAGGATGTTTTACATTCCCAAGGGAATGGTTCTCAGCATTTGTTGCATTTTTTTGTTTGTTTAAAAATTTATATTTGGGGTGTGAAGGGTTTGCTAGATTTTTTACTAGAGGTAGACTTTTCAATGCAGAGAATAATAATTAGACAAGTTGATTTTCACAACTTATAAGTCTTTGACTTTGTATTCATAAGGAAACGAAAAAAATCCTTGCACTATGAAACTGGAACAAAGGCAATGAGACATACTTAGCTGAATTAAGCATAAGTGAAAGTCAATGGCTAGCATGGTATAGTGGAACTTTTACATCCATCTAAGCAACTTGGTGCTAGCTGTTTTCTGGGGGCAAAAATATATTACATATTTGCATCAAGTTAATGTTTTCAATTCACTGTATCTATGGTTTCATGTTCATCTTTGATTTCTGAGCATTAATATTCAGTGTTGGTTAGGGTAGAATCTTCTCTTCTTGAAACTTTTTGGCATTTTAAATTAAACGTTTCCCAAAATGCAAGGAAGGAAATATAATCAGTGAAGTCTATGAGTTTACAAAAATATCAAGCAAACCTCTTTCTCCTCCCTGATGCATTCAGAAATGTCTTGGTGGACCGTCTGGCTGCTATAAGAGCTAAATGATTTACTGACTAATGATTTATGAAATTTAGCATTTTCTCAGCTTGTAAAGGTCAGCTGGTCACATATTAAACCAACTTCCCTTTATACTAGTTGTTTTTGAGACCCAGGAATGTGAATTCTTCTGAAGATAGAATCATTACAGAAGCAGTTGGAAAATAAGGGACACAATAAGGGAAAAGGTAAACTCAGAAAAGGCAGAGTGAAAAAGTCCAGAATGAGAAGACCAAGAACAGAAATTCAGGGAAAGAAGTACTCAACACAGGTATTTTGTTCTTGCTGCTGATTAAGTGTTGCATATGTCAGAGTGACAAATAGTTCATGTCTAATGCCAGTCTGTACTGAGCACATTGTTGCAAAGGCTGCAGACAACTCTTGTTGAAAGACTTTGCACCTAAAATATCCTCACTGGAAATCCTGCTTCAGACTTGTCCTGTTTCTCTTCTCCCCTTGTGTGAGCAGATATATGCCAGCTTGTCTTGTGTGAATATATATATCCCCATTATAAATCCAGTGCAGATGTATGTTGCTTTCATGGAGTTCAGTGCTTGGGAAAATTGTTTAGATGTTTCAGTTAATCTGTCATATAAACATTTTAATTATCAACTGTAAAAGAAAATGGTATTATATTCACCTTTTAGAGACTTGGAAGTTATTTTAACCATAATTCAGTATTTAGGAGAACTCTTGGGATTTTTGAAGGTGCTAGATTTTTTTCTTTTTTAATTTGCAAAAAATTTTGGGTTTAATCACCTTTAGAGATTTATAATCATTTGTCAATTAAATTATTTTGTGACTTTTTTTAGCACCAGCTGTCATAAACACTACTTTTCAAGTATCATGACATATTTTGTCTAGATCTATACATAGGTAAATATATTTTGCTCTGGTTTAAGCATACTAGTGCAAGAACCCTTTTTTACAATTAAGATAATACCTTTACTAATTGCATAACCTGTAAGAATAAAAAAGAATCAGGGTATAATTTTTTCTTTATAGGTAAAGGTCCACTGTATGCTGAGGACTATATTTAGCTCTTAATTTTATTTTAGGTATTGTTTTTGTGTACTAAGACTTCAAGTTTCATTAAGGGTGAAATTCTCTTCCTTTTTGTGTCAATGCCATTGACTTTAGTGTAACTGTAGTTTTACCCTAAATTTGCACGTTATTTATATCTGCTGATTAGGAAGGTATAATAATGATATGAGTGCTGGAGTGGGACAGTGATACTGGTCTTTGTTGCTTAATTATTCAACTCACAAACAGTGAAGAGGGAAATGGAGTTAGGGATAAGTTTTTTTGGCAATCTTATTTCTTTTATTTTAATGCTTTTGTTGCTTATATTCTTCCATATTCTTTTCTGTTTCATCCAAAATCTGGAACAGAAAATCTTGAGTACTTACAAGCTGGTAAGCAGGTCTGTTTTTATCACAAATATTCACCACATTTAAATAGTGAAGATTTTTTACTTTGTGTTTTTTCAATAACTCAAGGCAAATAAGTCTCTGCAAATGAAGCTCACCCAAGACACTTACTACTTCTTGGAAAAAGTCCCAATAGTTCTATTATCAAAATACATTTTCACAAGAAATCGTGAATTTCTGATGTTTCACATGGTGGTGGACTGGGGGAAGGCACTGAGATTATTCTTTTAGCCATAGAGAACAATCCTCCATGTGTATGTGGCAGTCGGTGCTTACTCCGTGTGTCAGGGCGTGTGCCCATCCTGTGTATGAGCATCACCCAGACCGCATCCTGGTCTGGGTTCTGACGGATTTGCTTAGCTCTGATATATGTGCCACATCTTCCACATGCATACACATGTGCACAAGCAAAAGTCAAGACCCTTCTGTTGACATATTTCAAATACCATGACTTTCACACCAGCCCATTAAATCATTTCCAAATTGTGCATGCAAACTGGAGCAATAGGTGCCATCTGCTCCTGTTTCAGGTACGCAGTCTGTCAAACTCTGTAGTTACACCCTACTGAAAGGAATCCATGCTAATGCAAATTGCAGAAATCTCAAAATGATGAGGCCCACTTGCTACATTTTAAAGATGTGTTCTTTTCATGGTATACTCCACCAAATATTTTGTGTGAATTAAGTAAAAGTAGTTTTAAAATATATGATTTGTAGCTACACTATAAATATCTTGTATTTAGTATGACAAGCACTGAGATAGTCTTCTGAAATAATAGTAAGAAAACCATCTTTTTTTATTTAATACAATTCATGACTTATTAATGTTTTGATAAAATACCACAAAAACACCCAGATGTGTTTAGCAAATGAAACATTGAGTACTGCTTCATTTATAAATTCATGTCTCAACAGGAAATATATTTGTTAAATAGACAAGTTAGCACTAAACTCATTAAAAATGTTTTATAGTCCAAAAGAGAAAAAATATTCTAAAGAGATGCCATAGTCTTGAAAATGGATTAGGGTAAAATCTAAATTTAAGCCCTAAATTACTAAGTCTGTGTGAGAAGCAGGTAATAACATAGGAAACCACTAACATTGAATAATGGTTCATATATATGGACCTGTACATCTGATGAAAAAAAAAAAAAAAGAAATAACACTGTTTCTTGCTTGACAGTTTTGAATAATGCCAAATACTAAGTTTTGTTGTAAACCTTAGAAAAATAAATTATTGTGGTAAAAAGGATTTGTATCTATCTGCCATTTTATCAACTATTATAGCTGTGGTAGCATAAACATGATGTTTCTGTGATAAAGAAAAGTATGTGCTCATAACTTTATATATATAAGTTATAAATAACTGAGATATAAGTAAGTGGTACATCATGTTCAGCCAAGAAATCCTGACTTTCTTATTTCAGGAGCTGCAGACATTGTTTTGCATTATGAGTCTATTGGCATGAGTTAGAATTTACTAGTGTGCAAAAGGGCTGTATAATCTATGCTCTTATCATAGTATAAAGCATCATATGAATGAATAATAGATTTGTATTCTGTAAATAATAGCATACTGCATCTAAACCACATCATTATTTTTACTAAGATGGTTTATAAATTGTAAAGGAAAAAAAAAATTGATCTGGAAAACTGCAGAGTGCCATCAATTCTCTTTTGATATATGAGAAAATTGCACATACTCGGTATGTCACAGGATGTACAAATTTAATCCAGTGTTGAAGTGTAATAAAATTTCCTGTAATAGCATGTACCAACATACAACAAATCAATTTAAACTTATTTTTTAATGATATTACATTTTTTTAAAATTATTATCTTCACCTTCTAGCACCCTGTGGAAGCCGATCAACAGGTTCTGAGGGGACTGTATTATCACCAAACTACCCCAAGAATTACAGTGTTGGTCACAACTGTATTTACTCTATCACTGTTCCTAAGGAATTTGGTAAGTATGTCTGGTCTCATTCATATCTTTTTGTTGCATGGATACTTTCAGCAATTCTGGATGATTTGTATGGTTGCTTTTACATAAAAAATAGTAATGTGAAAAAGCTGTTTTAAGCTGATACTTCTATTAACACTTTTATCAATTTATAGTGCATTATTTTCTCAAAACCCTTACAACAATTGTCTTTATCTTTTGAAATTAGTGTTCAGTATTTTTGTTTCACTGTGATTACTAAAATGTAACTTAGAATATTACTGTGATGCTAACCAAATATATTAGCGGTACCACTTCAGGTTTCTTTTCACCCAAGGTGAGGTGCCTATGCTCTAGAAAGTTAAGCATAGCTCCAATAACTCCATATAAGCAGGGGAAGCAATGTTTATCTTAAATATTTGGTACTGTTGCTTTTTTAAACCCTTGGCTTCTCTGCATCATGAGGCAATGGCATAGTCTTTATTGACAAATGAAATTAGAGCAGCATGTGACTGCTTGTTTTTTGTAGATTCTCTGAACCGCCATCAAAACTTCACTGCCATGCTAACATTTTTTCTGTTGACTGGACAAATATTTTAATAACATCTTCTGTCCCATACAAAGACAGGGCTTCTACAGCACTGTTTTATCTCCCTGGATTTATGAATTATTTTATCGCACTTTATTATTAAACAATGTCTATGATAACAGCTGATGGTTTGTTGTCCACTTTTACTTCTTGGTAAACAGTATGCCACGTATTGAGTATCATTTAAGCTTTAAATATCCATGCTTTCAATTTATGTTTGGATAAGCAGGACTTCATTCTGACCCATGGCTCACCTTTCAGTTTGTCAAATAAGAGGTGCCTGGGGATGGGGATGGGTATTTATTAACCTTCCTTCATGTTGATTCTGAAAACATCTTAGCCAAATTAAAGACAGTGCTTCAGCTGCAATGTGTCCATCTGCCATACTCATGATATCTGGACTCCCTCAATATCCAATTACCTTGTTCTTGTGTATAGTGTCGAGGTGCATAGACTACTACAAAATAAAAGGTTTTTAAAAGTATTGGCTCCTAAGTCATGCTAATCTCTCCTTATTCCTCAAATATTAAGAAAAAATTAAACACATTTGTACAATTCTTGATTTATTTCTAGCTGTTAGAAGCATGTGCTATTGACACAGCTAATTGTTTTTAGATAAACTGTAAATTTTATATCCTTCCATTTTCATCAAATCTGAAGTTACTGATTTGATATCAGTACACTGATACGTCTTAGTTTATGAAACGGATATCAACATGTAAAACCTTAAAATTACTACAGTAAATGATTCAAAATGTTAGTTCTTTGTACTTCATATTTTTGACATTCTGGTTTGAAATGTAGTTTTGTGATTTCCAGAAATAAAGCCAGATTTCCCAAAACAACACATAGAAATGAGGAAAATCCTACTGCTCTGCATAGTTATTTGGAGTAATTTGAGAAATAGTTGTTTTCTTATATACTAAGCATGATAGTAACAGTGTTAAGGAATTCTGTTTGACCGTTTCACAGTGATTAGACAAAAAAAACGCTGATGCAAAAAAATGGTTTCGATATGCTTAACCTTAGCATACAAGGATTTGGTGACACATTGCGGAATATAAATTTGATAGGATATCTAAACTTTTTTTATGTCCTACCTTGGGATAGACTTTTGCTTTTTTTTTCTTGTATTTAAATAGTGTATTTTGACAATTAGTTCAGGTACCTGTAGAGTATACCATGGATCTTATTTGATCCATTGTTCTCTGCATGCAGAAAACAAAAATGCCTGTGTGTTGAAAGAGAAAGGTAGAAAACACATCTGGTAGTAACCACTCAAAAAGAGGATGACATGACACATTGAAACAAATGCTAAAACAAGTATTTCCATTTTAGCTGCTTTTTCTGATGATACTCCTACAGTAATAGGAAGCAGAATTCCTTGAACCCAAAAGCTCAGATTTTAAAATCTGAATCTTTCTTTGAATTGTACACTGGTGAACAATTTTTTTGCAAGTTATTAATATAGATTTTTTCCTGACCTGTGCTCTTCCTCTAATCTATCATTACTAAAATCATTCCAGTAAAAACTATTAAGAAAGGTAAAGTAATTCTGATAATTGATTTAACTGAAGTTTTTTACATTCAATAAAATTATTTGTCTTGGTCTAAAATTTTACCATATGAGTAATGAGTGTTTTATCTAATAGCTTTTATCTGTCACTCATCAAAATGTATTTAAGTACAGTTGCAGAAAAGAATAGCCATAAAATTGTTATTCTGAGCTTTTTCAGATCAATTTTAGGCAGTAGGAACTTTGTTCCTGTAACCTGGGTCCTGACAGATGACATTGCATTAAGAAAAGAGTCTCCACTTGCAATGCTTGATATGTAGGGATCACTCACTGACAAGATGGTTACAAAAAAAATCTGGACTTTGTGGAAAAAACACACCAAATTTCACATTCAATTCACTTGGTAATATACATCACATCATGTAGATTTGACAGAGATGATTCACAACAACAAAGAGTCAAAATAACCTTTTTGAGAATGAAGGGGTACTCCAGCAAAGCTGCTGAGATTTAGATAATTTAAAAGTAATTTTCCTAAAGAAAACAGCAACAAATCTGTAACCATCTCTATGGCTCCAATTTTCAATGTGAAATATAGCAATCAAATATTTGCTGAATGGAAACTCTTCAAGAACTGTTTTGGCGTCTGATACAGTAAATGAGAACTTATAACAAAGAACAGTTAAGAGAAAAAAAGTGAAAACCTGGTTGTTGCATTTCTGTTGTTTGGTAACATGTCGCAACCTTTCCAAAAGCGCCTCCAAGAAAGCCTCTTGGTGCAGCCAGCACACTTGCACACACACGCCAGATAGCTAGCTAAAACAGTCCGACGGTGAATGAACAGGAAGAGGTTTCACATAGGGTTTTACAGGAGAGATTTGATGCATCCGCACTCGTGCGAGGTTTCAGAGAAGTTCCAGGGTAGAGCAATGGGGGGTCCAGGGTAAGAGAACTAATCGAGAAACTCTGAGGACGTATCAGGTAACAACGGTTGTGGCAGCCAACAGAGCCAACCAGGGGAGCAGAACTGGGGTACATTAACAGAACAGAACAAAGCATTCTGCGGAAGCTTTTCAGTCACCACAAGCTGGAAAGGAACCTAGGACTTATCCCACCATAGGACTCCTTTCATTCCTTGTCCAACAGGCCCACCGGCCTCCACAACTCCCCCTTCTATATTAATTAAAAGGGCTTTTCCTAGGGATCTCAAAATCAAAGGTTTTAAGCAACTGAACACACATAAACAACAAAAACGATTAAAAGAATCCATAATACAACTTTGAACAGGGAAGCTAAGCACTTAGCGAGTCCCCAGTGTCTCAGCAAGTCTTCAAACCACACAGGTGGTTTTTCTTTCTAAGTCTTTCATCTTTTGGATGCTGGCATGGATGCTTCCACTATATGTTCTCTTTGGGCTGCACTACCAACCAAGCATTCACGGCCAATATTGTCAGGAGCATCCAGAAAGGTGGCGAGGCAGGTGCTGGGCATCATAGTGTTAGGTGTGGGTACAGGCCCAGGTAGCTGCTTCTGTAGGGGTTTTTAAACAAGATTCTTAAAAAAAATTTGCAAAATTTCAGGAAGGGGGCTTTCTTTTCCCTGCCTCTTTTCATTTCCCTTTATTAATTAAAAGCTTGGGAAAAAGGGGGTGGTAGTAAGGTGACAGGGGTATGGGGTTACATGGCTGAGGAAGTGGTAATGAGGAGTAAATAAAAGGGGAGTGCAATGCAACAGAAAGCATCCCAGTAGGGGTATTGGGGAGTGTGGCTGAGGGAAGGGCAAAGCAGAGAGGTGGAGGTAGGGAATATTAGCTGGTGGGAAAGCAACAGGAGGATAAAGGGGGTAGGAATTGCAATAATGAAGGCAATTTGGGAAAGACTTAAGGAGACACCACAACCGGTTAAACTTACCTGGTCGATGTCCTGGTTGAAGTTCTGGTGACAGGATGGTAGGTCGATGTATATAATGGAGATCTGCACTGTCTCTGCACTGCATTTCTTTGGTGTTTAGATTGTTCTCTGTCGGTTTCAGGTGTGGTTGTGTCCATGGGGACAGTGTTTGCTGGGCTGGTGTAAGGCTTGATGTTCTTTCTTGGAAGCTACTTTGGGCTTGCAGGGATGCCCAGGGTGGAAAATGCCAGGAGGAAGTGTCAGATGGTATCTTTGGCCTTCTCTCTTGCGTGGGCTGAGGCAAACACTGCTCCAGAAAAGGTGTAACGCAAGGCTGTCCCGAGCTCTGCTGGGCATTTCTTGAATGCTGCTGGTGGTGGTGTGGGCACCCTACAGATCAATGGGAGTCTTTGGCTACACGGTGTTTTAGGCAGTCTTTTATAAAATGTCCAGGCTTTCTACAGTTAAAACATCTCTGCTTATCTCTTGATGATGCCACTAGGGCTTCAGCCACCCCTCTTGAGACCACTGTTGCTATTATGTGTTCAGTGATGCCAGTTTGGCACAGACTTCAATCATTTGGTCTATTGTAGGCTTAGGGTAAAAAGGGAGGGCCCTTAAAATTTTCTTACACTCTAAATTTGAGTAGGTCATTACCAGACTACATAAAATCTCTTTGTGGGCTTCTGCATTCTCGACTGCGTCTCAGTAGAGCTCTTTGGACAATGAATTTAATAAGACTCTTCTGTGCCTTGTCTAATATCTGAAAAGTTCAGGGTGGGAGTGGCATCATCTGCGACCTGGAGCAGTGCTGCCTCTGCTGCTCTTTTAATGTCTCCTAGGACAGCCTCGGGGCTGATTTGAGCCTGGTCCTGGGGGCGCTCAAAGTCACGTTCTCCGCTCAGATGCTCGGCTGTCAAATGAGCTCTAGTACGGTCTCTTTGATATGTTTGTAGAAGCTGTCTTGTCTTTTCCATATCCATATCCATTCCCACAGCATATGTTCCATGGGGGAGAGGAGACATGACATAATGTTTTTAATATCACGGGGCACTAGGGTGAAAGTGGAGAGAGTGACTTGGAGCAAGTTTTTAAAGTAGGGCGACTCCTGCCCATATTCCTTAGCAACCTTGCAAAGCTCTTTGATTTCTCTGTAGGGAATTGGCTCCCGTATTCTTTTAATTGTGGGTGTCCCCCGCCTCCCTTTTGTTAAAACGACTGGGAAGGTTGAAATCTTTTGGGCCAATTCCCAGTCTCCCTCCCGGGTGGCTTCTCTCTGTGTTTGTGTCCAGCGATAGTCAGGCTCTGATTCAGAGTCTGTGATGCTGCTGTCATCTTCTGGAAAGGAGGACCAGTTTTCCCTCGGGCGAGCCGTGGCAGCCTGGAGCTGAGCAGCGGGGGGAAAGCGTGACAGCTTTTGGATACCGTCACTGCCCAAACCAGGCTGGGGGCGGGAGTCGCGGAGGACCAGGAGTGCTGTGCTGGAGCGGGGAGCACATCCCCGATGCAGAATGCAGCAGGCTGCCCCGCTCTGCCGCTGCGGCCCGGCGGGAGCCAGGGCCTCTCCCACCGAGCCGGGGCCGCTCCCACTTTGGGGTGAGGGAGCTGGGGGGGAGGGGCTGGCCAGGGGCGGCAGCGGGCATGGGGGACGCGTCGTGCGTGATGACGTGAACAGGAGAGGGCGGAGGGGGGGCGCGAGATTGTGAAATATCCGGCACCTCACGGCTGACGCCATGTTCGGACATAGCTTGGAAAGTGGGCACAGGCGGGAGATTTGGGGAAGAGCTGGGGATAGCGTGACTGGTGCCACTCTGGGAAGGGGAAGCGCCAGGAAGACGGCAGCAGCCTCACGCCCCTGGGCGAGATCCGTCCCTCGATTCCCTCCAAGGCAGGGAAAGGGAGTCAGGAATACAGGGAGAGAAACACGGCGAGGGGGTTCTTAAACTGGGGATACCATTTCCCGAACACTCCTCAATGTCTTTAACGCATTTAACAATCGTTGCAAATAAAGGATAGAACTTTCCCACTGGTAAGTCCCCTCTCGATTGTAGAGCACCCAACTTTGTCTTAACTTGATCCCAAAAGTCTTTAGAAAGGAGTGAATCCCGCGAAATGTAAGGAAAGTGTTTAAACAGCCAGTGAGATAAATGCTTCAGCTCCCCCCTTGAAAAACAGCAATTTCCCCGAACAAGAGCTGATTTGATTTAAATATAAACGTCCTGCTGGGACTGGGTCAGTTTAGCTCCCATCTCCCCTCTTCCTAACAATAGAGAGAAAAAGAATAAAAGGAAAAGAGAGAAAAGTGACTTAGTATCTCTCTCACGAAACTCTGGGCTCAAAGAAAACTCTCGGGGGACCTCCCTGTGGTAGCGCGCAGTTTGCTGCTGCGGAAGCTGGAGGAGCGGTGTGGAGCGGCGGGCGAGGCGGCGCCGCGTGGGAAGCTCATGGCGGAGCTGCACGGGGCTGGGGTCTGCATCCCCGGCTCCATGCCGGAGAGCACCGGCTGGACTGTGACCTGCTGCCTATTCTTGGAGCGGGACGCGGGCGGCATTCAGCCTCTTCCTGCTTCCCCACCGCTGGCCGCTGCCGCTGCTGGTGGGCCCGGGGGAACGAGAAAGTGCCGCCACCGGCCCGTACGGCGCGGCCAACGGCGGCTCCCCCGGGCAGCAGGGGCGGGAGGCACAGGCACTGCTGCTTCTGTAGCAGGAGCTGAAGGCTGTCACTTACTCGCTGCTGAAATGGCTGAAGGAGTGCTCACTGGACGCCTGCTGGAGGCGGTGGGATCCCGCGGGGGAATGCGCAGGAGCTGTGTCTTGGTGACCCACATCGAGGTGCGCCTGGGGGGTCTGGCGGCGCCCCCGCACTTTCTCCTGGGCAAGCTGTTTCGCCGGCTCTGACTGCTCCTGTAATCTTCGTCTTCAGTGAAGCGGCTGTGCCAAACGCGAACTTCCAGGAGTGCAGGCTGTTAGAGATGCTTCCAGGGGGGTTCCAAGGAAGTCCGTGTTCGAGCACCATTTGTCGCGTTTTTGTTGTTTGGTAACATGTCGCGACCTTTCCAAAAGCCCCTCCAAGAAAGCCTCTTGGTGCAGCCAGCACACTTGCACACACACGCCAGATAGCTAGCTAAAACAGTCCGACGGTGAATGAACAGGAAGAGGTTTCACATAGGGTTTTACAGGAGAGATTTGATGCATCCGCACTCGTGCGAGGTTTCAGAGAAGTTCCAGGGTAGAGCAATGGGGGGTCCAGGGTAAGAGAACTAATCGAGAAACTCTGAGGACGTATCAGGTAACAACGGTTGTGGCAGCCAACAGAGCCAACCAGGGGAGCAGAACTGGGGTACATTAACAGAACAGAACAAAGCATTCTGCGGAAGCTTTTCAGTCACCACAAGCTGGAAAGGAACCTAGGACTTATCCCACCATAGGACTCCTTTCGTTCCTTGTCCAACAGGCCCACCGGCCTCCACACCTGGTCAATATAGACAAAACCCACGAACAATGTAATAGCATATTCAGTGTGTAGAAGGGAACTCATTGGCCTGGATTAGTTTTTGATGGACTGAAAAGAAAACCTATTTCACATGCAGCTTCTCACGTTCTCAAGTCAAAAATTCGTTGGAAAAGTCATTTCAATGTGGACTTTTTCCCAGTGTTTCATTATTCTGTCATGCAGAATCACAGCTGTAATATTTCATACCATGACACTTTAAAGCTACAAGATAAATGATTTGCAAAAGCACATAGTGTGCCACAGGCAAAATCTTTTGTAAACATGGAAGACTCAGCTTCTTTGACATGCTCCCACTGATATTTTAAAGTGGTGTAATGATTGTTAATTGTTCAACCCTGAAGTACAGCTTTAGTTGCAATTAAAATGCAGATGTTTGAGATTTTATTTTTTTTTCCCTGATGGACATGACCTAATTTGTATGCTCTACTCTGTATAATGGTGTCATCTATTCTTCTTCTTCTTAAAATAATGTTTTTAACAGTAAAACAGATTTTATATTGGCCAGCCTTAGCAAATGGCTTTCCTTTTTGTTAGAGCAAAAAGATAGATTGAACATACACAGTAAGGTATATAAGTGTGGCTTTTACCTATGCTATCAGAAAATAAGTATATATTCTCAGTTGCCATCAAAAATTATGAAATTTAAATCAGAAATATCTTTTCTTACCAAGAAGCTAAAAAATTAATTGGGACAATGTCTAGTTTCCATGGAAACATTTGCTTTACAGCTACAGGAAAATATATTAAAAAAATTGCAAGAATTTTATTGGTAAGAATGACATTTTGAGACAAGATTTCTTAGAATTTTGGCAATAAAGGTAGATCCAGTAAACAGGGAAATTAAGTTCCACTATTCTCTTCAATTCTTGAATAATTGGCTTATATTCACAGATATATTTATGCCATTTTGAGCTTTTGATTATGTCTTTTCTTGAATTTCTAGGAGATAGTCCTGAGTTATTCAATATTAGCAACATCGAAAAGAAAGAACCAAACAGCTGAACTTTGGGGTTATTGTTATTATTATTAATAATATACTTGAAAGAATATTTTTTTGCCAATTACCGGAAGATAAACCTACAGATTTTATTCTGCCAGTGAAGATACGCATTGAGCAAACAATAGTGTCAACATGTGTTTTCTGTTAGACAGCTCACTGCATCTGGAATTGTTAGACAGCTTAACAGTCGTGTCACAGTAAAGTTATTTCAGTACTGTTTGATTTGATTTCAAACTCAGTTTACATTTGGAAAGAAAAAGATAGGCAAGGACAGATCATAAGTAGCAGAATGTGCCAAATGACAACCTCACATCAAGAGGGAATGAGAACCAAATGGTATTTGTGATAATACTTAGCTGCATTACAGTAAAACATTTGCTTTAATAACTTGAATCCATCATCACTGCTTTTTACACCTTAATGTAATTTAAGAAACATGGCAGATGCATATGGACTGACTTTTTTAAAATGTGGAGGATTTAACTCTCCATCTCAAGTTAAAATGGATGGAAATGTCTGGCTGAATAGCTAGCATCAATATTTTTAAACATAAACTAAACAATTATTGAATTAAGCATTAGTTTGCTGACGGGGAGATAGAAATGAAAGAGTATGATCAAAAATATCAAAATGCTGCCATAGGCAGGAATCTGATTCTGCTCCAACCCTCTTTTTTATACAAGCAACCACTTCAAAGTCTGTGAGACTGCACTGTTCAAACAATGATTACTTGTCAACAAGATGGAGCGAAACCACACAGACTGCTCCAAATACTTGAGTGTCCAACTGTGTAAAGGTTCAAGACAGTATTTCAGAAGAAAGAGACAGTGATCCAGCTTGTACCATGTATTCTATAAAAAGTAAGTCAGCTCACCTTTCCTTCCAAAAAAGAGAATGACTTCAAATCAAAATGACTTCCAAGAAAAGTAACCATTTATTTATTTCCCACTTTTTTTTTTTTTTTAGGTAGCCATAGAATGATTTTTTTAAGACAGTCTTCTATTTTTTTGTATTTCTTCACAAAATTTTTGCCTGAAAGCATAAAAACTGACTCTATCACAAGGCACTTCATATAAAAACTAAAAATGTTTGTAAAACATGTATCACTTAATCCAGAAATTTAATGAAATCCAGTTTAGTTGAGGATAAAAACTAGTTAGATTAGGAGTCTGGTAATTCAGTTTTTTAGTTTGTTTTCTCAGTTTTCTAAAGTACAGAGTGAACATCATGGAATCCTGACAATGTACGAAGTATTTATTGTTAAAAATTGGAAGAAGTACCTGCTGTGTAATACCAATAGATGATAGAAAATTCAGACCTCATCCTTTTTTTTTTGGCATTCTTTTAACTCTGTTGCCATGTTGTCATTTCTCTTAACACCATTCTGTTGCTGCAATATTTTCAAAGAATCTTGTAGTAGTATCTGAAAACATCAGAATGATTCTTAGTAAATTCTTAAAACTGACCTTTAAGAGTTCAGCATTAAAAAGTTTATAGCAGTCCTTTTCTTCAATTTTCTCCAGTCAGCTAACTAAGTTTCATTCAAAAGTACATAAGCAGGAGTTTCATCTATGATAGACTTCAGCAACCCTGGCCAGAACTGTGAGATCATTGTGCAAAGGATATCAGGCAGACACAGTTTTCATTCCAAAGATAATAAGCTTAATAAAGGTAATATTTATATGTAATATTTAATTACAATTGCTGAAGTAATTTTTTGTAATGATGTGTTATCATTATGGAAACATTCACAACTTTGGTGTAAATGCTGCTTTGTTAATGTAGCTCATTGCCAGAATTATTTTTATTTGAAAGTTCTCTGAGTAGACTTAACATGGTAGGTATATGTCTTTTCATTTGACTCTTTTTTAAATTTAATTTTGAGAGTTAATGAAGAGCACTGAAGAGGGTTAAGAATGGAGTCAGGTTGCTTAGAGTGAAAAGAATATGTAGGTTGTGCGCATTGTGCTTGAAACAAATTAATGCACACTCCTACCACAACAGAAATTGAATATTCTCAATGTTCATTCAATGTGCATTGAATGACTGAGAATGAATTTATTTTCCACTATTATTTTGATTAAATATGAAAAATGAACAATTTTTTTCTGAAATTTACAATACATAAAATTAACCATGCAAAGGCATGGTTCATTTCTTCCTTAAAATAAGAAGATGGTGTAGCTATATAATGAATACAATAAAAATGGGCAGAATCTGACTCATTGTATTCTGTGCAATTTAGCAAGCAAAGAATGTACAGGTGTTGAGCCAGAAACAAAAAGCTTAGAAGTCTATTTTCTACATACTAAATGGACATGAAAATCTTAATTAAAAAAAATCTTCATCCATAAATATAAGTTCTGGACTTTTGGAGTCAGATACAGTGACAGGATTTGTGTTTTAATTTGTATAATCCAAGTGAAGTTTATCTAAATCTGTGAATGTATCTTGTCTTGAAGTGCTACCCTTAAACACTGCAGATTTATGTGTATATGAATTTTAGGCTTGCATGCAAAGCACATAGGTATGTATACACATAACTGAATCCTATGCTGGAATATATTTCCTCTTGTTTTAGTTATACACCTAATTAAATAGATATCTAAACCATTCTGGTCCTTGCTCTAATCAACAAAAAGGGATACATATTCCCATGGTGTGATCCATCCCATCTAAAACATCTATCTGCAATTTTTGGAATAAGATAATTTATTTGTAATGTAAAAGAAAGAGCACAGCCTTATTTTATCATATTTGTTCTGGCAGCTACCATGGGTTAAATGAATTAGAGAACATTGCTGCATATGTGATCTCCATCCATCCTGCAATCACAATGCACACACGTAACTTCATGATTTTATCTTATGCATATGTAGTAAAGCTGGCAATTTCAGCTATGTTTCAGTGAGCAATGATTTAGTGGCTTGAGATTGGGTGATTCAAATTCAAGCTATTCTTAGTGGTGCCTCACCCGCAAATGTTTTCAACCTAACACTGGAGGTGAAGAAAATGTGTGTCTTATTATTAAGTGTATATTTGACAATAATATTTCTGCTTCTTTACGTGTTGTTGGACAAAATACTTAAGAAGAATTTCAGGTGATGGACTGCATTATTTTAGTTTTTCTGAAGGAACAGGGAGCCATGGCCTATAGCCTGTCTTCAGAATCAATACCTAATGGAATTATGTTCCCACCTGAAAAAGGAAAATGAAAGGCAGGATTGGTTATATGCTGGAAATAATTTTTTTTTGTGGTTTTGGGAGGGACTTTAGTGAGTATTAAGTATTCTCTTCTCCAGAATATATAATATACCTACCTAAAAGTGCTATTAAAAATATAAATACTTTCAGAGTTCAGTATAAACATCAGTATAGTACAAGAATTTAAGTTATATATACAAACTATGAAATTATTTACTCATTAATGTAAGAATTTATTCATTTGAAGAATATTTTCCTGCTTTTAATAAGGTTGTGCCAAATATTTTTATTTTTCATTTTATTTCAAGCACAGAGCAATCATACTAACTACTTTTATTGAAATATGAATATTGTATATCAAACATTTTTTATCATAAGTTCAAGTACACATGGATTACTGTGCTACAGGATTTCCATGCAATAGCTGGAGCTTGCAGTCTAAGATGTTTTGAAGAATAGAGGTGAGCATTATTTGTATAACTATTAACTTCTGGTTTGCTTTTCTAATTCAAGGACAAGTTTGTGTCACTCAGATGCTAACTATATAAATTACAGAAGTACCAGAAGGTCATTTCTCATCACTTTCCACTTAATTATGAATCTCCTAGGTTCTGAGAGGAAGGGCTAGAAGGTTTTATGTACTCAAACTCACAGCTGGGGAGTATTTCATACATTGGTTCAGTGCTTAACATGCTTGCCAAGCGAGCAGATGCCAATAAAAAGTCACCATAGGGTGACATTTAAAGGGCCTCAAACTATTCAGTGCATTTTTGAAAGGAAATTTAAAGAATTTGGTTGCTTCATATGATTTGAAGTCACTTTTTCAGTGCTGTTTTTAGATTTTTTCAATAAAAATGATTCGTTTTGGCTCAAATATTAATGATGTGTTTGAATATAATAATGCCCAATTTAATACAGACTGCTAAATAGCTTAAGCTATTGATTTTGAGTATAAACATATGGCAGCACTATAGCTGTCTTTTTAATCACCTAAACCCGAAGTCGAATGTAAGACCACATCTGTGGTCTTCAAAGAAATTCATAATTCCCCAATAAGTAAAATAATTTGACTGTAAAGTGATTAAATTGATGAAAGATTACTAAAGATTTTTTCTTTTTTTTTTTCCCCCTAAGCAGTGTGACTCCAGCTGCTCCAAATATTTAATCATCAAATCTTGTTCACAGAAAAAGCTATTATTAAAATAGATGAAATTAGTCTGGGATTCTGGTTATTCCAAATACCAGAGGAAAAACTACATTACAATCGTCGCTTACAAGCTTTCCAATACATGTTACTGTCCCAAGGAGGAGACTGAATGGTGGCATATTTTCTGAACAATTCTGTTTTCTATTAGATTTACTTCTTAGGACAAGATTGCAGTACTTCGGCAGGACAACAGCAAAATCTTGCATCTCCATTTATTAGGTCATTTTATCATAAAGTTATATTAATAATGAAGGTGTCAATTTTATTCTTAATCTCTACATGAGAATAAAGCTGCTTTCTCAGTCTTCAGGCTTGGCCAGTTGTGGGGACCAGGCCTTTCTTTCTCTTGGGCTTGTGGTTTTTCGGTTTTAGTGGTTTGGGTTATTTCCCTATGTTTCTCCCCCTCCAGTGCATTTTCCTATTTTGTAGCTCCAAAAATCAATAGGAAAATCATCCTAACAGAACAACTGCAGAAATGCCTGTGTCCCTGATACATTTTTCACTTGTTGGCAGTAGGAGACAGACAGATCTGGACAAGGAAACCATGATAATTCAGTGTGACCATGGCCAAGTTTCCATCCTGAAATATTCTGATATATTTCATGGAAGGAGCTTATTAGGATCAGACTAAGATCAAGGAACTCCAAAAAATTATTTTACAAAACATCATCGTCTTGTAAAATGGTTCGCTATTAGGCCCTGTTCAATATGGATCTGTAATCCATATTTCTCACTTTTCCTCTTCCTCTTATATTCCTTTGGATATAAGCCATTGCTCTCTCAAGTAAGATTATCTGTATTGACTCAAATATTTGTGTTCACCAGTGTGTACACAGACACAAAATTCAAGGATTCTGGATTTCTCTCAGTGATTTCTCTTTCCATACCTTTATTTAGAAAACAAATAAAAAAGTCTTTGCAATCCTCACTATATTTTGCTTTGTGTTTCTTCCATTTGTATTCCTGACTGGAGAACTGTGTGATTATTCCACATGCTTAAAAACAGAATCCCTGAACATTCTGTTTTACTGAAAAAAAGAGGAAGGGGTGTAAGCCATTTGCTGTTTGTATCCAATTGTTTATTTATACTAATTTTAAAACAAAATTTTCTAGTTGAATTTTAGATAGAACTGAATTGCATCTGCTCTGATACCGTGAGTAAATGTCAGGAAAATGTGAATAAATTCTCTAAGGGGGAAAAAACAAACTTGGAAGTCAGGTGCTTGCACATATTTTGTGGCAAAAAAAATTCCCACCTCTTTATAACAGTTTAGAACTAGAAATGTATTTTGGAAAGTCATGAAAATACTGTCAAAATATGGCTATTTGGTGAGAGGAAATTGCTTTGAGTTGTTACTTAGTGTTGAATTTCTGGTTTTGGAGGCCAGTGTGGAAACAATTGAAGGATGACAGTCCTATTGCTTCTGAGAGGTGACACCTAGGATATGTCAATAAAGCAGGAAATTGGAGAAGGACGATATAACAAGGGATGAATAGTGAAAGAAGGAATGGGAAGAGTAGGAAAAGTAGTTTATATACATATGTATGGTTACATATACATATTCATACATGTATACCTATAGTTTGTGAAAGGGTAAAGCCTCCCTGAAACCTACAGTTGGCTAATGAGACTTGCCCAGCTCTAACTGATTATGAGTGTTGCATGAGAAGAAAAAGGCAAACACAAATATTGTTATTGACATAGGGTGAGACCTACCCAAGAGCACTGCTCTGATAAAGCACCTGTACCACATCTGTCCGGGTTTTGTAAATGTTTGGGATGATGTCAGAGCGATGTGGTTCTCTTGTTGTGACTATCACACCTCAAATTCCACTCTAACAGTGTAAGTATTAAATGTAATGTTGGAAGGAAGACTGCTTTTTGCTTTCGTATTTGGGGCCTGGACAGACATGTCATTTTAAAAAACATGTGATGGTAAACACCCACTTGCACTGTTTAGAAGTTATAATAGACAATCAGAAATAGGCTTCTAAAAAACCTGTGTTTTGTGAGATTTCTCATTCTTGAATCACCAAGTCAAACTTACTTCTCCAAGCCATCTGTTCCTCCTGTTCTTATCCTCCTTTCTCCCATTCCCATTTTCTATAAAGGACTTTGGATCCTAAAATGACAAGCCGATTGTTATGCAAGATTTGCTTTCTCCAAAAACACAAATTTCTCATTTAGGTCTTGAAACAGTCCCTAGGTTTTGACTTCACATTTCAGTTATAAACTCAGGCAGACTGGCAACACATCTGTTGCCAGACTGGAAACTGCTAAGTGGTTATATTTACTATAGAGATCATATTGATGAAGTCCTGGTTCTCCTATTACTGCTATCAAATGGCTGGAATATTTTCACTTTTTCGTTTCACGGGTTTCCTTTATATAATTTTTTTATGGTTTTGACTGTGAAGGATTTTTTTTTTTTTTTAAGTATTCCACTAGGAGTTCTTTTGAGTTTGCCTACTAATGAAAAGATAAATAACTACTCAAATATTAATTTCATCCACATGATTCAGTAAACTGAAGTGATAATTTGTTTCAGCTGAATGAACTGAATTAATCATCTGATCTAAACAATAACATTTACTAGTAGGATGATAAAAGATAATTATTATATGCAGAAAGCTGTTGTACTTTTAATTAGTACCTCTGAATTAGCTGAGAGGTGATTGAAGAAACAGAGTTTTTTCAAAGTGACTTTGCCATTAAATCTAGAACCCTTATTACATAATTAATAGTATGGCTTGAATTAAATCTCCTGTCTTAATAAGATTCTTTTTTATTTTGGCTTAATATTGTTCTATTATTGTATTCCTATTATTATTACTATTGTTACTCTAGAATTTAAATTGTATATTCCTTCTATTATGTATGTTACTTAAGAGATTAATCTCCCTATGGTCCCTCCATATGCATTAAAGAGAGACTTAAACACAAACTTATTGAGGAAAGGCCAGCCTTCAAATTTGGGCACCTGATTTAAATAACTCATTAGCCAATTTCATGTTCCCTTGCTAATTTTTTTTTTAATAATTTTCTTACATTAATAAGTCAGTTCTCCCTAGAACTGTAATGAAGGGGTTTGTAGAATACAATTAATTTGAACTTCATGTAATCTGTGCCTTCATAGATAATAGTTTTACGAATTATTTTATTTTAACTGTTACAAGAGACATCAATAAAAACAATTTTTCTTGATCTGTTGTCTCTTTGGATATTCCTTCTGTTATATACAGGCTACTATTAAGATCTACAGGAAAGCAACAAAAAGTTGCAGGTGTTTCCTTTCTTCTTCAGAGACTGTAATAGAAAAATCAACAATTAACAAAATTCAGGTGTTTTACTTTTACCAGTATACTCCTCTTTCTTTGCAGAAAATCTTGCTTTGACAGTCAGATGCTATGGAAGTGTGATTCAGATTTGTTTTCTCAAAGTGTATAAGCAATTGTATAAGAACACAATGAAGCAGAATTGGAAAATGCTGCCCATGTTCAAGATTAACAAGATCTTCACATTTCTGCGTTTCAGATCACTTTTGTAGTAGCAGGGAAATGGCTTCCTGCTTACTCTCAGCCTCATCTAACCTTTTCCACTCACTTTTCTCAATAAAATGGACCAATGAAATGACAGATCATGCAATGTGCACAACTGGTCTCAGAATGTTATTATCTGAGTAGTAGCTTCTTCAGCTTAAAGCAAATGTCAGTAGTTGTTAGCTGTACGGTCTTGGATTCTTTTCCTGTTCACACACTATTTTGCAAGAGACATAAAAAAAAAAAAAAAGAGTAGGTTGCAATTACTGGGCCCAAATGAAAAGCTTTCCACCTAATTGTCTCGTCCATTTAAGAGAATCCTGAGTACTTGCACATCATAGCAGTAAAGAATTGTCTTTTATTTAGAAGAACAGAAATAATATAATTAATTATACTTTCGATTTTTTTTACTACTGTATTGCTCACTGATGGACTTTCAGAGAAGTGAAGACATAATTTTGCGCTTGCTATTCCCCTCAGAGTAGATTTGAAGCCAGAAGTTTAAACTGTACAAAATAGTTAATTGCAAATTAGCAGCTAGGTCTGCAGCTTTGATTACTGCATTGGTAAAATAATCTCAGAAAACACAGACTGTGCAAAGTAGATGTGAAACAGTCTCTCATTCTTCTGCTTTATTTAGGTTTATAGCATTAATCACTGGTGGATCTGTGAGGCATTATTATAGATTTAAAATGTGTTTTGTTATATACCACAATAATAGCTAATTAAAAAACATTACTAGTGACCAAAGACCTACTTTAGTTTCTAATAAAGACTAAATGCATGTCTGCACACCTTCATTAAAGCATTTCAGTAGGATGTTTTGAAACTAGTGTACTTTTATATCAAAAAATATATTGCCTAACTTATCAGTAGGCTTCTCCATGCAGCTTTTATTCAGATTAAATTTCTAATTCTCACTCTAGCCAGTGCTCTAGGTCTGTTAACGCACTCTCAGTCTGTTAAATAAAATATAATTACTGCTTAGGGCCATCTATATTTTTTTTGTCAAACTGTTCTACTTCATCTGTATTATCACTTCAACCCTCTTTCCCCTAGTTTAGAAATGACATTGGTAACATATGAGAGGTGTATTTTCCATGCAAGACATTGAGACTGACATTCTTCCAAAAATTTTTTTAAAAATTGAAAATAGTGAGTGAAGCAAAATTCTCAGTGTTGTGATTTGGGAAATTTAGTTCAATTAAGTGCTCCCACTAAAACCATACTGCCACTTGCTACCCCATTCCCCTTCCCTATTGTGGGTGACTGGAGGTAAGAACTGGAGGCACAAAAGATCATGCTTTGAGATAAGAACAATTCACTGTAAATGGCAAAGAGATAAGAATAAGATCAGTAGCAGAATGACAGAGGGCATAAGAAAAGAAACAATTCACATGGAAAAAAACCCAGATGATAATAGACAATACCAGATGGCTCCCTCTGCCAGGCTTACTGGACCTGAAGGAGCCCCTTCTCCTCAAAGAGCCTTCCTTCCCTGAGCCCCCAACAATGACAGTGAGGTGATAAAGAACTACCTCCTGTCCTGGCCCTACCCCCTCCTGGCTGCTGCAAAATGTAACCCTGTCCTGGCTGAAACCAGGACACACAGGAACAGAGGGCTTCTTTCTTTTTAAATGTGGTGCTGTATTTCCTTCCACTCAGCAAAAATGTTGAATAATAAGGCGCAAAAAACTATCTCCTTTTTAGGTCAGTTAGGCAAAATGAGATAAATTCAACATCTCAGATATCAAATAATAAATCTGAAGAGCATTAAAGGAGTTAAAATTATAAGATACATTGTTTTTTTGGTCCATAGGGATAAATAAACCTATGTTACCTGGTGAAACAAATTGTAATAATAGATGTTTGAGTTTTAGTTGGGTAAAATCAAAACAAGTCAATTTAGAGAAAAGAAAGTTTGGTTTGATGTGTTCTTCAAGGTTCTGTAATAGATAGCAGATGCACATGCTCCTAACTTTTAAATTATTGCAAATAATATATTCTGTAATTAATAATATAATATAAAATAACATGATATAACTATCAGTGAATAAAAAATACTGTTTTAACTGTTTTCACTCTACTGTGGTGTTGTTGCAGATCCTGAAAGACCTTTACATGTATGCATGATGATTCAGGCCGGGAGAGAGAGAGAGGGGTGTGAGCAGCAGAAAGGGAGAAGAAGAAAGGGAGGCAGAGGTTTGAAGCCAGAGGAGAATGATAGTTTATGTAAAGTAATAAACTCTGCTGATTTTAGAAGAAAGTAGGAAATGTGTTAATTAGGAGAGTTCAGTCATCTTCCAGCTTCAGGAAAAGTCCTACATCTCACATTTATGTGGAATTATGCCCATTTGTGGAGAAATATGCATATAAACTTTTTTCTGTGCAGTTTCACATCACTTCCTCACACTGTGCTTCTAGTGTTAATAACTGCCCCATCTTCTGTCCCCAAACATATTGTTTTTTTCATACATTCAGATGAACATTTCCTTTTCTCAAACATGAAATACAGCAGATCCCATCTCCCTCTTCCTCTCCTAGTCTGAGAATGCAGGAATACAGTAACAGGAGAGAGGACAAATCGTCATGTTTCCATTCAACACTTCTCTTAGAGAATTAAAACAAAGGAAGAACAGCAGAGGATGGCTTGCAGCTCAGTCTATATGTGTGCTCTGCTTTTTGAGATCATAGAATGGAACAGCTATTTTCTTTATCTGTGGGAGGAAAACGGCACATGAGAGCTTTAAGAACCAGAACTCCTTTCTATCCTTCCTTACCTCTTCCTTGTTTGCAGAGAGAATAGTTTATTCTGCCTTTTCCTCCCTAATCGTCTGGATGTCATGCCAGGAAATGTAGGATTCCATTTGACATCTCCAGTTGAGACTGCCAAAGGAACACCAATAACACTCGATGAAAAGCAGATAATTCAGTAAAGGCTTTTTCCACAGACTAAGAGATTAAGGACTAGACAGTAGTGTAAGTCACATACATTGAGATAAACTAGAATAAATTCAAATTAGTTCACCCTATTCAAGTACAGTTTACTGGCACATCTATGTGTGGTTTGGAAAACCTGCATGACTTTTATTTTGATCTCTCATATTAATTTGCTAATAACAGTAAATTTGTGCTATACATCTGATGATCTTGAAATAGAATCTGTTACATTTGAGGACTTTCGTAGGTCTGTCTTGTACAGTCATACTTTTATACACTGGGAAACTTGTGTGAAGCTAATCTATCATTCAGTAGCTATAGAAAATGTATATAGATATATATTGATGTGTGTTATACATATATCTATGTGTGTGTGGGTTCCTTTTTCCTATTGACAGCTTTAGCAACTTTTCAGTTATATAATTATTCTCTTTTATATCTGATTATTTTTTGTAGCATTAATATATCAAATCCATTTAGTTTAATTGCTCAGTCATTCAGCACCTCTCTGTCCTTAACTCATGCCAGTAAGAATACCCCTTCCAATGGTTTACACATAAACCCCTCACTAGCCTTATTTTGCCATCTAGTCTGCAGTGCACCCAAGAGGCTCATACAGGTGGAATTAATTTTTACTTCTTCCAAGGTCAGGAGCACTAGACGACTGTTTTATTCTGTTATTTGCTTTGAAATGAATCAAGATTTACACAGCAGGATACTATTAGCAGGGACTCTACTTTGTATTCACAAACAATTAATAATTTTCCTGTTACAGCACATGCTAAGAAGTGTCAACCATTACAGAGAAATTTAACTGGTATCACTAAAGATTAGTTACAGACACAGAGTAGACTGAATGTATTAAAAGTAACTGGCAGACAACCAAATGTTTGGAAATGTAAGAGGAGAAACATTTTTAAAAAATGACACCTCTGCTACTATTTTCATTTAGAAGTTATAGTAGCAGTGCTAATTCAGACATACTCAGTGTTATGTCAAACTGAAGTATTACACTGAACAGTAAAAGATCAGATCTTCTAATTCTTTCATGTGAGCTGGTCAAAATTAATTTAGGTTTCGTTACTGAGAGCAATATTCCTATCCATGAATTCTGTAAGGTCATCTCTTTAGGGTGTCATCTTTCAATCTTTTCCTTCAAAAACCTTCTCACAGATTATTGAACAGCTTCTCTTCAAAAAGCCCAACATACACTCAAATTATCTTGCAGTTTTACTGGACATTTTTCTCAGCAGAAGGGGGCTAATATCTGTTTGTTTGGTGTTTACGTGAGTATAACATAATTTTAAAATAGTGAGTCAGTCTGTAATTTGTATTTCTAGTTCAATGCATCACAGTGTATTGCTGGTTCATCCTAAATAGGAAATGAGGAAAACGTCATACATTTTTTCTTACCTGCTGTTTATTGTGAAGCCAAATACTTAAATGAAAGGAGTAATTTAAAGAGAAAGGCTATGTTCCAGTAGGAGGGGCAGATACAAGTTGCAACAGTAGGTAGCCTTTAACTTTTTTAACAGTATAGTAAAAGTAATTTTTCTGCTCGTCATAGATTAAGACAGCAAAGGGTCATAATAAGCCTTTGGACCAGATCATCTCTGAGTTTATTGAATACAATTTCCATTATTAAATTATGTTATGCAAGACTCTTGACTTGCAGTCAGTGAATGCTGAGCTACTTTATATAAATAATTGATGGACCTTAACTTCAAAATATTTCTAGATATTATGCTATTCATTTATGCATTTTATTTTTTTCAAGGCTACTCCATGGCTGGTTTGAGGTATCTTAAAAGTGACATCCAAAGAAAATCATGGAAGTGTAAAATTTAAGCAATGTCCCGTTTCTCACAAAAAAAGAAAAACCAAAAAAACCTCCAAAAAAAACACTCTTTCCTCCCCTCCTCTTCCTAAAAAAAACTAAAAAAGCCCCAAAAAATAAAAAAATCTGTAACTCCTGCAAAGAAAACTGGATCAAAGTGATTGTCATCATACTAGTGTAGTCAAATCTTAATGCAGGTGTCTATTTTGTGAAGAATTCCTCTCTTTCTTATGAGAATGGGCACAAGGGTTTTTCCTATCAGGTGATCATTTGATTGATGACACTAAAATGGTCGACCATAAAGTCTTGCTGAGTCTTTCTCATTGAGAGAAAACCTCACACAGTAGTTTCCTGCATCCTGTAGTTATGCCTGAATCCTGTTTATATAAAGCATAGATTTTCTCCATTGTTGTTTATCATTTGGCTGACTGACCATGAACCACCACTTAGCACAGTGAATGGGGTCTCCAGATTTGGGTGTTAAGATGCATGAGAAATTCGCATTTCTGCTTTCTTAGTGCGTACTTGTTTTCCTTAATCCCCAGAGACTTTTCTCTATTGAGAGATTTCTCTTTCTGTTTTTCAAAGAAGCTTCTCAAAAATGTGGACTTCTTTCTCTTTTTTTTCTTTCTCAAAGAAACAGTTAAATATGGTTTTGTAATTTCTTTATAGGCATTCATAGGAAAAAAAAGCTGAATCATAAGCAAAAAGAGAATATCATCAGTGGAACAGACGTAGAAACATTTTTATGGGTTTTTTTTACTGTGAAATAAAATCTTCATATTTTGTTTGTTCATGTTGTGAACAAAACTTTCTTCTGTAAGTATTATTTAGACTGATGACAGAAATTGTTTGAAACTATAAGAAGTTAACTTCTTCAGAGTAACCTCAAATTCTGAGAAAGACCTCTAGCCCTAAAATTAGACCTGTTTTATACCACAACTGTTAGACACCTTAACACCTTAATTTTTCATTCACAGTTAGAAGAAACCCGTTTTAAATATGTTAGAGAAAATTATCTAAACTACCATTTTCAAGCACAATTTTAAATTATCATTCTTAACAAATCAGCTGATTCATCTGGGTCTTTTGTTTATTGGGATTTTGCTCAGTTCTTCAAACTGATTTCATGCAAGAGAAACAGTGATGTTACTGTAGAAAATAATGACCATTATATAGCTCATGTATGCTTTTTCCAGACTGAAATAGATTCTGATTGGAGATACATATGTGTATTAAGAACTGTAAAGGTAATTTGGGTCCTATTATAGTAATACAGCTGATTTTAATTTTCCTTTGTCAGTTACTAAGACCTATCATTACAAATGCTGATTCAGCCTTTAAACAAATACCTGGACCCTCAACAGGAGGGCTTATATGTATTGCACATTTCACTTTCTGTAATAACAATGCTTAAACCATGTTAGTCCTTCTGGTATTTTCTTACAGGCAAGTGAATTACAATAGTAGTGGACTTGATTTTACACTAAAGCTTTCTTATTTCAATAAATCATTAGGCACACAAAAAATCTGTAAGAAGGGAAAACCCAGGGTGAAGAATTTATTATGGTCTTATTCCACTGTTATCCACGTAAGTTATTAGGAGTATTTCTTTAGATCCAATAGCTGGCATAATATATAAAATAAATATATTTTATCCAGGTAAATACTATTTGATCAGTACTAGCAGCAATGGCAATTATATGGTATCTATAAAGGTTTGAATTTGAGTTGGGTTTAATTCTTTACTGGGTCAGTGTAGTGGGTTGATCTTGGCTGGACATCAGGTGCCCACCAAGCCACTCTATCAGTCCCCTTCCCAGTGGAACAAGGGAGAGAGAGTACAGTGGAAAACAGCTAGCAGGTTTAAAGCAAAAAAAAGACAAGCACAAATTTGTGTGCTCATAAGCAAAGGGAAAAGTTAATCTCTACTTCCCATCAGAGAGCTATGTTTGAACATTTCCCAGGAAGCAGGGCCTCAGCACACATAGCAGTGGCTCCAGAAGGCAAGCATTGTAAGATAACAAATGTCCCCCACAACCCAATACTCTTCTCTCGCTTAGCTTTTATGTCTGATGGTACAGAATATCTTTGGTTAATTTGGGTCAGCTGTCCTGGTTGTGTCCCCTCCCAGGATCTTGCCACTCCCAGCCCCTTGTTAATACTGGTGTGTTATCAACACCCTTCCAGCTACCAATGCAAAGCACAACACTGTGAGGGCTGCTAAAAAAAAATGAACTCTATCTCAGTCAGACTCAATACAGACAGAAATGTGAGCAATTCAGGGATCTCTTTTGGAAGACTGTTATTGTACCTGGCCCTGGAGAGATGAGAAATCCAGGAAATACATTTCATTTTCAGGGATCACCACTTCAAGAAAAAAATGGTCCATGCTAATGATCAGACTATCAAACAAAGGTGGCAAAGAACCTGCACAGATGAACAAGGAGCTGCTGATAAAACTTGAACCTAAAAAAAAGAAAAATTCAAGAGGTTGAAGCAGGGTCAGATGTTTGAGGAGGAATATTAAAACTTGAAACACACTGAAAAGATGGGGTTAGGAAAGTCAAAACCCATGTAGAATTGAATCTGGGGTGAAGTCTCTGAAGAAAAATGATGCAAAGAAACATGAATTAATAAATTTCTTCTGAACTACAGTCTTTACCAGTAAACCAATCTTGAACAATCTCAGAACGCTGAGACCAGCAGAAAAGTCTAGAGTAAGGATGACTTGGAGGAGGACTACATGAGGGAGAACTTAGACAAACTGGGCCAATGCAAACCCATGGGACATGATGGGTTGCATGGGAGGTGAGTTACCCTTGAAAGGTCATGACAGCTGAGGGAGGTTCCCAAGGTCTGGAAGAAGACAACATTCCTATCCTAAAGAAAACCAAGGAGAAAGATCGAGGGAACTATTAGCCAGTTGGTCTCACCTCTGTACCTGGGAAGGTGGTAGAGAAAATAGTCCTGGTCACCTTCTGCAAATATTGGAGATGATCAAGATGATTAAAAGCAGAGAGTCAGGACTGTTCAGCCAAGGGAAAGAAAGGCAAGGCAAATCAAGGCAAGGGATAAAACCTGTAAATTAGGCAGGATGATGCTGGGTCAGGTTGATCAAAGAAGTTGTGGGATCTCCATCCCCATAGATATTCAAAACCTGATTATACATGGGCCAGAGCAACGGCTCTAAATTGCTATCCTGTCTGCAAAAGGACTGTACTAGATAATTGGTGAAGACTTCCAGTCTCAGTTATTTTCTAATTTTGTGATAGGAATTATACTGAGAATACTGTTCATAATCTAATACTATTTTAATTATATCAGTACTTTTTTTTTAACAGGTAGGTGTAATCTCTATACATGTATATTTTTTACTTCCAAAATGAAACTAAAATTTCTTTGATGAAATTTTTAACTAGCAAACTATTTTTGGCCAATTCCATCTGTTGTTAGATGCTTTCCAAACTCTTTGAAAGTGTCCAGATATTACAGTGATGAAGGCCATAGAAACATCTAGATATTTAGAGGCATGGAAAGTCCGCTTGTCTAGCTCTTGCCTGTTTAAAAGGGAGCTTGCTTGTGAAGGCGTATTTTGAATTAATGGATTCCCTCACTGTCTTAAATTACTGGCAGTATTAACATTACAGTGTGCCTGGAATTTTGACATTAAAAAAATCACACAAATGGAAATGTATAAAAAACCCTTTAGAAATGTATTTTGTTAATTTTTTGAGGAAATGCATAAGTTAGTTGTAACTATCAAAATTTCAAGAGAAAATCTTTTTTGAATAGCCTTGCATTGTTGATCTTGTAAAATAAAAGACAACTAAATATGTAAGTAAAATGTTAAACCATAAAACACAGGGAAAAATATATTTTATTTTAAATAGTATTGCTACAGAGCATTGAAGGCCAACATGAACATGAATTCAGAAATAATTTGCGGCCCAATTTTAGATGTCAAGTTTGGACAGGTGACTTTCAGTATTTCATGATAGTTGACAGGGGACAGCAAATGATTACGAATGAGTCATTATTTAGGGAGTATTTATCCATCCATCATTAAAGAAAAAAAAAATCACACCCAAATTCTTCAGTTGAAGTGATTTGATCTTTATTCGAACTGGATAGTAGTTTTCAGTTATTTGTTTCCTAAAGGCAAACTATACTGGATACTCACGTTACATTTTATCAACTTTTGTTAATTTAGAAGGTATTTTTGCATTGGCTTCAAATATGTTTGTTATTATTTAATTTTAAGAAAATTCTTTTTAAACACTAGAAAATAAAAGAATGAACACATGCCAAATGGAGTAGACAACAATGAGCACCAGAAAACACAGGAATAATGAACTGTTCTTTTTCTAATAATCAGAATTTCGTCTCTTGTAACATAATGTCAGCTGGTCAGGTATCAGTCACTATACATTGCAACATTTTGCAGTTTAATTAATAAAAAGAAAGTATCCTGGCACAGATAAAGGAAGGAACAGAATCTAAATTATTTCTTCCCAAGTGGCTGCAGCTTATTCCTGCTTAATTTGAGAAAGCAGCTTGACTCACGTAAATTGATCATAAAGGGCTCAAGCCCCCTTACTTGAGCTTTCTGCTCTTCCATATTAACCCCTTTCTGGCAGTAAGTCCTCTGTCACTTCTTTTGATGTCTCAGCCACCTCATCTTAATCTATTTTATCTCAAGTCGATGAAACCTTTTGGTTATGTTCTTGTATTTTTGTCTGTATTTTATTAAGAAATGCACAAATGATAGTGAAAAAAAAACAGTTATCAAAAATGATATATGGAGCTTTCTCTTTCTAAAGTGGCTGATTTTAAGTCACGTATTAGTTCACTTTCTTCAGTGTTATACTTTTAGACAGAAGGGTTCACAAGACAAAGCTAGAGGCGAAACCAGGACTGAAATACTTAAAAAACGTACAAAAAGACCTTGGAATTTGACTCACTATATGGTAAAATTTCTGGGCAAATATTTTATAATAACCCACTGCAATACAATATAGCTTAACAATTCCATTTTTACAGTTTTCCCAGGATACAACTCTTGATAACAATTATGTGTGCTTGTTATGGTAGCTGTATCTCTTGCCTGAATTTTGTGTACATAGTTTGAAACATAATTCAAAATGGGAAACAGCAGTGTCTCCCCTGATCTCTTTTTTCCCAGGCAACGAGCACATGGCACAGCAGTGGAAGTCACAAGGAACTTTTCTTGTCTCAATGGCAAAATGAAATTCGCTGAGTATGAAAAAAGATTTGATAAAAGTAAAAATCTGATGGAAACAATTAGCTGGGTTAAAAGCTTGTTAGTTGTCTTTAGCAACACCAAAAAGAAAACTTGAATCCAGATGAATATTATTTTGAAAATAAGCAGAACTAATAAAAAATCAAGGATAAATTTTGTGGAGATAGAAGAAGAAATTATGGACATAACTCAGCATGTCACTTATAGTTCCTCATAAAAAATGGACAAGAATCTTTGGAAGTGTCTCAGAAACACTTTTGTTTCAAATTTTTATAAATATAATGTCCAGTCTTTTCCTTCAAAAAAGGAAGGAAATATATTTGTAAATATAATGTCCAGTCTTTTCCTTCTTCTTAAAAAAGAGGCTTTTAAAAACTGAAACGGGTATATGATAAGATCATGAGTAAGGAACATGGAACTGCCTTTTTATGAAAAAATCAGTCAAAAAAAAAGTCAACAATTTAAAGACAATGCAGTTTTAATATACTATTTTTAAAGCTTTAAGGGTGTGTAATGAACTGAAAAAACTGGAGGTGAGAGCTTCATCTTCTATAACTAAACCTAGCAAATGAAGATATTGTAGAACTTTGGGAAGACAAATATAACCTAGTAGCAACACACTGAAATATTTATTCCAAAATGTCTAACCTGAATAATGAATAAGAACTGCTTCTTTCTCTTTTAAGGTGTTCCAGTATGTAAAACTACCTGACTGCTTCCATCTTTATACATGTATAGTCCCTAAGTCATTTTCCCATCCACTGCTAGTAGTATTGGACATAAATGTTTTCTAGGTACTAGGGTCAGAACTAACCCAAAAAATTATTTTTCTTTTCATTGATTACTTGTATTAAAAGTGAAAACACCTCTGATTCAAATGGGCTATGCAGACCTTTGAACTTAAGTGCAAAAATAAATCTTCCATTGAGTTGCTCTACTAGAATGACTTTAAAACCAAGAATTTTTGTGATTCAATAGATGTATTCTGAAAAGTGTTGCCTTTAATCAGTTGCTCATTTATTTCACAAACGCAAAGATATATTGAATGTTAATATTCTTTTAAAAAATGAAACATTCCAAGGTGAGTAAAAGTTACAGAGGGTTATCAACAAAATCAATTAATAAAGCACAGTGTATAATAATATGCCTGGAATTATAAAGGAGAAAATTGCACTGAGAATTTAGATGCATGTTGGGTGGGGGAGGGCACAGAATTTGAAAGTATATTCAAGAGCAGAAAAATTGTTTTGTTCCCTAATTACTAGAATCTTTTAATGATTATATGTAAATGTATGGCTTCTGTACCTTCATTGTCTCTTTTAGATGTATTTTCATCCTTTTACTGCTGTAATGGTATGAAAAACAACCTACATTCAGCACCAGGACGGCTGACTTAATTATTTTGAAACCATACATTAACGTATATTTTGTTCTCTCTTCCCCCCCCCCTTTCCTATTCTGTTCCCTGTGTTTGGCTTTGGTTTTGTTTTTTGTCTTGGCTACTGGTGCCTCTTCCATCTTTTCCTTTCTATTTGGTCAGTTGTTTTTGGCCAGTTTGTGTTTTTCCAGACATCACTCCATGACGTAGTTGAAGTGTATGATGGCCCAACTCTACAGTCGTCTTTGTTATCCTCTCTCTCAGGATCTCATTCAGGTATCATTTAATAGAACTGTCAGTATATCATTATTTACTTTTCTTATGAACCTAGAAATATAATGTAGTCCAAAAAAAGAGGAAAAAAAGGATTTTCATGTTTGCTTAAATTAATCTCTGGCAAATATATGAAATCCATTTTTTGAACTAAACACTTCAAAATCTTTGCATTGATGAATAAAATGAAGAAATGAAGTAAAATTGCTTTTTTTTTTTTAATGTTTCTCTCTTTTGATATTTATCTATTATTGTGGGTATTAAGGACTTCTTACACTGTGCCTTTTTGGCTTTAGTGAGTAGTTTGAAATAGCTTGTAGATATTTTAAAGGGAAAGCAAGGTATATTTGTATCAAAGTAAAATTAAGTAGATTAGTTGCATGTTGACTCAATTTAAAGAGGTGGGGGGGTTGGAATTTTTGCTGGTTTTTTTTTCAGTTTGGTTTTTGTTTTCTGGGGTTTTTTTGGGGGTGTGTGTGTTGTGGTGTGGTTTGTTTTTGTTGGGTTTTTTGGTGGTGGTTTGGTTTGGTTTTTTTGCAGGGGTTGGTTGTTTGTTTTTGTTAAAGGAAACAATCAACAAATATTCCTAGTAACTGAGATGAGTTTTAACACCTCTTTTCTAGAATGACATAATACTGTCAACATAAAATACTAAAAGTGCATATATCTTGCAAAGTTTCTTGAAGCAGAACAGGGTTTGCAGAGTATTATTTCTAGCTGCAAAGATGTTGACAGGTATTTTCTTTAGTAAAAAGTGGCTATGATAGCTTTGTATTTTCATTGTTTGAGTAGGTGAATCCCTTCCATTGAGCTCGGGGAACCAGATCACAGTCAGATTTACCTCAGTTGGACCAATAACAGCTAAAGGATTTCATTTTGTTTATCAAGGTGAGACAACCTAGAAAAATGTGTACATTTATTCTGTTCATCATAGTTTGTAAATCACCAGAGAGAAACAGACTGAGAATGAAGAGGAAAGTAATAGCCTTTTAACAATAGAACAAGTGTCATTATTTCTACATGTTTTGTAAAATGATAAAACTCTTCTTTTATCTATATTTCAAAGCAGAGGTCAAATACTTAAGCATAAGAGGGGTTCCAAATTTAAGAAGACAGTTACACAAAGCTGCTGTTTCTGTTTATTATCTGAATGACAAGTGGTAGATCCATCTGGGTGCTCTAACTGATTTATCTCTCAATTTAAATGTGAATATCTGAAAATGTTATTACCTGTGAGTTTAAAAGGATCTTACTGTTACTAAGATATTTTTCTTGATTTACATTATTTGCCTTTTTATGGGTCAAATGCATAAGTTTTTATATAGCAACACTTGCAGCTGCAATTCATTCTTTCATTACATATAAATCCTCATCTGACAGTCAGAATACACATTTAGAAATCCACATAAGTAAATGTAAACATCTGACACAAAATGTTATTTTGAAACCCTGTATTAGTTGAGTATCTCATGGAAGTATTTCTTGTAAGTGTCATTTTAGAAAGGCTTTCGTGTGGATTTCATGCATTTCTTCCAATCTTGGCAAGTATATCAGTACTATGCTCTCCTAAACAGTAACTCAAACATCAGAAGTGACCAATCTCTATTGTGAAAGTTTATTTGGGGATTATGGAAATATTCTTAACTGGGAAATAGCTGAAGGTTTCTTCCAGACATTTTAAATATTTGTGGTTCAATATCTGTATTCCCTCACCAAATCTAAAATTAAGAATCCACAATTGTTTGTATGTTCACAGCTGTTCCAAGAACAAGTGCAACACAGTGTAGCTCTGTGCCCGAACCAAGATTTGGAAAAAGGATTGGAAATGAATTTGCAGTTGGTTCACTGGTTCTTTTTGAGTGCAATCCAGGCTATATCCTCCATGGGTCAACAGCAATTAGATGTGATACAGTACCAAATGCATTGGCACAATGGAATGATTCACTCCCTACATGTGTTGGTGAGTTCCTAAGGCTTTTTAATAGAAATAATTACTGCTTAAAGTGTAGACCATTGTCTAGTTGAATGTATTTATTCTTTGTCATTGGTATAGTACTTTTTCTTGCTTACTTTAATTTACTGTCACTTTTAGTCAAGGTTAAGTTTTACTCTTCTTTCTATTCTAACCTTTCTATTCCATTTCTATTCTAACCTTGCTGTGACATTTCGCAAGTTTCATGAACATGCTCTGCTGCCATAAATTATGTGATAGCTACTCTTATATTAACATCACTGGGAATTCCTGGCTATCCCCCCTTAATGATGAATCAGAAATATTAGTTTGTGCCCTTACTTCTTGCAAGACTAAGATGATCTTACACTGCAGATCTCTAACAAGATATTGCAAGCTATTAGGAAGAATACTACTATATTAAAGACCTAGAAATAGTTACATTAATATTTCGTTACTTGCCAGGAAAAAGGCAGTAACTTTTCAGATCAGAAAATATACTTTGTCTGGTCATAGTCATACAAGATTAAATTCTCAAAATTAAATTCTTAAATTAATGTGTATCCGTTGGCATTTACAAACTGACTTGCACCAACTGGAAATCTAGTAATTGTGATGAAATTCCTCACTTTACTTTTCCTGATAGGGTAAAATGCATTGTGATAATGAATTCAACAGAGTACATAAACAGAGGTTTAGATGAGTTGATGAAAAACAATGAACATATTTTCATTAGGTTTATTTGTCACCTGCCATGCTAACCAGCTGATGGTGCAAGGGAGAGTCTGACTGGTTTTTTGTAAATTAAAAGATTATCTCCAAAATACCAAAATCCTGATAGAGCTCAAGGCTAAGTATCAATGGGGTAATATTGATAAAATACAATTAACGAAGTTTTAAACAAATAATGTTGATTTAGACTGTTTCAGGCATAGCAATAGAACCACAATTTCTATATCAGTAAGAAGGTGAAGTATACAGTACATAGTATCTAATTTAGTCTCATAGATTACAGTTTAATCAGTAGAATTGTACTACTTTTCCCCTTGAAATACATTCCCTTTGTTTTTTTCAGATATAACACCTTGGCAAAGTGTTGAAGTCATTCTTTTGGACATTAATCACAATATATTATTGATAGTTTAATACATGATTTAGTCTATGGAAGAGAAACTTATCTGTCTCTAGACAAGCTGAACTGAGGAAGGGTTACAGGCCACCTTCTGTGTGAAAATCCCTGTGTCAATAAAGGTGATAAAATACATAGGAGGTGAAAATTGCATTAAACTAAATCAGTGTAATAATTGAAGTGGTGGACATGACCATGTTAAATTGCCTTCATTCTAGTGAATGTTTAAATATTACATATTCAGAAAATAGGCATAGAATCATTGAATCATAGAATCATTAAGGTCAGAAAAGACATCCAAGATCATTGAGTTCAACCTTTGACCAAACACACCATGTCAACTACAACACAGTACTAAGTGCCACGTCCAGTCTTTTCTTGGACACTTACAGGGATGATGACTCCACCACTTCCCTGGACACCCCATTTGAATGCTTAACCACGCCTCCAGTGAAAAACTTCAACTGATGTCCAGTATGATCCTCCCCTGGCACAGCCTGAGGCAATGTCCTCTTGTCTTACTGCTTGTTGCGTGGGAGAAAAGGCCAACCCTCACGTGGCTACAAACTCCTTTCAGCTTGTAGAGTGAAAAGTCTCCCCAAGCCTTCTCTTCTCCAGGCTGAACAGCCCCAGCTCCCTCAGCCACTCCTCACATGATGTACTCTCTAGAGCTTTCACCAGCTTTGTTGCCCCTCTCTGCACTTGTTCCAGCACCTCAATGTCTTTCTTGTAGTTAGGGGCCCAAAAATTAACACAACACTCAAGGTGCAGCCTGGAATCAACCATTCTGTCTGTTCATCCTTTTATGAGTAATTGTTTAAACACTTTAAGTGACACTAGCTTTTAATTTATCCATGTAGTTCCAAACAGATTCTGTCAATTATATGCCATGCAATACATAGCTACAATATTTCTTATTAAGATAAGTTGCATTATATCGATTTTCTAAATCCTCATATTTGCAGCTCCTGAAATCCCTTCAGAATTTAGCAATGTTGCATAGAAGTGATACATTAGCTTCTAATGGACTTGATAAACCATCTCATCAATCTTTTCCTTCAACTTCTAAAATACCAACAGAATATCTTTGTGCAGATTAAGCTGTAATATTCTTTGTGTCTGTTAGAGCCTCTAATGATATAGACAAGATGCATTCAAGTTGAACATTCAAAAGAGAAACTTGATGGTTCTTAATGTATCTGTCCTGTTTCATGCATAACACTTTTATTAATCTGTAAACACAGATGTGATGAATGTAGTCTTACAAGGATCTTGAAAATTCTTCACTGATGCAATAGATCCACAGACTGTGATGGAATAACTCACACGAGCAGAGAACAGTCAAGGAGTTAAGACTGGTGTTATTAATTATTTAGAGAAGCAATATGAAGAAAGAATGTTACCTTTTTTTTTTTGGCACTTTTTATCTTTTATACTAATACAATCCGTAACTTTTCAAACTTTAAGCCTTTAAAAATGCTTTCTTTTTGTAAGACTACTAGGAGACAATGAAATGGATTTAACTTTGTAAAGGTCAAAAACATAAGGGGAATAACAGCATGATTCTGTCAGGTAGGAAACAGACATAATTCTAATTTTCTTCTATTCCTTTTTGGTCAGTTAAAAGAAGAGTTTTGGGATAAAAAATTTTATTTTCCTGAGGTGTCGGTGATTGAGGCACAGACCCAGATCAGCAGGGAATCTGAATTGTTTATTCAAAGAAATGAGCTGGTTTTATACACTTTTCCAAGGCACAGTATTTCCTTACATGGCAATTCTCACTACGTGACCTATCCCATGTCACCACATCAGCAACACCCTTTCTAAATGTCCTTCTATGGGGAGATCACTCTCTGTTCACCCGTCCGTCAGCTCCCAGCAGGCTCCTCTTTGTAGGGGTTTGCCGTGTGACACCTCCTTCCTCCAGGGTCCGGTGGAGACAAGCTTCTCTCTGTGCTGCCACATGCTCCTTTGTGCTGCCATGTGCCTCTGCCGGCATGTCCCACAGCCCAAACCCAATTCTATCCCATCTCTTCCCACACTGAGGCATATATATATTTTTTAATGTAGCATCTATTTAGAAAGTTTTCAGCCATAGTATAAGCTTTTATAATAAGTCTTCTCACTTCTGAAGTTTCATTCTTCTTTTCTTGCCTTATGCATTTCCTTTCAGTGCCCTGTGGTGGTTTTTCAACAAAGCGCAAAGGGACCATTTTATCTCCTGGTTATCCTGAGCCTTATGACAACAATCTGAACTGTGTGTGGAAGATCACAGTACCAGAGGGAGCTGGGATTCAAGTAAGTGCACTTGCTATTTGCTTGCTATCACCATTTAGAACTGTTTTTCCTGATGCAAAAGCTGAAAAGATCATTTGTCTGTACAGTTTTTCTATCTCATTAATGATTCTGAAAGTGGACTTTATTGCACATCTTTTTATTTATGCAATGATAAAAAGTTATAAGATTTTAAAAAATCTTAAAAAATGCACTTTTAGCCTTTTACTTAGAAGAAAATCACCATAACTTCCAAACATATTTTGATAGATCAGTGACTCCTTATAAGCCAAGGGAAATAGAGAGCCTTCCTAGGAATTCTTTTTTGCTCTCCCCAAATTTATATATCTCCTTTAACAGAGCAAAATTAAGTGAGTTGCTTTCAAGGACAAGTTATATATGTTTTCGTAGAAACTCTGCTATTTACTCTATATTTATGGAAGTTCACTGTGATGTAAAGATGCTTCAGTATGTTTCAACATTTATTCTTTAAAATAGTTTGAGAATTCTCGTTTACTTTCGTAAATTAAGAATTTCATAGAACACACAGTGGGAAAGTATCCATTAAGCTTAGTCATGTATATCTCTAGAGTTCACTAAAGAAACAGACAGAAATCTTTTTTTTGGAAAGGCAGTTGAGTTTAATAAATTAGGAGTTCTAAGCATCATCTGAACAGATTCCTAGCAAAACGCACATCAAGAAATTATGAGAACAAGTTTCCTATGTCTATCCTAGTTCAAAATGTAACTGCTGTAGAAAATGAATAAATAAAGAGCTCAGTTTATGCAGGTAAAGACTTAATAATGAAAATCGGAAAAAATGTAGACAGTTTATTAAAGCTTTTTAATAAATTTCATCACAGAGATTTCAATAATATTTAATAGTCTAAATCAGTTTTGAGATTGGTTTTGAGGAACACTACTTGATTTAAACAGTTGACTAGGACAGCTGACAGGATACTTTGTTCTGTGCATTTCTTATGCTAGGAAGATAGTTCAGAGGATTTAAATAAGGCATTAACTGTCATCCATCCTGACTTAGGCCGTCACTGTTGCTTTTTTGGAAGTGCTTATCTCTTATCACAGGCTGCATTTTTCAGAATCATTAATAAGGTGATTAAATTACTAACTTTGATTTCAATTTAGGTGTTTAATCTTCATGATATTCTTTTGCTCCAGAGTTGTAATAAGAAAAAATATATTTACTGTCTCCAAGTATCTGAAGCTTGCTAACAGTCAGGGCCTCTTCACTGCTTCACTTAAGAAAAAGAAATCCTTTGACTATAGTATCTGACCAATTCCCGCAGAAATAGGTATGGTATTTAAGGCCCCCATCCAAGAAATAGGTAGCCAACAGCCCATGACAACTGAACATTCATTTTATGTAGAACAAGGTCCAAGTAATATATTTCACATAGAAAATGACTGCATTACTTGGTTTTACTGGAACTGGTGGTTATTGCTTCTGTTGAAATGATTCCATTAAAAAAAAAAAAAAAGAATAATTGAGGCAAAAGAAGCATAATTCTCTAACTTAATGACTAAGGCACCCCTTTCTGAGTGTGGTTGGGGTTTCATCATGTCTCTGTCACTCTTTTAAAGCTTTTCAATAAACAGTTAAACAAAAAGCTAGCACCAGAAACTGTTCCCTACAAAACCATAAGAAGAATCTGGTATTTCTCTACTTTGTAAGGTGTGATTTGTGATTTCACTGTATGAGAACAGATATATCCTCCCTCTTACAGTTTATCTCCTTACCACTTTGCATCTCCTTATTGAGTGGAAGAATGTTGTCACCTCTGGAAGAAATGGAGTGGCTATTCTGCCGTTTGCTTATAGCATGCTAGTGACAGCTCCTTCTGAGGAGATGAGTTGGTGATGAATGTAGCCAAACACAGCAGTTTTCTCTTACCTGGAGGCAGAATTTAAAATGGCAAAATAGATGAATCATCATGCATCCCTGTGGGACTAGTTTAGTGCTGGTGAAACGAGAGAGAAAAAAACTGCCGTAATTGAAAATACCGTGTGTCATCTTCTCCTCAATGTCTTCCAAACAAGAGAATCATATTCTATACCCATCTGATTTACATGGTTGTGTGCCTCTTGACAGAGGTAATATGTGGTTGTCACTTCGGGTTACAGGATTTATAGTTTGAATTGGTAATCACATAAAAAACAGTTGCCATTTTATTCACTTCATGATGATTTTCCATTCTCTTTGACGAGAGCAAGGTAACTTTTCATGACTGAAGGCAACAGAGGCTACAATTTAGAGTCATCTTTGAGCTTGAATACAGAGGAGAAGCTTACGTTCTTTACCTCACATTTTTCTTTATAGGTGCAAGTGGTGAGTTTTGCCACAGAACACAACTGGGATTCCTTAGATTTTTATGATGGTGCTGACAACAATGCTCCAAGACTTGGAAGTTATTCAGGTGACTAAGAAGATTTTACAATAAATGGTTCACAGATTCAACTCTTTACCGTAAAGATAGGTCTCTTTCTATGCGTGTAAGCATGCTTGAGCATGGTATGTGTGTTTGTTTCTCCCATAATTAGCAGCAGGTAATATTATTTCTGTTTTAATCAGTTATCATCACTTAGGAGACTTTCATAAACCTGTATATTTTAAAATGTTAGACATGAAATAACTTTCAGAGGATTCCAAACTAGATCTCTCGTAATCCAATCTTTTTTCTCGCACTTGTAGCAGGGTCCAGAAATACAGACCTCAAAAATAGGTATCTCCTAATATTGTACATGACAAAAGGATGCATTCTCTATCCTTATTTTAGAAAAAGAAGACAGCCCTGGTTTTTTTTCCTTACTTTTTCTTGTGGTGTTTTGTTTTTTTTTCATTATACTAAAACCATGTGTATGTTAAGAGATCAGAGGCAATCATATTGTCTTGTGCTGAGACACAAATGAATCAATCACATTTCTAACAGTCCTGCAACATATTTTCAGAGCTGCTCGATATATGTGACTGTTATGTTTAGAATCATTCTGGTTACAGGATTTACTCTTAAGAAAACCCTAGTGAGTATTTCTCCTTTTGTGGATAAAATCAAGTAGCATAAATTTATATTAACCTTTGCTTGTCTGTTGTTCATGTCTCCGATATTGCGGTGCACTGAAAATGTAATCAAACTTTTATAGGGACAGGAGTTTGATAGCATCCATGATGACAGAATATTGTAGAATTGGTTATGTGACCTATCTCCTGTCCCCACCCTCTTCCCCTTTCTTTTTTTTTCTCTCCTTAACTCTGTTTATACACACACAAGAGACACACACACACTTACATGTGCATTTATTTAACTTTCTGTGCACTTCAATAATATTTTTAATTCTCTTTTCAGGAACGACCATACCTCCACTTCTAAACAGCACATCAAATAATCTGTACCTCAATTTTCAGTCTGATATCAGTGTTTCAGCCGCTGGATTTCACCTTGAGTATACAGGTAATTCAGAAATATTCAATTAATAAAGAGCACTTGCTGGTTCCAGACATCAGTTCTACCTAAACTATACAAGAGAGGAATAATTATTCCTGTTGCACATAATGAGCTACATACTGTAACTTCAAAGTCATTAGTAAAATCCTCATTTAAATACAAGTGAGCAAATTCAGGCCTTAAAACTGTACTATAAGGACTGTGAAATTTAGTTTGTCTTGCTTTCATCCTCAAGTTGTTTTTGCTCTCTGAAAAACTCGTCTGAACCTACAGTAGCCAGAAATAAATGCGGATATGCTCATGTGACAATCCTAATCCATTGTTTCCAGTGCAACCCTGGTCTCTTCCCATAGATAACACACCTGCAGCTCCACACCCCACCACTTCTTGCCAAAATCTACAAATTATGCTCAATACAGTAATAAATGTGCTATACAGCATGAATGTGTAGGACACAAATACTAGTCACCCTTGGCAAAGAGGAGAGAAGGAATAATCTGAAAACAGCATTTGTGCTTCTTAACTGAGAAATGCCTGCAGGTTGGTGAGAACACTGAATTTTTTCAAACATTTTTTATTATCGCTGAGTACCTCACTAGTGGAAAAGGCTGCGATTATAAACGTGCTTTCTGTCTGAATGACTTTGTCTCAGCTGACTGACAGGAATTTTGGCAATCACCAGCTGTGCAGCTCCCTCTGCTTGTATTGGTTCTGGTGTCTGATCTGCATAATTGTGTCACGGTTATTTCTTGTCAGTTTTACCATATGCAAATCCCATGCTCTGGTTGTCTGATTATCGAGA